>NC_085023.1:3978374-4315311 GCF_963692335.1 Osmerus eperlanus
GACAATTCTGGTGTAAATCACACTCCAGGCATACACTTCCAGGAGTATGGTATCATTGTCCAACCTAATGCATAGTATGTATTTATATAAACTGCATATTGTAAATAATTCAGACATAACTTTCATCACCATTGAACCAGAAGCTTCCACGTACAACACGCACCATATAGACGTCGAAAAACGTACCTGTGTCACTGCTTCCTGTATGCTGGAAGTCTTCAACACGTGCAAGGGCCCCAGGACTTTTCCGTTTCTTCGACATTTGCCGCTCTTTGTTTAGCAATGACGCCCGGGTCCTTCGGTCTAGCGCAAGCGAGAGGAGGTGTGTAACGAGATGCTAGCAGCAAATCACAGTTGGGCTCGTGTACCAGTCAGAGGTTGAAGAGAGCAGAGGTCCTGATAAACGCCAGTATCGTTCATCCAGACCTCTTCTCTTCTTCACTGTACTCTCTATTCTCCCACCTAGACCAGTGTGTTTCCGACCAGTTCAGACTGAGGAAGTTGGCAGGTGCGCAAATGCCCGGTCCCCGCAGACGCACGGATTGAGGTACTGTCGGTGACAACAGCGGTAATATAAATGTGCGTCTTCGGGGAGGCGATAGGCTTATCTTTTTTCTCTGACAAACGATTTTGCAGCGGAGGTGATTTGTTGATCACGTGTGTCCCGGCGTATTCTGTCCCGTGCTGGGTGGGAAATTACGCACGAGAACTAATTTGCGCCCTTTCATGACTCCGAGACAGACCAGCAGGTCAGAGACTCACTTGTCTGATTCTGCTGAAAATTGTTTTCATTTCCTTAAAATCAGTCACCTGGATGTCTCTCGTTTCATGCGTGAATCTCTGGCGCGCTAAAATGACACGTGCAAAAACCAGGGACCTGAGAGCACAGGCCTGCAGGTTCACAGGTGTGATGCTAGTCTACATGACGTACTCTCCCCTTCCCGCTCTCGTCCATACTAACAACTGACTCTCGCTGAGGTAAGGCAGCAGTCCGTCTAACTTGACTGAACGGACACCCTATGGTGTCTATTTGGCACCCGCGCACATTATGGTTGTTGTGGCACGGCCAGGGAGCCATGGGTGACAGATGCCAACAACATCTGGCGCACGCCTCTTCAGACTTCTTCCTTCCGTGCCGGTCCGCCACAGAGCACCGGGAACCCCGCTGGGAGAAATAGCTTTGCTCTTTTCCTCTTGTTGGTAAAACGCGCCGTCAGTCCGTGGACTTGTCGAGAACACTCCGCTTGTCATCTGAGCTCCTTTTGTAAAACTTCTTAATCCTGTTGCTAAGGAAACATAACTCGACCAAACGGGCATGGTTTTGCGCCGGTCTTTAGCGACCAGGTTTTAGGCAGCGACACAATGTCTTTATCTTCTCCGCCAATGCAGGCAGATGTCCGTCTCACTACAAGGTACTTAACACAGCAACTTGAGGTTTGAGACAGTAAGTAAGTGGTAGGCTTCGCGAGACGCTCCGGGGGTGGCTCCCTCGTTCTGGAGGGGGCAATGACGTCAGTGGCTTTTTATTTAACCGTTTTTTTCCTTGGTCTTTATCCTCCCGTAAACTAACTGTGTCAAAGCGACACTTTTAGATGAACTCCATGCAATAACCACCGAAGCCATCATGATCACCAAGACCTTTACACACTGCTCACATAGTCTGGCTATGAATCGACCCATTCAACCGACTGTTTAGGTACTTTACCGAGACCTAAATATCTTCATATTTAAGCAAACAAAGAACCATAGACAAAAGATAATCATAATCTGCTTCATCCCACTCTTCTGCTTTTAATCCCGTTCATGTGTACAGCTACTGGTTTCTCTGGAGACATGCCACCTGTTGAGCTTTTAGTCATCTAGACACACACACAGACTAGACTAGACTCAGTCTCTCCCCTTTCTCTCTCTCTCTATCTCTCTCTCTCTCTCTCTCTCTCTCTCTCTCTCTCTCTCTCTCTCTCTCTCTCTCTCTCTCTCTCTCTCTCTCTCTCTCTCTCTCTCTCTCTCTCTCTCCCTCTCTCTCTATCTCTCTCTATCTCTCTCTCTCTCTTTATCTCTCTCTTTCTCTGACCAACAACCCATAATTGTTTCATGCCGAAAATAGATTATGCTTAGTTAAGTGTGCTGCTTGGATGGTTGTAGTCTACTTTTAAAATTGAGTGCCATGCAATATAAATGCCATGTTTCATTCATATATAGTCTGTCTTTTAGCACGGACGCCTGAATGTGTATTTCTGAGCTTTCTCACGTCTTCAATCGATTTTATGTCGTTTCATGGGTGTCTCTTTTGAATTTTTCGAAGTGGCATACAGTTGCGTTTATGCAAGTGACGCTCGTCCGCCGTATTTTCTGAGGGCAAACACGCTCGGTGCTCCGCGGCCCTCCCCCTTCTCCCTCTCCCCACTTCTCATTCACTGCAGTACTGACGTCAGAGCTGCTTGCGTCAATGCCGGGCTCTAACAGAGAGAGAGCTGTTTTTCAATAGGATCCAAATGGGATTATTAGGCTTGGAGAGAAAGAAAACTGCCTTCGGGGCTTTTTAGATTTAAAATAAAAAAGGTCCTATCATCGATGCCTGCTTTATGCTTTAGTTTTCAGATTTAAAAAAGGCTTGGGCCTCAATACACCTAGCTTAAGGTTTAAAGAAGCATTTTAGGGACCCTGACTAGTTTCTTTGTCTATGTTTGTCTGCCTGGTGTAAATAGCAGTTGAAATGCCAGGGTTGCTTGAGTAGGAGTATGAATGGTCTCATGATCAAAAAGGACCAGATACGGTCTGTTTCTAACACCTTCCTGACGATTCTACCGGTAATCACAACCCTCGTTCACCCCTTCTCCATCCCCTCTCATCACCCTATTTCCCCCCCCCCCCCCCCCCTCCTGTGACGCGAGAGATGCAGCCCGTCATACAACCATGCATCAGCGGCATCACCAGCGTCATCACCAGCATCATCACCCTCAGCAGCGTGAAGAACAGCCCTCGTCACTCCTTCCAGCATGTCAATAGAGATGTGCTCACATGCGGTTGGCTGGCTGAGATGATGACACGCCTGTGATTGGCTGGCTAGAAGAGCTGAAAGATGGCAAGCTCTATTTGAGGGGGTAGACAGACAGACAGACAGACAGACAGACAGGCAGGCAGGCAGGCAGGCAGGCAGGCAGGCAGGCCGACAGGTACACCAAGACAGTGTGACATGCATGTCTGAATAACTGTGTTTGTGCATGGATGTAATACATAGGTTAGTGCTGCCCTCTGCAGGAGGTATGTTGTCACTACACTGTGCCAACACCTAAATGTTACAAATCTTTTGTTCAGGTATTTAAAATATGTAAAATGTTTTTGTGTAGTATGTCAACTAAAATGACAAACTTTGAGTTGGTTATTACATTATAACAGGTGTGTGTGTAGCACTGTGTGGTACAGTGTTAATCCACACATACTGTATATTGTAAATATACATACACATACACACACACATACAGAAACTGTGTGCGTGTTCTTCCAGATAGGTAATTGTCCAGACACAATTCTATTGTAATTTTAATCATTTTTCACGCACAATTGACATACAAAAACACAACATACCTTATTTACACAGTGACCCTCACATGGAGAAGATGATATAATTATAATTTATATTTACACTATCAACAATACTTATGTACATCCATCTTTACAGTTAAAACAGAATTCAATTTATCAGCCGGTTTAATCCCTGCTTCCTTTTTCAAAACCAGCATGTCAGTGTTGACATCTCTTTATCACGGTGTCACAAGGTGTTCCACATGGTGTTCCACATCTGGTTAGAATAATTGAGATACTGCTGTACATTTTCTGCATTTTATATTTTCAACATTTTATATTTAAAATTCTTATACGTTTATCGTATGCACCTTCCTGCGATAGTAGAGTCCTTGTTTGTGTAAACTTACTTGACAAATTAAGCTGATTCTGATGGAAGCTCTGACCGAGCAGCATTGTTGTTGCTGAATAGTTCTACAGGTCCAGGGAGGGACCAGGGAGGTGGTTGGGGAGGTGGTTGAGGAGGAGGTGGTTGAGGAGGAGGTGGTTAGGGAGGTGGTGGTTGGGGAGGTGGTGGTTGAGGAGGTGGTGGTTAGGGAGGTGGTGGTTGGGGAGGTGGTGGTTGAGGAGGTGGTGGTTAGGGAGGTGGTGGTTGAGGAATGAGGAGGATATGGTAAAAGAGGTGGTGGGAGGGGGAGTAGTAATGAGAAGGAAGTGTTTGTGGTGGAACCAGAACAAGGCTGTGGGGGTTGTGGTGTTTGGGAAGAGGAAGAGCAACAGGAGGAGGAGTTTTCCAGGGTCACAGAGAGGGAGGACTGACAGGAGTCCAGGCGGAGGTGTGGTGTGTGTGTGGAGAGCTGTCGTACTGGCCGCTGTCCTGCAGGTCCAGGTTGCTGTCATACAGCGGAGAGCCTGAGGGGGGTGCTGTGACCAGGCCAGGGTAAAAGGAGGGGCCACACAGGAACTGGGAACCCAGGCAGTTGGCCAAGCCCCCTCCTGACTGGGAGACTGGGGGGAGGGAGGGGCTGCTGACAGACCATAGGCTGGTGTACTGACTGGGGGGGAGATGGAGGAGGAGTTATCTTCAATTCATTTCCATGTAATCTTCATATGACTGTCATGACATTGATCCAAGACATCAACATAGATCACTTCACAGAGGAGTGGAGGAGAAGAGAGAGAGAGGAGAGAGAGGAGGAAGAAGACATGTTGAAAAGAAGGAGAGGTGGAGGAGAGGGAGGAGGAGAGAGACGGAGGAGAGGTGTTAAAGAGACGAGGAGGAAGAGGAGGAGGAGGGTGGCATCCACAGACCTGTTGTTCCCAGGAGGGGCGCTGTGTGCCGTGGGCAGCAGGGAGGGGTGGGTGTTCATCTGCAGGCTCCAGCTCTCATGATAGGGCAGCAGGGAGGGGTGGGAGGATGTGCTGTCACTGTAGCCAGCTGGATGACAGACACACAGACAGGCAGACAGACAGACACACAGACAGGCAGGAAGAAGGGCAGGCAGACATGGAATTAAATCATCTCTCCTGGTTGTGCTGGTGTACATATCTAACACCCCTGTCTCGTGGTTGGGCTGTGTGAACAGCTTCCTCCCTGGACAGTGTGTCTGCCAGCCAGCTGTTTACAGCTACGACCCTGCGCTCACACAAAGGCCAGAGGAATGCCAACCATCCTGGTCACACAGACATGTTTGACTTTCTGGTTAATGGCAGGGAGGACAAGGAGAAGCACCAACAGGAGGACACACACACATGCACACACATCTGTGGGCCTCAGAAAGAGGTGGTCCTCTGTGTGTGTGTGTGTGTGTGTGTGTGTGTGCAGGGTACTCACTAGGAGAGCTGGTTCTGTGTGTGTGTATCTGTGTGCAGGGTACTCACTAGGAGAGCTGGTTCTGGGTGTGTGTATCTGTGTGCAGGGTACTCACTAGGAGAGCTGGTTCTGGGTGTGTGTATCTGTGTGCAGGGTACTCACTAGGAGAGCTGGTTCTGGGTGTGTGTATCTGTGTGCAGGGTACTCACTAGGAGAGCTGGTTCTGTGTGTGTGTATCTGTGTGCAGGGTACTCACTAGGAGAGCTGGTTCTGGGTGTGTAAGGGTTGCAGTATGGGGTAGAGCGATGGTTTCGCAGGGGGGAGTATCTCTCACAGCTGTGGGGGGAGGACAGCGGTGCTGGGCAGAAACCAGCCACTCACTGGGGGAGACAGACAGTCACACTGGGAATAAGTACACACAGACACCCATACACACACTCACACTGGGAGTAACTACACACACTCACACTGGGAGTAACTACACACACTCACACTGGGAGTAACTACACACACTCACACTGGGAGTAACTACACACACACTCACACTGGGAGTAACTACACACACTCACACTGGGAGTAACTACACACACACTCACACTGGGAGTAACTACACACACACTCACACTGGGAGTAACTACACACACTCACACTGGGAGTAACTACACACACTCACACTGGGAGTAACTACACACACACTCACACTGGGAGTAACTACACACACTCACACTGGGAGTAACTACACACACACTCACACTGGGAGTAACTACACACACTCACACTGGGAGTAACTACACACACTCACACTGGGAGTAACTACACACACACTCACACTGGGAGTAACTACACACACTCACACTGGGAGTAACTACACACACACTCACACTGGGAGTAACTACACACACACTCACACTGGGAGTAACTACACACACACTCACACTGGGAGTAACTACACACACTCACACTGGGAGTAACTACACACACACTCACACTGGGAGTAACTACACACACACTCACACTGGGAGTAACTACACACACTCACACTGGGAGTAACTACACACACACTCACACTGGGAGTAACTACACACACATACTGGGAGTAACTACACACACTCACACTGGGAGTAACTACACACACATACTGGGAGTAACTACACACACTCACACTTACAGTGGGAGTAACTACAGACAGACACACACACACACAGTGGATGTAACTACACACACACACACACTGGGAGTAACTACACACACACTCACAGTGTGAGTAAGTGGGCTGCTGGCTGTCCCTGGGGTCCTCCAGGAAGTCCTTGTGGTCAGTCCTGAGGAGGAACACAGGACTCAGAGCAGCCGACACAACACAGTGTTACCTCAGTGTTATCTGATAACTGCATTATCATAGCTGACATTATCTGACTGTGGCACTCTGGTAAAAATACTGACCGTTCTTCAACTCCAACCACTGTTATACTGAACTGCGCACTTCTGATTCTGGATTATCTGCTGTTTTATATGGACTATTTGTAATTGTATAGCATCTGCTAAATGATGATGCAACAAGAATGACAAATATGTATAATTTATTTTACATCTATATTTCTGTAAAATCTCCAACAATGTATGCCCTCTTATAATGTTCCCTAACCATAACCCTAACAGCAAATAACATTTTCCAAAGCAGTCAACAGTCAGACCTCTCTTTGACATCCAGAAAGGCCTTGGCAAATGGGTTGAACTTGATTTTCAGAGCAGTGATCTGAAAATACCAAAAGCAATGTAATTATTAGACAAAATTCATGAGAAACGAAACGATTTTGATCAAATGTATTTAGCTAATTTCCCCATGTTCCTTTTCCAGAATGATTGAACTGGAAATCACACTAGTTCGTGCGTCAACCGGCGGGGATCTTTAATACACAAAAAACGAACAAAGTATGTTTGAGTTTCTCTTCATTAAGACAATATCTGAAAAATATGAAACAGAATTCATCGATGTCCAGATACCTCCTCGTTCTGATATGCCGTTACAGCGATAAACTGGGTCTCCGGGAACGAGTGGCTAGTGATCATCCTCTGCGGGCCTCCGACGCGCACGATGTGAATACGTGGCTCATACTTGTGCAAAGAGTTTAACATGATCTAAAACAAATATATATTAGTATATTTTATATACGTATATATTTATATAAATGTATCGGATGTAGAATCATACAATACAATGTGTAGCTGTTTACATTGAATAATGTATACGTATATATTTATATAAATGTATCGGATGTAGAATCATACAATACAATGTGTAGCTGTTTACATTGAATAATGTAGCCTGTGTTTGTAAATAAACCCAAAGGGTAAATATAGACTTTGTTAGACTAAGGAGCAATAGTCACTAAAAATCAATTAGCCTAAGTAATACAAATATGCAATAGGCCTACAATATATAATAATAAGTTTTTTTATAAGTTAATAATATGGAATAAAGTTTCAGATTTCTTACCTGGCCTCCGCCGTTTAGTTTGTTGGTGAGTTTGACTTTACTGAAGGAGACCGGAGCTTTGATCCAGTGCGCTCCGAAGTTGGGCGAGTCGGGATGAATGTACACACAACTTGGAGTCTGGGGCTCAGGCTTGCCACCGGGGACCCACTCTCCGTTAACGTACTTCCACCGGTGGTTGTCGGCGGCCACAAAGTCCAACAGAATGGAGTACATGGCGTTGGGGTCGAGCCCGGAGACGTTAACTTTTAGCACTGGAAACATCCGCCTAGAAATCATGATAGTATGTTAAATTAAATATTAGCACTTTAACAGGTTATATATTTAGTAGGTTGTAGCCTATCAACTAGATCTAATCATGTGTAATGAGGCCTGTTTAAACTAGAGGACGTAGTAGGCTATTTTCCAGTCGTCCGTTATCCACATAAATTCTTTTCTGGCCCCTGTACGGCGGATGCAACTTTTGCTCCCTTAAAGCCTACTTTTGATCTAGCAATAGTCTGTTCAGAAGGCTAAAACCTGTTTAACTATGTCATTGAAATCTAAGCCATACCTTCCATTTTTGGTTACTATCATTTCATTAGTGAGATCCTTGAACTTCTGCCACAATTCGTTTTCGTCTAAGCAAACTTTCAGATTTCGCTCCGTGGGATCCCCCTTCTCGCTGCCCGACTGAAGCTCCGGCTCCACGGCGCTGAGAAGGTGGTCTACCCGGTACTGGGGGCTCTTCTCGGGGCAGTCACTGGCACCTGTGGCCATCCTGTTCAGCAGCTCCAGGGTGGAATGCTGAGGTGTGAGCATCCCTTGTTTTTAAGTAAATTAAAGTTAATTTGTCTTCCTCGAAGTCTCAAAACACAAATATTTCCAGGTTAATTCCAGTTGGGATTTTGAAGAAAAGCAACCTACCTACCTAATAATCTGCCGTTATATACCCCGTAGTGCCAGGTCGTTACCGGATAGGCTCACACCAGAGTACTGGTTGGCTGATCTCCGCTTTGATGTCTCCGTCGTGGTATGGATTGGTCGCTGGCGCGCATATCAATGGGGAATACACATTGTGTGAAGGTAATTGCCGGACGAGAAATTCGAATGAAGCCCCTTGCTTTATTACTTCATTCTGTAAATATTGACACTCATATCAAAGTAACACACGCAGTAAGGAAGCATGCATTTAAATGTGTTTTTTTTATACGACAACTGTTACAAATTCTGCTCTATTCTGAAAGGAAACAGTGGGCCCCCGCCTATCTCTAACTGAAGTCTTCTATCTGGTCTGTTGTTCGTCAAACTACAACGGAAGTGCAAGCACCTGCAATTTATATATGTATTATACATAGTATAAATTAATTTGACGTGCAAAATAATAACCCAACATCTCCAACAAGAATAATCTGAAATATTTTTTAATCCGAGACAGTGAAGTAAGATGTTTCTCTTTTCCAAATACTCTTATATTGACAGTAAACTGGTCAAATCCAAATTTACAGGTTCCTTGGTAATTGATTATTTGCTTTAATATACGTATGTTCTTATGCAGTCTTATAGTCTACAGTTAAAATATGTTTTAAGACCTCAATCCGAGCAATTGAAAAGATTCAGGAACTCATGATCCTTGCCAAATGAAATATTATCTGGCATCAAAAATGTCCTTTTCAAATGGGCAATAAAGGGCAGCGTTGTGCGTCATCTTCATCGGAGGTGTGTGTCCTGGTGACGTCATCTTGGAGCCCTCAGCTTTCTTCATCCCTGGCATAGTTCCACCACAGCAGACCCCCTGCAAGCACCACCTGCACACGGACACACCACACAGTCACATGGAGGACAACCACCATCACAAACACCTCACTCTCTCTGACAGCAGAGCCTTCCTGGCTGGCCTCTGTTGCTGAACACGAGCCTTTGTGGAATGAAGAGAAAAGGAAACAACCTTTCCGGAGGTGTCTGACTGGACCCGTGAGCTGTGGGCTGAGGCTTCAGTCTACAGGAGCATCACAAGGACCCTTAGAGGACAACTTTACATCTACACATAGAACCTGCTCATAGAGAGAGGCTTATGTGGTCAGAAACGGTTCTGAGCCTGTCTTTGAGGAGTGTTTGTGAGAGATGGCTTACCCCGGAAGGATTCCTCTCGTACACGTCCTCCATGGATAGGGGGACTGGAGTGTGGCTCCTGCTTGCTGTCTCCGTAGCATCATGGTGGCTGCAGAGCTGTGGTGCCTCCCCAGGACCCACAGGGGGGGAACCATGGCCCTCTGCCTGGGGAGGGAGTGCACTGGTGCTCTGGCTGGGCTCTGATTGGTTCAGGCGAGGGAGAGGGTGAAGTCCTCCAGTGGAGCACTTCTTCTCTGGTGTGGAGTAGATGTCTGGGAGGACACCCGGCTTCTGGTGAAGAAGAAGAGGACATGAGAGTCCTTTCCTCTAAAGACTGGTCAATGGGATCAATACAAACAATTTGAAAAAAGAAAAGAAAAAATACATATATATATATGTATATATATACAGTATATATATTCCAGTAAACAATAAGCTCCATTTCTGATTTATCAAGCCAAGTATTTGAGTTGGTGTATGACCTCTGGGTTCAGATATGAGGAAATATTTAACTCCAGTAGCCATGAAGACTGCTGTAAAAAAAACAGAGGGAGGAGTGCTAGGTGGGATGTCTGACGTAGTGCTGCCTGCAGGTGAGCTTGTGTCCTGCTACTGACCCACTCCTGGTTGCTGGTCTGGGGCTCCCAGCTCGGACACGGCCTGTCTCTCTCCAGCAGGCTGCCCAGGAGAGTTCACACCACCCAGAGAAAAACAAACACCGGAGTTTACACACCAGCCGAAGGAAGACCTCATCATGCTTCTGATCCTTTTGACCTCTCTCTCTCTCTCTCTCTCTCTCTCTCTCTCTCTCTCTCTCTCTCTCTCTCTCTCTCTCTCTCTCTCTCTCTCTCTCTCTCTCTCTCTCTCTCTCTCTCTCTCTCTCTCTCTCTCTCTCTCTCTCTCTCTCTCTCTCTCTCTCTCTCTCTCTCTCTCTCTCTCTCTCTCTCTCTCTCTCTCTCTCTCTCTCATACACTCTGTCACTTTAACACATTCAGTATTATTTTTCTATAGTTTATTTTATTTATCGTATTTTATATTATATTGTATAACTCTGGCAGTATTTTATTTATTTTTTATTTTGTTGTACATTTTCTACATTTGTATTTTGTTCATTATGTTTACTGTATGCACCTGCCCACCAAAGTAAATTCCTTGTTTGTGACCACTTACTTGGCGATTAAACACTATTCTGATTCTGATTCTCTTGGGTGATGAAGGACATGGCCTGTGTCTGAGAGACGGCCATGTTGGTGAGGGACAGGGTGTACCTCTAGGTGCGTTCGACTTCATGAAGCGCCGGCGGCGCCGACAGCCGGCTGCCTTGAAACTGAGAATGCCATTGGCTGCTTCATGTCAGCCGGGCTGCAGGCGGATGCAGGCGGATGCAGGCGACGCCGGCGCTGCATGAAGTCGAACGCGCCTTCTGAGAGACGGCCATGTTGGTAAGGGACAGGGTGTATCTCTGAGAGACGGCCATGTTGGTGAGGGACAGGGTGTACCTCTGAGAGACGGCCATGTTGGTGAGGGACAGGGTGTACCTCTGAGAGACGGCCATGTTGGTGAGGGACAGGGTGTATCTCTGAGAGACGGCCATGTTGGTGAGGGACAGGGTGTACCTCTGAGAGACGGCCATGTTGGTGAGGGACAGGGTGTACCTCTGAGAGACGGCCATGTTGGTGAGGGACAGGATGTACCTCTGAGAGACGGCCATGTTGGTGAGGGACAGGGTGTACCTCTGAGAGACGGCCATGTTGGTGAGGGACAGGGTGTACCTCTGAGAGACGGCCATGTTGGTGAGGGACAGGGTGTACCTCTGAGAGACGGCCATGTTGGTGAGGGACAGGATGTACCTCTGAGAGACGGCCATGTTGGTGAGGGACAGGGTGTACCTCTGAGAGACGGCCATGTTGGTGAGGGACAGGGTGTGCATGCGGTGCAGCTTGATGTTGTAGAGCTGAGCTCTCCTGCTCTGCTGTGGAGGCTGAAGTAGGGTCTGAACACAAGACAACTTGCCTCTCACAACCAGTCCAGCATGTATGTGTGATCCATAATATGATCAGGAGTACTAATGATGAGCCCACCTCAGGCATACTGCTTTGCAGGTTTTTCAGAAAACTGGGTTGGAGGCTGGAAAATTTTGGAATCTTCACCTGTGTAGACACTGGACATTAGTACATGAGCACCTGGATAAGAATCAGATTAAACGACGATACGCACATATCGATGTGAGAACACTTGACTTTTCTGTCTCGGATGCAGAGCAACCGGTGGAGGGGTAACCATGGTGATGGTTGATGGCAGATAACCGGAGTTGTTGTGGTGAGTGCTGTTCACCACATTCCTGGTGTCCTGTTTGGAACCACCACAGCACACAGCTCAACCCCCTCCCCCCGGTCTTCAGTCACTTACAGTAGCTTTCCTCCACAGACTTCAACACGCACACACTGTCATCACAGGTCTGGGTGAGTAATGCTGCTGGCCCATTATCCTCTGGCCCGCTGTAGACCTGTCTCCATGCTGTTTACGTACCCTTCTCCTGGCCCCCACACCCCCCCTGCCCCTCCACACCCTCCTATCCCCTCTCCTGGCCACCACACCATCCTCCCCCCTCCCCAACACACATCCTACTCCTGCCCACCCCCCCACCACACACACTCCTCCTGCACCCCTCAACCCTGCACTCCTCCTGCCCCCGCCACGCTCACACCCACACCTCTCCACACACCCTTCTCTTCCCCTCCCCCATCCTGCCTTCCCCCAGTTGCCCCAGTCCTATTTGAGCAGTCTCATTCTCACACGGAGGAGATAAAATGAGTGTTGCCTGTCTGCCTGGTCATATATGCCCCTCTAACCCCTCAGAACCCCCTCACCTGTCCCCCCCCGCCCTTCCCTTCTCCCCTCCCCTGCCTTCTCCTCCCCACCCCTCCATGATAATGTTTTACACCACATCTAACATGTTCACTAAAGTTGACTGGTCAATGTCTCTGTGTATGTCAACATGTGCATGTGTGGTTGTGCTGTATGTGTGTATGTGTGTGTGCATTGATGCACAAGTGCATGCTAGCGTGTAAGTGTGTGCGTGAATGTGTGTAACACATGCGTGTGTGTACTTGTGTATGTGTGTGTGGTGGTTTGGTACATACCCTGCTAGCCATCTGCTCTGTGGGATCCTGCTACAAGGTGGCACAAAATATAAACAGTTAGAGACAGTTGGAATCCACAGCTACTAGACTGACAGGACCCTCACACAGACAGACAGGCCCAGCCCTCACACCAGCAGTAGAGCCGTCAGGGGGGGGGGGCAAGGGGGTGCAGGGGTGGCCACGGCCCCCCTGAAAAAATTGCTGGCCCCCCCATCGCGAGCCGCATATTGTCCGTCATCCATATTATTATTTTTTTTTTCAGTAATCGAAAACGGGATTTCAACTTCACTGTAGTACAAATCAACCTCAAAAAATAATTTAAAAACACATTTTAGCCTATAGAAACCACAATCTACGATTGAAACATTTAGTCATAGAAATCCACGTATCTCCACACTCAGATCCTGACACCTCTGTGTCACCACTCCCCCCACAAGAGGTTGCACTGGGCCAGGTGAGAGTGCAGTCTATAGACCAATTATTTCTTTGTAAACATTCAGGATGCGCACGCATCATGGTGGCAGAAAACTGGGAAGATAGCCTTTATAACGGATAGAGAATTACATGGATAATACAAATAGTTAGATTTAAAAATACCAAAAATGTCGAGGAGGACAGTATTTAAGAGAGAAAGCAATTCCCCATTGATCTGTCACATCAGAATTCTGAAGTCTTGAAATCGCCAGATAGACCGCATAGTCTTACTACTATAGGCAGTAGCCATGTCTCTTTCTTGGTCGAGTCAATTACAAAATTGAGCGAAAATTACAGTTCGGTCAATTCTACACCAAAAGTTTTACACCAAAAAAGTCAAGCAGGGCATCTTTCAAGAGATATGGGAATTTTGCTTTTAGCCATCCGATTATTTTGGTGATTTGTGTAAAACTGGCAATCTGAGTGAGACTGCGTTCCACGGCATTATACTGTTTTGACGTTAGCCTAAGAGTCAGACGCAGTCTAATGTTGTATTTCACTCCATCCTACACCAAAAACGTCAGGGAGGACTGCCTTTTGTAGATACGAGCCTGCTGAAGATAGCCAACATTCGGATTTCTTTAACCGAGCCTGTTTCATTCGTCAATTGCCTGAGAAAGTCGCCTTTCTGTTCTAAAAGGCCTGTAAAATGTCAATGACGTCATACACATCGTACGACCAGAGAAACTGCTTTACAGCAAGCTCTGGTCACTTCCTTTTTTCTCTCGAGGCATCAACAACACAACTGACAGGATAGGCTCTCCCTGTCAATACACATTCTACAAAAGAGGCTTGCTAATGTTGTTGCTAATGTTGCTAATGCTCTGACATTCTGGTTCTGCTTCGGATGCCATCAAGCGGGATCTCTGGTTGTAGTCAGTCCTACACTAACCAATCAGCATTCATTAGCAGAATGCTAGCGTGTTATGGGCAACAACGACTCATCCTGTAAGAAATCGAAAGGACATAAGTACCGTATTTCTTCGAATAAACGCTGCACCAAAAATGAACGTTGTGTAATAAACGCCGCCGTCGAATAAACGCCGCACCAAAAACATCTGAAAACGGTTATTTAATTGGTTAAATTCAACCCCAGTATTTATTACACATGTACATAACTTTCTGTTTGAAAGCTAACGTGTATGAAAATTTAGGCATGCTGCTTCAGATTTCTACACAATGTAGAACACCTGTATTTGAGACAGTTGAACTACCAATGCACACCTTGATAGCCATTGAGAAAGGGACTTGCCGCACTGAGAGACAAACAAAGAATAGACAAGGAGGTCAGCGGTAGTAAATGAAACCTGCGTTTTTAGCAGCATGATTCATTTGTCACAATGCCATAAACGAAGATGTCTATGGCTGAACTGCAGCTACAATTCACGAGATCACCCTTACTAATTAAACGCTGCCCTTGAATAAACGCCGCCCTCGAATAAACGCTGCACCAAAAATGAACGTTATTTAATAAACGCTGCAGCATTTATTTGAAGAAATACGGTACTCGTTCATTCAACTTTCGACCTATAATCCATGTTGAACATGCAAAAACAACAATCAAATCTGAGATTTCTCAACGACAATCAGGCGAAAGAGACAAATTTAGGCGTTTAGCTCCATAGACTCCCAATCAGAATGCACTCGCTCGCGATCACTCCCAGTGGAACTCTAGTGGAACTGCAACCAAATTTGGTATGGGGCTTAAAGATCCTGTAAAGTAAATTCCATGATTTCCTTCTCAGTACATTATATACGTGTGAAATTAGTTCCCTAAAGCATGTGCAAAGCGCTAAAACTTTGTCGCACTGAAATGTGGAGTTAGACCGTAGAACAGTTTCTCTTCCGTTTTCAGATCAGGCTTTAAAGGGTGGGGCCACAATGAGGAAATGAAAAATAGGTGGATTGATTTTGTGAAGAGCCACGCTGATGGAAAGCTTCGGATAAACTCCAACAGCCGCCTCTGCAGTGACCATTTCACGGCGGATAGTTTTAACATGGACCAGAGACAGACGGGGTTCGTGGACACAGGGCTTCTCTTGCAGCGCGGAGCCGTACCGAGCATCGCCCCTCCGGCCGTTCATCCTCCGGTCGCACCTGGACCAGCCAGCAGTTCATCACTCAGTTCTGTGTGCTTGTTATAATTATACTAGATAACTTTTCCAGAGTTATCTCTGCTATGAGTTAGTGCAAACCGCTAACTTGATATTAGGCTACTCGGTGTAGAATTATGGTATTTTGGTGAAATGGTAATGTGCCTTGGTAAATAACCTTGTTGGAGAGCTCACTGTCTGCTGTCTCTGGTGTACATTTTTACTGTTACAGCTCAGGGGAACATTTCATTTATATGCATCTGTATGTTTCACTCATTGAACAAATAAATTCTAATTCTATACGATTTTGTTCGGCTTGACGTAGCGTCCATTATCTGGGTCGTAGGTAGGCAGCGAGGGGCGGAGCTTCAGCTCCTTCAGGCGACACGCCCCCCCAGTCTCAAGCAGAGAAGACTGCTGATTTTCTCACCATTTCAAAGCCTAATTTAACATACTTGTCTGTGTTTTTTTTTTCATTCGAATTTGGATGGGTAGTTAATAACACATTATTCTGTGGTGTGGTGAACTTAAAACTCGTTTTCCATTCCACTTTACAGGATCTTTAATAGGGAGTGGACAGGCTCTCCTTAAACAGGCTGTGGTCTACTATAGCCTAAAGTTACATAGAAGCTGAGGCAGTGTTGCCAGGTCCGCGGTTTACCTGCGGAATTGGGCTACTTTTGAAGTGTTGCCGCGGGTTGAATTTTTCTTTTTTTTTCCCGCTGGTTCGGGTAGACCTATTTTGCATGCAAATTACATGAATATCTTTAAATAAAAATCCATATTTTAAATTAAATAATTTGTTTATACCCAAATCTTACCAAACTGACTCCAGATTAGCACGTACACACATGGACATGGGACAAGCCCACATACACACACACACTGTGCGTGTGCACACGTGCCTTATGCTCTCAGTCTCCTGAGTAAACCTCCTGAAAACTGCTTTTAATGCTGGCATACTAAACATTTGGTGTTACTTTGTAGATATTACAATAGATTTGGCAATGATAGCAATTCTGTTGGACTTTAAAAGCATTGTATATGGTTTGGCAGGGGCATATTTTGAGTTCTGATATTGGGCTGGTTTTTGGGCTGTTTTATTGGCCATTGGACTGGTTTTGGGCTGGTTTTGATTGGCCATTGGGCTGGTTTTGATTGGCCATTGGGCTGGTTTTGGGCTGGTTTTGTCACACAGACCTGGCAACCCTGAGAGGGAGCTTATCGTCGATAAAGGCTAGCTCAGTTGGACGCTGCTAAGTGCAGATACCAAGTTAAAGAAAAAAGTAGGCTAATTACAAATATTCAATAAACTGTTGAATTTTAAATTACCTATTTACAGTAGGCAACCTATCTTACGTTGGTTAGCTACAGTAGAGTCTAATTAGCTAACCTTAGTGCTAGTTAAATTCGGTATTTTGGGAGGGCTGACTGTCTTACCTTGCTAGCTAGCTAGTTTAAACAAACGAAAGGTTACTTCAGTCTAGAGAGTAACCTATTACTAATTTATGCAATTCGGGCCAATCACACAGAGAGCGTATTTTTAAAACATTGCACCTAAAACCCCATTGTTTGCTATGGTACTTCAGTACAGCTCTGTTACATAACATATGCGCTTGGTGTGCCATCTCAAGATTTTCCCTTGCCCCATCTGGCCACCTCTATGAAAAATGTCTGGGGGCGCGACTGCACACCAGTGTTGTAGTCAAGACCACCTAAACCGAGGGTCAAGACCAGACCACCCAAACAGTAGGGTTTGATTAGGTCTACGTTAGATTTGACCTGTAACTACCGGTATATTTGAAAAAAAAAAAATACCACTGTTAAAGTAGTGCAGTGTGCCTACCCTTACGAAAAATAAGTATACTTCAAGTTTAATTTGTAAGTATACTTAAGTCTAAAAAGTATACTATTATCATGGTACTTAATATAGCCTACTAGCAGTGTACTTATTTATATACTATTTATGTACTAAGTAAACTGAATTGGCCCACTTTTTAGGTCATTTAGTACACTTTAAAGTACACTTATAGTATATTTGAAGTTTACTTTTGAGTACTGTAAAGTAGCCTGTGTAGTGCACTTTCAGTTCATGAAGTATACTTCCTAAAGTACCTCAAAGTATACTTTGGAATACTTTCAAGTGCACTTTCAATTTATGTAAGTAGCCTACTTCAAGAAGTAAATTTAATAAATGTACATTTACTGATATATATTTAAACGTTCAGGCAGCCCCTCAAATGCCGCCGATCTTGAGTTACTTGACGAGAACGGGGACCTCGCCAAGTGACACTGCCATGTGACCAATAAAATTACTTTAATTTGAGAATGTTAGTTGAAAGACGCTATTACTGTGTATGCATTTGTGTCGTAAAAATCCAGCTTTTCTGATCAAACGTAACAGTCATTTAACTCATGGTAACAATGTTAAACCAGAACAACATGTCAATTACCACGCAACAAAACAGTACATCATAAGCAGACACATTTAAAAAATGAAATTCAGTTACATTTGTATTTCGAACAAACTGCAGCAAATCTTAACACAATTTACCGCCTTGCATCATGGGAATTGACCAGCCAATGAGCCACGCTATCTTTTCACGTCGTTATTTCGTTCTTCAGTCAGTTTGACAGTATAACCTTCAAATGCATAATGCAACCCTTCTGTCTGCTTCTTTCTCAAGTAGCTTTTTCGTTTTTTTCCATTAATACTTCAATTGATAATTATTAGTATAAGAGTATAGGGTTTCAAAATGTTTTGCCAGTAATTAAGGTTACAGCTTCAGTACCAAAGAAAATTCAATGTGCAATGCATGATAGATTTTCCTATACATGAATAATTAGAATATACAAGATGCATCTAAAAATATTTACCTGTAATGTACTTTAAAAGTATTTTGACTGTTTTTTCTGTATGATAATAGAAAACGTACATCCTACTCCAGAAGAAATGTATACCATTTTCTGTTTTCTAAGTATACTTCTTAAAAGTATATCAAAAGTGAACCATTTTCTAAGTATACTTCTTAACCCTTGTGCTGCCTTCGGGTCACATGACCCAAAGGTTCATAACGAACCATCGTTGTGTTAACCCAATTTTACCCAATACAAAAACAAATACAAATAATTTTCTTTTAACCTTTGCAATGTGGGGGGTCTGAGACAGCCCAACGGTTAAAAGAAAATGCTTCACTTTGTTTTTGTATGCGGTAAAGTTGTTGCAATACGACGGTGGGTCACAATGACTGATGGGTCAGAATGACCCGAAGATAACACAAGGGTTAAACGTATATATCAAAAGTGAACTATTTTCAAAGCATACTTAAAAGTATATCAAAAGTGAAATATTTTCTAAGTATACTTCTTAAAAGTATATCAAAAGTGAACTAAAAGTGTACTATCCATATTTTAGTACACTTATAGTATACTTTAAGGCGCAGTAGTACTCAGTCTCTGCTTTCACATCTGTCACTCACCCAAGTGAAGGAGCGCGGTACCGCAGCGTTTAACTTAACATTATGAAGTCAGGAAAGGTATGCAGCTGACATGAGTAAACGTTGATGTAACATAACTTTATATTCATCATTAGCTACATTGCTTTTTGTGGCCTGGTTCGTTATCACAAACCAAATCTGGCAAGCAACTGAAACTAACGCCCTGAAACATACAGTATGTTACATACAGTTAGGTCCATAAATATTTGGACATTGACACAATTTTCATCATTTTGGCTCTGTATACCACCACAATGGATTTGAAATGAAACAATCAAGATGTGCTTTAAGTGCAGACTTTCAGCTTTAATTTCAGGGTATTTACATCCAAATCAGGTGAACGGTGTAGGAATTACAACACATTTTATATGTGCCCCCCCCCCCCCTTTTAAGGGACCAAAAATAATTGGACAAACTAACATAATCATAAATCTAATTGTCACTTTTAATACTTGGTTGCAAATCCTTTGCAGTCAATGACAGCCTGAAGTCTGGAACCCATAGACATCACCAGACGCTGGGTTTCGTCCCTGGTGATGCTCTGCCAGGCCTCTACTGCAACTGTCTTCAGTTCCTGCTTGTTCTTGGGGCATTTTCCAATTGCTCAATTGGATTTAGGTCAGGTGATTGACTTGGCCATTGCAGAACATTCCACTTCTTTGCCTTAAAAAACTCTTTGGTTGCTTTCGCAGTATGCTTCGGGTCATTGTCCATCTGCACTGTGAAGCGCCGTCCTATGAGTTCTGAAGCATTTGGCTGAATCTGAGCAGATAATATTGCCAGAAACACTTCAGAATTCATCCTACTGCTTTTGTCAGCAGTCACATCATCGATAAATACAAGGGAACCAGTTCCATTGGCAGCCATACATGCCCACGCCATAACATTACCTCCACCATGCTTCACTGATGAGGTGGTATGCTTTGGATCATGAGCAGTTCCTTCCCTTCTCCATACTCTTCTCTTCCCATCATTCTGGTACAAGTTGATCTTGGTCTCATCTGTCCATAGGATGTTGTTCCAGAACTGTACAGGGTCTTTTAGATGTTTTTTGGCAAACTCTAATCTGGTCTTCCTGTTTTTGAGACTCACCAATGGTTTACATCTTGTGGTGAACCCTCTGTATTTACTCTGGTGAAGTCTTCTCTTAATTTTTGACTTTGACACAGATACGCCTACCTCCTGGAGAGTGTTCTTGATTTGGCCAACTGTTGTGAAGGGGTTTTTCTTCACCAGGGAAAGAATTCTTCTGTCATCCACCACAGTTGTTTTCCGTGGTCTTCCGGGTCTTTTGGTGTTGCTGAGCTCACCAGTGCGTTCTTTCTTTTTAAGAATGTACCAAACAGTTGATTTGGCCACACCTAATGTTTTTGCTATCTCTCTGATAGGTTTGTTTTGATTTTTCAGCCTAACGATGGCTTGCTTCACTGATGGTGACAGCTCTTTGGACTTCATATTGAGAGTTGACAGCAACAGATTCCAAACACAAATACCATACTTGAAATGAACTCTAGACCTTTTATCTGCTCCTTGTCAATGAAATAACGAACTCCCATGAGGGAATAACATACACCTGGCCATGGAACAGCTGAGCAGCCAATTGTCCAATTACTTTTGGTCCCTTAAAAAGGGGGGGGGGCACATATAAAATGTATTGTAATTCCTACACCGTTCACCTGATTTGGATGTAAATACCCTGAAATTAAAGCTGAAAGTCTGCACTTAAAGCACATCTTGATTGTCAAGATCAAATGACGATCAAATCAAATCCATTGTGGTGGTATACAGAGCCAAAATGATGAAAATTGTGTCAATGTCCAAATATTTATGGACCTAACTGTAGCTAATAAGCTACTAGCTAAATCTCTTTGTGTAATGGGGGAAGAGAGTTCTGAAGAGTTTTGGTACAGAGGCACATTGCAAACGTTAGGTAGCTAGGCTAGCTTTTCTAGCGTCACTTACGCCTATCTTACCTTTTTAATGTTTTCTTTCTAAATGCCGGCAAAAGTTTGATGTAGGCCTAGTGCCAGCCGTCTCAGTGAGCATCTCTTTGCAGCATTTACACAAACTGTTTTTTTTTGGTACGTTATTGTAAACTCTTTGTGGTTCAGGTAACCAAATCTAATTAGGCTATAGCTGATTTGGCCAACATCTTCAGACAGCCACTGTTTTGCCTATCTTCCTCATTCACTTTTGGGGTGCGAGGAGGCATGATGGGTAACTTCAAATAAGAAATTAGATAAGTTATTGTTTGCATTTGAAGCATGACATTTTACATCCAATAACAGTAATCATAGCCTATTAACAAATAAATTAAACAATGCACAGGCAATTTAGTGATATTCCCGCAGTTGTGGTCTTGACCGGTCTTGAAATAAAATTCAGAGTGCGACAAGACAGAGTAAAAATGCGGTTGAGTCCGAGACAAGACCGAGACCTTCAAAATGTGGTCTTGAGACCAAGACCGGTATCGAGTAGGCTACTACACAACACTGCCTCACACACAGAGATAGGCCCAGCCCTCACACAGGCAGACAGACAGGCCCAGCCAGGTCTGGACTGGGACTGAAATCGGCCCGGGACTTTGAAACGCAGACAGGCCCACGGCCGTGTATTATTATTATTATATATATTTTTTAATATTATGCTGTGGCCGTTTCACTGGCCGTTCGGGAAATCTCCCGACGGCCAGTCCGACCCTGGCCCCAGCTCTCACACACAAACACACACATAGGAAAACAGACACCCAGACAGACCAGTGTCTCAAACCCACACTGTACACAGACACCACTGCTACAACAAGCAGGGTGCAGAGCTGTTTAAACCTGGGCACAAGCACACACTCCAGGCCCGTAGACAGGGGGGGGTTCGGGTAGTTCGAAAAACCCCCCCTCACTGACAAAGTCAGTAAAGTAAATTAAGCAAAAAGGTCAACTAAAGGGAGTCAGATGGCTGAGCGGTGAGGGAGTCGGGCTAGTAATCTGAAGGTTGTCTGAAGGTTGCCAGTTCGATTCCCAGCCGTGCAAAATGACGTTGTGTGCTTGGGCAAGTCACTTCACCCTACTTGCCTCGGGGGAATGTCCCTGTACTTACTGTGTCGCTCTGGATAAGAGCGTCGGCTAAATGACTAAATGTAAATGTAAAGAAATAAAAGAACCCCCCCTTCCACTACGCTGGCTACAGGCCTCTGCTCTCTAACAAACGCACAGAAGCACACACACACACACATGCACAAACAGACAGGTTAACAGGATAGAAACCAGCATAGCAGCTTGTTCTACAGCAGTGTATGAAGGAATGAGCAGGGATTCTCTCATCAGTCCCTGTAGTTCAGCACTCCTGCTGTTCTGTACTGGATGGGCAAGTGTGTGTGTGCTTGTGTGTGTGTATGTGTGTGTGTGTACCTGTATGTGTGTGTGTGCAGGTTAACCATTACAGTGTCAGCTCATTGCTGCATAAAGGTAGTGGACTGTACTTCTGGCTGTTCTCATTCTACACATCGCTGTTACAAACGTGTGACATTTCTCACACTGGGGAGATCAAGACTGGGCCTGCTGTTACTGGTGAGGCATTCCCCCTCTCCTCCCCACCTCCCTCTCTCCTCCTGTCTTCCTCTACTTCCTCTCTCCCCCTCTCCTCATCTAACCTCTCCTCCCTCTATTCTGTCTTCTCGCCTCTTGTTCAGCTCTAATTGGTTTTATTTCAGGGAGAAGGGAGGGGTATTTCTCGTAGGGGTGGGGAATGCTCCTTGTGGAAGAGCAGAGCTGGGGGGGCAGATAGGGGAGGAGGAGTGGATAAGAGGGCATGTAGGGGAAGAGGGGAGGTGTGGAGGAGGGGGTGGTGGGCGGATGGGGAGGATTGGAGGTAGGAAGGAGGGGAGGGGTGATTATTCAGGGAGGAACTGTTTCATGGTTCCTAAACCACAAGGAGTCTCTGTAGAACCATACTTCAGGGGTTTCTTGTATTGTTCTATACATTGAGAAGGCATACTATTATTTCTGTACCATGTTGATAGGTGAGATGTGGTTACTTGTGGCTGCTCCTTGACTCTGTCCACTAAAATACCGCAGAACTCTGCACTTGTGATCGTTGGTGTTCTGCTGTACATGTTGTTGTTCATGTCTCAATGAAGGTTCTGAAGTTTTACAGTGTAACTCACCTGGGCCTCAGGTGTCTTCTGATCTCTGTGAGGAGGAGGAGCAGGAGGAGGAGCAGGAGAGCTGCCCATCACTATCAACATCAACCAACACAAATCTGTCTCAGTACACCCCAAATAAACCTCTCCATTCTGCAAACTACCCCTGTGTACTACCCCTAACCCAAGACTCCGACACACATAACCACAGAGTACACTGTCTACTTACAGAGCTTCTTAGCAATGCTGATACACACTATGTAGCTACACACATCCTCAAATAAAGGATTTATTTATCTGTTTCTCTGTCTGGTGACGTCTGTCTGAGTGTGATGGCTGTTTCTCAGAGAGCAGCAGTCTGTGATCAGGACTTGGTTTACTTGTGGTGACAGAATAAACACTGAACTGTTGCTACGTGTGTCCTGCTGGTTCCTCTGGGGCTGGGCTGGACCCCGCTGGAGGCTCTGCAGATCAGAAACAAGCGTGTGTTGGTCAGTGTGCACGACCCGTACAGCATCATACAGCTGTTCCTTAAGAAGACCTTTGAACATAGAATATCACATATAGCACTCATTTTCGTTCACTTTAAAGATCCAGAACTTAATAGATTTTTTCCCGGGCGACACATACCTACAAGTATGTGTATGTGTGGTGTGTGTGATGTAGTTGTGCATGGAGATGTCTACCAGGTAGTATCTGCTCTTGGGTAGAGACGTCAGGAAGGACTCATCGTGACGGAGAGGGGAGAAGGGCAGCCTCTGTTTCTGACAGGCAGACAGGAAGACAGGCAGACACAAGCAGACAGGCAGACACAGGCAGACAAGCAGACAGGCAGGCAGGCAGGCAGGAAGACAGTCACAGGCAGACAGACAAGCAGGCAGGCAGGCAGGAAGACAGGTACAGAGAGATAAAATGAGTTAGAGAGGTTGAGAAGGGAAGGGGTTTATGAAGCAGGTCTCAAGGGTTGGGAACCTGAGCACACACCACAAATCAAAAGTAAACATCCATCCACAGGAAGCCATTACCAGCAGTCAGGACCCATTAGGGCCCAGCGGGTGTCTGAAGATTTGCCTGCCCTGGCCAGACCCGGCATCTTCCACTGAGGAAACAATCCACCAGTTTCATTTGCTCAGCAATTTCTACCACAACAGTCCTGCTGGTCAGCCCATAAAAGGCTTTACAGCTCGGCCTTTGTCTCCCTGCAAGGTTATTAGAGGACCAGCCCACCATGGAGTGTACCGGAGCTTTTATTAGGTGCGTTCGACATGAACTGACTTCATGCAGCGCTGCAGCCGGCTAAAGGCGGCTGACTTGAAACAGTGAATTCTGGTTAGACTTTTTGTCCGACTTGAGACGGCACCGAGGCTAGGTAATTGTGACGTAGCCATCAAAGTACCGTGATATCGATTCGAGAACTGCCGGCTGTGTAGCCGAGCGCATTTTCTCAAGAGCAACTGCAAGGGTTCTAATGACGACACAGCTATTTCATGATTGGCCAGACTCACACACGACAACTTTGAAGCGTGTTCTATTCTGACACCTTCAGTTTCGCCAACGCTCAAATCTGGACCAAACAGTTTAATTCAATTAAAAATGTGTTGAAGAAAGGGTTTTAGTCCGCCTCTTCACTAACGGAAAGACTAATTTTAATTATAAATAAAGTAAAGTAAGCAAACAGCGCTTGATCGGCCATGACTGACGTCAACGCAGCAAACCACGAGAAGCTGGAATGTCAGACTTTACAGAGCCGTTTTCGACTCCTCCCCGACTGCAAGCGGCTACTCTCGCCGATCGTTTCATGCAGCCGCAGTCCATGTCGAATGTACCTATTATATAAGTCTATGATGCATATGCATGACGCAGAAAAGCGCAATTTGCCATTTTCAGTTCCCGCGACAGGCAGTCTGCGCTTTTACCTCAGTGCAGCGTGTTTGTACATACCTCGCCATGCTTTTGCAAGTTGCGAAACAAATACGCCTGAAGTGGGCGCCAAAGCGTTAGTACATGAGGCCCTCTGTGTTTACCTGCTGAGGTGTGTCCTCTGTTTGCAGGCAGGCTGCCAGGCTGTGCTGTCTGAGCTCTCGTCTCTGGGAGGCGATCTTCTCCCGCAGCAGGTCTCCGTAGCGACGGTACAGGCCGTCTCGGAGGCGGCGCAGGCTCCTGTATCCCTGTAGATGGCGCTGGAGGACAACAGACAAACCACTGAGGACTGGCAGCTTGTCAGAGATGGAGTCTGTCATGAGTGATGTCTTATAGTTGCTTTTATCTGTATGCATTTACAAAGTTTTTCTTTGACTATTTACTGATATTTATTTACTACTTTATTGTTTTATTTTTATTAGTTTACAAACCTGTAGTGCATTGTGGTCGTCTCAACAAAAAGCGTGAAATGCATTTTTACATTATTATTATTATTTTTAGGAAAAACAGAGACACATACAGAGCTACATAGAAAGCATACCCACAGCTAAACCATCACCACTGTTAACACCTAGTTGTGGTTCTGTGGTTGTATGGTCGGTTGTGGTTCTGTAGTTGTGGCTCTGTGGTTCTGTAGTTGTGGTTCTGTGGTTGAGGTTGTGTGGTTCTGTAGTTGTGGTTGTTTATTGTAGTTGTGGTTCTGTAGTTGTGGTTCTATTGCTCTGTAGTTGTGTGGTTGTGGTTGAGTGGTTGTAGTTGAAGGATTGTGGCTCTCTGACTGGGTGGTTTTGGTTGTTGTTGTGTGGTTGAATGGTTGTGGTTGAGGGGTTGTGGTTCTGTGGTTTGTGTTGTGGTTCTATTGCTCTGTCGTTGTGTGGTTGTGGTCTGTGGTTTTTGTTGTGGTTCTATTGCTCTGTCGTGTTGTGGTTGAGTGGTTTAGTGGTTGTTGTTGAGTGGTTGTGATTGTCCTGGTACCTGGTCCGTCAGAGCCTGTCTCCTGGCCGGGGCCTCGGGGTCAAGGTCAGACTTCAGAGGATCCTCTATGTTCTGGTCCCTCCCCTTCCTGCCATCTGCTGTGTTCTGGCCCCGCTCCTTCCTGCTTTGCAGCTTCCTCTCCTTCGCCTGTTACATGCAGTAACCACGGTTCCATCACTTGTGAATTACCAATCTCACACGTATACCCAGTGATGTACATATGCACACACTCATGACACACCAACAGACGACAAACATAAACGCACACACACACCAGGAGGGCTGAGCCCACCTCCAGAGCTCTCCCCTGCCAGCCTGCGCTCCTGGAAAACCCTCTGATGCGTGTGTTCTGTGGAGGCTGTCAGAGACTGTGTCATCCTTATGTAACCCTGCTTCCTTCTTAAGATAAGGGACAATCTGGGTTTTACACAACACCTGCTGCTGTGCTCAGAGGAGAGAGGCTGACAGTCTTGTGGAGTGTGGACCAGGCTTACAGGGCCCCTGGTGTGGATGAGGTTGACAGAGACAGAGAGACCAGCCTGCCAAGGAAAGACAGAAACTGAGGTTTATAGGCTGATGCAGCAAAGGAAGTGGCCTCTTTGTCTCCCCTCAAAAAGAGCATTAGAGAGAGACAGGATTTATCAGCCTGGTTGCCACAGTAATATCAAGACAGGATGTTGAGGGGGCCCAGGAAGTGTGTGTGTGTGAGAGAGAAAGAGAGAGGTGACAGGGCAAAGGCAGCATCAGTCTATCTGCACTGTCCCAATGAATCAGACCAGGACAATATAACCACCTAACTCGGACTACCATAGCCAATGTGTGTATGCATGTGTGCATTTGTTTGTGTGGATGGGGTTGCAGATTATTTTGAATGCTCCCCCTATTTCTAGATCATTTCCTGCTGTTCACATTGATGGATAGAAAGATCTAGAATAACATAAGAAGAGAGACAGACTGAGAGTGACAGTGAGAGGGAAAGAGAAAGAGACAGAAGGAGACATTAAAAGAGAAATAGAAAAAGCAGAGGGATAAAGGGTAAAAGAGGGTAAAAGAAAACGAGAGGTTGTGATGGAAAGGGAACACAACACCACAGAGTGAAAAGAAAAGAACAGAATGAAAAAAAGCAAAAACAGAGTATGTTTCTAGTTGTAACCACGACAACGGTCTCTCTCTGCCCTGCTAGGGTTTGTTCTGTTCTGGTAATGAACCGGTAATGAACCGTTCTGGTTCAGGATCTGTGGAAACACCCGCTTGGGTCTGGCCAGCCCAGGCAGGGAGCTGGGACACAGCTTCAACCCCAGACACAGCTTGTCTACAGACACGCTGGTGCTTTATTGAATAAGACATTAAGACATAAAGCTGGATCAATATGAAGGGTGAGACACATCCGCTGATTACCCATAAGCCTTTGCGTGTAACGGGAAAGTGAACTACTCATGGACACCAATATGGGTCCAGCATGGCCTTTTGAATGCATTACGGCGAACGGTAAGATTAGCAAAATGATGCCTTTAACTGGATTTATGTCACATTAGTTTATTGTCACTATGTGTAATTCCACTAGATTAAATACATTTTTACAATGACTTGTTTGATAACCCTGTTCTCATATTTTGCAGGAATTCCACAAATTGAGCAAATGAAAGAACTGCCTCACTCTCTTAGGAACAGAGCTGATGAGAACATTGGGCAGCGGGGGGGCAGGGACAAGGGCTTGATTGTGATGTCATCGAGTTAAATAACATGGTTGTTCTGTTGTGACAGTCACCAGGGAGAGAGGTGGAGAGGGTTCTGGTAAACACACACACACAGGCACATGTGTTGATGCACACACACACAACCACACTCGTGCATGAACAGCTGTGTGAACCCTGAGCTCATCATGATGGATGTCCCACCAGACTCCCTCTCTCAGTGGAACCACCCAGAGCCTGGCATCAGACACGCTCAGTCCACCACCCTCACCCGGACCCTGTCATGAGGTCATTCTGTAGGGTCACTCAAACCACAGCTGGAGTTCAAACTTTATATGTTGGCCTTCCCCACAAATAGCTAATTTAACCCTTGTGCTGCCTTCAGGTCACATGACCCAAAGGTTCATAACGAACCATCATTGTGTTTACCCAATTTAACCCAATACAAAAACAAATAAAAATAATTTTCTTTTAACCTTCGCAATGTGGGGGGTCTGAGACAGCCATACGGTTAAAAGAAACTGCTTTACTTTGTTTTTTTATGCTGTAAAGTTGTCGCAATACGACGGTGGGTCACAACGACTGATGGGTCAGAATGACCCGAAGATAACACAAGGGTTAAATGAGCTAAATAAATAAAAAATGCTGAACCATTTGTAAAAGTAGCTGAGCTCAAAATAGAAAGAGCTCATATCATGGATTCCTATGATATGACCGGGAGTTAGAACCAATAAAGGTTCCAAACAACACCCAGGGGTTCTGAAAGGAAACCCTCAGAGTTAGAACAGGTGTGGGGCACCCTGGGTGCTCACAGGGGGATTGCGTGCACCATGTAGGCACCATGTTGCTGTAGCGGCCTGGGTTCAAATCCAGCCAAGGCCCTTTATCAGGTTATCCCCTCTCCCCTACCCTTTCTGCCCCTACACTCTCCCCATCAAAAAATCATGAAGGCAGAAATGCTCCAAAAATGTATCTTGTATTTACATGTGTTATAGGTGCTTTGAATCCTTTGCTTTTGTGCTTTACAACCTTGAATAACAGAGAGGCAGAGTTGCTGGTTTGCTGGAGAGCAGTTACCTGTCCGGCATCAACATGTGAGCGGTAGGACTCCAAGATGGAGGGCAGACTGCTGTCTTGGTGGACGTCTCTCATCCTGCAGGCCATAGCAACCTCACTGGGAACCGTAGCAGCCTGAACACATCACTCACACAGGCATCAGGCAGTCAGGGAACAAACAGCTGCCAAACAACCAGCAAACTCAAACTTAGATCACTGGGCATAAAGAAAGTTGAAACCTCAACATTGATAATGATTCAATTTAAATGGCTTACCATTTACTGAGATCTTTGGACTTAGAATGTAATTCCCTCTTTTAGAACACTGTCTCTCCCTATAACACTCTCTAACATCTAAACCCCATGAGAGTGCAATCACCTCCCACAAAACTTTGGTAACTAAGTTACAGGTAACAATGACAAAGTTAGATAACAAGTCATACACCCACACTAGTTTTGCTGCTTTGACTATTGTAAAGGTCTAAAACGTCTTTCAGTTAGGGCTGAGTTCTCCTCAGTTCATAAAGATTCCTTGGCATGGTTCAAATCGTTTGGAATTAATTCAACCTCATTCACGGTACACAGAAGTAAAGCTATAAAAACTGGCATCAGACTGGGGTGGCTGTGTGTTGTTGGGTTGTTGCTAAGCTACACGAGCTGTATCCATTTGTTGTCGGTAGGGGGTCGCACGCACCTTCTCCTGGTTCAGAATAATCCGGTGCGACCATAGTCCTGCACTTCAATTAGCCTATGAAGAGCCGTTTCAGAACGATTGTTGGATATTTTAAAATTTATATAATAGGTCAAATTATTATTCCTAGAATGCATGCCTATAGCAACTAAGCCTACACTTTAAAGCCTCAATGACATACAGTACATTATTAATAAAGACATCATTTGAAATACTGCAAACGCAAGTTGATTTAAATCATTTTACTTCATACAAATAGCATAAAAATGTCAAGAAATTGAGAAAACAAACATTTGCAAAAAGGCCTTGTTCGATTCATAAATACTGTACATAACAATAATCTACACATAAGATTAAAACAACAGTATCTCATGGGAGAAAAGGTTAAATGGACAGCTTGTTGCCGGCAGAAGGCGCGCGCAGAGCCTGTTGCCGTTGACAGCTATTGTTCCCGGCAGGACACAAAGGAGCCTAGTTTGTGACTCGAGGGATGCCACTGGTGCGCGCACCAACATTCCGTCAGACACCAACCTCTGCCAACTACATGTGCCCAACCGAAAACAAAATCCACGTGCAAAGAACATAACAGAAGTCTGTCACTATGAATTTAAGGTACTTAATTCAGCAGGTCTACAAGTCTCCCTACAAAGTAAAGTCCCCGCAGTGCAAAGAAAGGCTTTCGTCGTGCGTACTGGTTCGCAACCCCTTATCGTCCCAGGAATGTCGTCCACTCCGTTTAGTTGGATTTCCTATACAAGACTGGTCAGTAATGACGGACGTCAACAACCTTTAAGGTGCGGGAGAGAGGCAAGTTTGTCAACTTTCCCGAAAGCGGCAGCACTCTCCACTCCTTTCAGCCACTCTCTGCATTTCCTCAGGACCGTCTCGTCCACGTCCCCGTCCTCCTCCTCGTACTCCACGTCGTCGTACTTGTACTGATCGTTCAGCAGAGAGATTTTGACGATGGTGGTGATATCCTCCGAGCCCTCCAATTTGACGACAGGCGCGCTGCTCTTAGAGCCCCCCTGCGCCCTTTTAGATGGGAACAGTCTCCTGTGCCGGAAGTCCGCCGACGCACAGCACTTCTGCTGTTTGGCCATCATTTGCTTTTCTAAATTACGCTTCTGAATAACAAGAATGGCTTCGGGTGTGAGACTCAGAGAAAACTGAATCTCTCCTTCATCTTTCCCTAGGGAGCTCCGCGAGGACTGCTTGCTTCCACGGTGTGTGGTGGACTCCATGGAGCTCGAACGCGTCACACTGTTGCAGGAGTCCCGGGGTTTGGGTAAACTCAGCCACGAGCTTTTGACCTCGGTGTCCGGTCCGGTGGCCGGCTTCTGCGCGGGGAGTTTAGTTTTCGGTTGTTGAGGTTTTCTCCCCAAGTTCCTCAAGTTGGCGGATGACCAAGACATAGACATCTTTTCTTTATCCGATTCAATCTCTTCTCCCGATTTGTTGGAAAAGATAGAGTGGGAAGGCACTAAATTGGCTTTCTTCCTCCGGAACAGGTCCCTTCCAGGAGAGGAGATCCTGGTATGGAGGTTTATAGGAGGGAAAGGCATCCTAAAGACGAATCTGGTTTCGGTTGATGGCGAACGTCAAAGTCCTCGTTGTCGGGATGAATATTGTATACTAATGCAAGTGACGGCAGAGCGTTGTAATCTCATCATCCGCTAAAGCTGCGAGTCTGAAACCTTTGGATTTACCTGCGCTCCGGTCTGGTGTTCAACTGGTGAGGGGGGTCGGACGATGGACGCTTTTGTACTCCGCCTGCAAAGAGGCGTGGTCTGGAAGAAGGGGGGCGGGCAGGGAGGGAGGGGGCACCAGGTTAAACAAAGCCTGGCAAAATAAAGTGTGGGGCTTGCGGTGATGTCATACAATAATTTCCAGGAATACTTCAAAAATGTTGTTAGTGGGGGAAAACAATTGCGAGAAGAAAAAAAAAACACACCACAGTATAGAAACTTAGTAGGTACCATTTGTTGTGTTCATCAACATGGTGCTCCTCCTGAAAACTATATTTTTGCCCAAGAGCCCTTCATCTGTGGCTGTGTTGACGTCAGCCATCAATGAATTGAAATACGAACTGTTTAGGATTAACGGTCAATCTGATAAATCTGATGTAAATTGAGACAATATAGAAGAGTGATAGGAAGCTACCAGGAGATGCTGGTTTTCTGAGAGGCCATTCTGGAGTTCAGAAGCCTTAGTTGTTAATTTTGAAATTATTTATTTAAGTAATTTTTAACTTTTCTTCATTTATCAATAGGCAAGCAACCCTATGAATCCCTAGCAATACAGACCAAATCACACAGAGTACAGTCCAGCCAAATTGACAAAACACCAACATAAAACCATAATTAAAAAATCAAGCAATCCACCGAAGGAAAGGTAGTAGAGAAAAAGTAATGTGTCATAACTACAAAAGCTCCACTGCTCTGATGAAGGGCATGGTTTGGGGCAGGGTGATGCAGTGTTGTGTGTGGTGTGTTGACCAGCTTGGGAGAGTTAAAATAAACTGACTTCGGCTTAGTGTTCTCTGAGGGGACCGATGACATACCAGAAATCATTAAAGCTGATGGGGTTATGGATTTACTGGTCAAAACACAGTGTTATGGTTGTGTTTGAGTTAATACCACTGGGTTTACCCAAGGAGAAAGGGTGAAAGAGGAGAGGGAAGACAAGAAAGGGTTGACGGGTTGCTTCAGACCAGCCTGGACACCACAGCAGACTGGGGTCAGAGATCAGTTACCTTCATCCCCACACAACATCACCCAAACACTCATCCACAACACTCACAAACACAAACATGCCATACCCAGATACAGAGGGGGGGAAGAGAGAGAGAAATAGGGAGAATGAGAAAGAGATATGAAGTAGAGAAAGGGAAGGGGGAGACAGGATGAGACAGATGTTTCCTTCCTCAGAATCATGACCAGGGTGCCGGATGAGCCCCAGTTCACTAAAGCAAGAACCACAGACATCCTGTCCCCTTGATTAGTAGGGGGGAGGGGATTAAATAAAAATAACTTAAATGTGTAACACAAATGCAAACACAGACACGTCCAGTGGCAGACTAACTGCTTTGGGAAGTCTACATCCAGCTGTCTCTTTCAACAGACAGGACATAACAGGAGTTTTCTGCCTGGCAGTCTGCTTTCTCGTCCTGTAGAAAGACAACCCTAAACACAATACAACCATAAACACAAGACAACCATGAACACAAGACAACCCTAACAAACGTGTTTTAGACACACAGGAAGCCAGAGACAACCTCCATATACAACTGACACCCAGGTAACTGATCTTACCCACACAGCCAGAAGCAGAGAGGATTTCCTTTGTTGGCTGACCTGGGAGAATCCCCCCTCCCCTCCTCCATACCTCCAGTACCATTGCTGCTCCCTCTCCTACCACTCACACACGCCTCATTAGCATAACCATCATGTGACCAGGGCTAGCGCTACAGCTGGGATGAGCTTCGGCATTGCTCCTGAGGGGTTGTCATGGTAACCGCATCCCTTGGTGATAATAGGAGGCGAGCTGCTGGAGAACCAGTGGGTTATTAGGTCATGTCATGATTGGAAGCAAAAAGTGATTGGGTGGAAGAGGGGGGTTGAGAAAGGGAGAGGAAAGGGGAGGAGAGTGGGAGAGGAGGGGGAATCATTAGAACATCTGGAAGAGTGTTCTGGAATAAAAAGACAGCTAATTCATAGTCAATTAGTTCAAGCGGTGAAGCTGAGGGAGAGATCTCAATGTCCCAGGACATGTGTGGAGCAGAGTAGGACCAGACAGGAAGCCAGAGTCTTGGTGTTCAGGGGTGTGACAGGGCTGGGAGAGAGGAGGCAGGACTGGGGAGAGAAGAGGCAGGACAGGAGAGAAAAGAGGCAGGGCAGGGGAGAGAGAAGGCAGGGTAGAGAGGAGGCAGGACTGGGGAGAGATGAGGTAGGACTGGGGAGAGAGGAGGTAGAACTGGGGAGAGGAGGCAGGACGGGGGAGAGATGAGGCAGGACTGGGGAGAGGAGGCAGGACTGGGGAGAGGAGGCAGGACGGGGGAGAGGAGGCAGGACTGGGGAGAGATGAGGCAGGACTGGGGAGAGATGAGGCAGGACTGGGGAGAGAGGAAGTAGGACTGGGGAGAGGAGGCAGGACGGGGGACAGATGAGGCAGGACTGGGGAGAGGAGGCAGGACTGGGGAGATATGAGACAGGACTGGGGAGAGAGGAGGCAGGACGGGGGAGAGGAGGCAGGACGGGGGAGAGATGAGGCAGGACTGGAGAGAGGAGGCAGGACGGGGGAGAGAGGAGGCAGGACTGGGGAGAGAGGAGGCAGGACTGGGGAGAGAGGAGGCAGGACTGGGGAGAGAGGAGGCAGGACTGGGGAGGAGGCAGGACTGGAGAGATGAGGCAGGACTGGGGAGAGAGGAGGCAGGACTGGGGAGAGAGGAGGCAGGACACAGACAGACTACGCCCTGGGACTCCCCTGTCGCCCTGGAGATCCATTAGGCTGAAGCTCTACATCTGAGGACACAGCAGACTCATTCTTTATCCATCACTGCCTTCAACACACACACACACACGGCCGACATAGGCGCGCACACACACACACACACACACGGCAGACACGTGCACACACACAAAGGCAGACACATGGCTGACACACACACAGACACACACGCATGCAGGCAGGCATGAGTGCACAGACACAGACAGACACACAGACACCGTGACTCAGTCAGGTGTTCACATGACACATGAGTCAAAAACACATGAGTCAAAAGCTTTGAGTGAATTATATGTTTACTGCATCAGTACAGTTTTCCATGGAGATCCTTCTGATTTCACACTCTATACAACTCATAATTCTAACACTTCTGAAAGTGGAAACTAAAGTTAAAATACCACTTCGTCTTAACAAAATGAGTAGAAAATGCCAAAAAAACTATAAAGCACTTGGTGTATTTTCGGAATTTATGTGTTACAAACATTGCATTACAAGTTCAAATACGCACTTTCCCTGCACTTTACAAATCAGATATAAAAGTGAAAGACATTACATATATTAGGAACATTCTTAAATATTTTAATTTCAAGCAGTCACCACACTCTCACACCCAAAAGCAAACACTCCTAAAATACTTCTGATGTCAAGTATTCTGTTATACAGACAGAATAGTATATAGAGTGTATGCTTCACAGTATAAAGTAGCAAAACACAGATTCAGAGGAGAGGAGGAAAGAATATTATAACATTTTAAAGAAACATTTTACAGATAACCCATTGTAGTAGTTTGCATGTTGGGACCAGGCTTGTGGCTAATGGATCCTGCAGTACTAACTCAAACAGGTGGTAAAGCACTTCATCACTGCATCTCTGTTGAGAGAAACAGAGAAACATCAGTTCAGGTCCAGTAACAAGCCAGACTCAGGGACATTTATAGTTCCTAAGATGTGGACAAGAAATTGTTCCAGGAACTAGAACAAAATAAGTATAATTTTGTATATTTAGGGTTTAGTTTTTTTTAAATATATATTGTGGTGCACACTGCCCTAACATATGTAAAATAAAACATTTGATTCTTTATTTAGGCATGTTTTTCATATTCTTTAGTAAGTAATAATCCAGGAAGCGTACGCACGCACGCACGCACGCACACACACACGCACACACGCACACGCACACAGGGCGGTAGCTGGGTGTGGCTCATTAATTCATGATAGGTGTTTTGTTGAGGTAGCTGGGTGGGGCTTATGAATAGATGAAGGGTGTTTTGTTGAGGTAGCTGGGTGGGGCTCATGAATAGATGAAGGTTGTTTTGTTGAGGTAGCTGGGTGGGGCTCATGAATAGATGAAGGGTGTTTTGTTGAGGTAGCTGGGTGGGGCTCATCAATAGATGAAGGGTGTTTTGTTGAGGTAGCTGGGTGCGGCTCATCAATAGATGAAGGGTGTTTTGATGGGGAAGGAGCACATGCTCAGAGTGATGTTACCATCTCTAACCGTCCCACCCCTCCCTCCCTCCCTCTCCCGCCTTCCTTTCTTCCCTACCTACTTTCCTCCCCCTCGCCCTCCTTCCCCTTCTCTCATTCCACCACTTCAGGTATGGTATTCTGTGCTGTGGGATGATGCAATGCAGGCAGTAACCAAGGCAACAGCAGAACAAGGTCACATTCTACTTCCTGCCTCCCCCTCTCTCCACACAGTCTCTCTCCTCCTGATCCCTTCCTCTTCCTCTTTCACCCTGTGTTGCTATGCAGACTCCGTCAGCCTGAGAAGAAGGTGTGAATGTAGCCAAGGCTACAGCGGAGGAAAGACCATAACAGAGCAGGCAGGGGGTTGGTGGAGAGACTGGTGACCGCATCTCGTTTCGCTGTTCTGATTCGCAGTTTATCCCCATTCACACACATCAAACCCACTCACCCCCTCCGAAAAAAAACAACATTTAGCATCAGCATCCCCCCCTCTTCAACCCCTTCTCCTCCACCCTCTTCCCCTTTCCTTATTTTAGTCCTCACAGCAGGCTGACTGCTATTTAAGCTTCAAAAACACTTCATGAATAGATAATCAATCACTAAGTGGTCCTCTTTTTTCTGATGAAGGCACCTAGCAATGGCTACCCTGGATACCCCTGCTAGCTAGCTCTGCCACCGTGCAGTAAGCCTGTTTAGCCCTGACACAGCTTGCAAGCACTGAATCTGGAAAGCCCTAGCAACCTACTTATCTAGAATTGAAACAGATTTGCCCTGGCTAGCGAACCAGCATTTTACCTGGTAAGCGCAGACATAGCTTTCTTGCATAGAGATAGATGGGCATTAGCTAGCCAGCTGAGAGAATCAGCCTAGCCACATAGCTGGAGAAGACCACCTGCATAGGCACTGCCTGTGAAGCCTGGGGCAGCCTTTCTACAGCTACCAGAGTAAACCATATTACAGCATCAGCGCTTAGCAGGCAGGAGGAGGGAGCAGAGACATGCAAGGATGCGATAGTGATGTGATAGAGAGGTGAGGTAGAGGGTGAGGTAAAGGGTGAGGTAGAGAGTGAGTCTGAGGGTGAGGTAGAGGGTGAGGTATATGGTGAGTCTGAGTGTGAGTCTGAGGTAGAGGGTGAGGTAGAGGGTGAGTCAGAGGGTGAGGTAGAGGGTGAGTCAGAGGGTGAGGTAGAGGGTGAGGTATATGGTGAGTCTGAGTGTGAGTCTGAGGTAGAGGGTGAGGTATATGGTGAGTCTGAGTGTGAGTCTGAGGTAGAGGGTGAGTCAGAGGGTGAGGAAGAGGGTGAGTCTGAGGTAGAGGGTGAGGTAGAGGGTGAGTCAGAGGGTGAGGAAGAGGGATGATAATGGGTTGACTTAGAGGGATGTTACGGCCACATGTGAGGATGATGAGTTGAGGCCAGCAGAGCAGAAGGGTGATACATGCATTATGGTATTTATCGAGGGATGTGTCTCCATGATCACAATACTGTACATGTCAGCTCTGCAATAACAACCACCGCTGGGCTTTAATCCAATCTGCCAAATGAAAATGGATTTAACCAAGAGGCTTACTGGATAAAGGGGAAAAACCATTTCTTGCCCACATGAAAAGCCCTAATGCTCCGACTGGGAACAACAAGGGAGGGAGTGTGAGTAAACATCCCACTGGGCACGTGTAGCTCTGAATCAGGAAAAACAAGCTCCTCAGAACAGCCAAGGAGAAGGCTCACACGCGGTCTTTGTCTCCTCTCCTCTCTCTGCTCTTAAGGGGGGAGGAGGCGAGCAGGGGGGCACAGGGTGTGTGCAGGGGGGGGGGGGGGGTGTTGGTCCTCAGCTGTCAGAAGGGATTAGGGTTTCTCCAACTTGGAGGGAGAGAGGGAGGGCAGTAAGACCTCTCACCACATGAGAAATACATTCCCTCATTCACAGCTGGCCTGGGTCAACGCTGTGGCTCTGGTCATGGAGAGCAGAGGACACCAGGACCACATGGCCACAGAGAGGACACCAGGACCACAGAGAGGACACCAGGACCACAGAGAGGACACCAGGACCACAGAGAGGACACCAGGACCACAGAGAGGACACCAGGACCACAGAGAGGACACCAGGACCACAGAGAGGACACCAGGACCACATGGCCACAGAGAGGACACCAGGACCACAGAGAGGACACCAGGACCACAGAGAGGACACCAGGACCACATGGCCACAGAGAGGACACCAGGACCACAGAGAGGACACCAGGACCACAGAGAGGACACCAGGACCACAGAGAGGACACCAGGACCACAGAGAGGACACCAGGACCACATGGCTAGGCTACCTTCAGCTGCCTAGTCCAACATCCTCAAGCTCCAAACACTTAACTTATCAGACAGCAAAGCTGAGGCGTTCAGCTCATCACTCATTATCATCCGGCAAAAAGCACATGATTACCACACTGTGGATCTTAAAGAGCCTTATGGGCAAAAAAGCCTCCATACTGTGAGCTCAACCTGATGGTGGGGAATAACAAGCAGCCATTTGCGTGTCCCTCGACTGAAGGGGGGGTGGGGGGTGCCATATGGTGAAGCCAAACAGTAGGGTGTTTAGGGGTAAATAACAACATGTTTTCATTCTGGGATCATCTGGCTCTCTGTTGTGTTTGTGTGTGACTGAAACAGCCCAGCGGTGGCTGGTCTGTGTGTCTGTGTGCACGTGTGTCTGTGTGTGTGTGTGTGTCTGTGTGCACGTGTGTCTGTGTGTGTGTGTCTGTGTGCACGTGTGTCTGTGTGTGTGTGTGTCTGTGTGCGTGTGTCTGTTTGTGCGTGTGTCTGTTTGTGCGTGTGTGTGTCTGTGTGTGTGCGTGTGTGTCTGTGTCTGTGTGCATGTGTGTCTGTTTGTGCGTGTGTGTGTCTGTGTGTGTGTCTGTGTGCATGTGTGTCTGTTTGTGCGTGTGGGTGTCTGTGTGTGTCTGTGTGTTGCTGTGTGTCTGGGCACAGTGCCATTTGTGGATAAACAGTTTTTAGAGATAGTGTTGGTGTGTCTGGGTTTCCCGTAATCCCGTAACCAGGACACTGAGACACATAGCAACTGGCCTGCTAGCTCACACCAAAAGGTAAACCGTAAGCACTAGACAGACCATAAAAGGAGACAGAAAAATAACATTTAAATAAAATTTAAAAATCAGATTTGCTCCACAGGACTTGGGTCAATTAGACATGTTTCAGGTAGATTTCAGCTACGAAAGATCCTAGTTGGAAAAAGGTCAGAGACCAGCAGCCCAACTTCCACAGAGACAAAGGAGCTGCTTCAAATGAGTCTCTGGATCTTACCTGGCAAATGGAATGTATGAGATGCTGTACCTGGAAGAGACAAGAGAGAAAGGAAGAAAGAAACAATGAGAGAAAGAAATGGAGAGAGAAGGAGAAGAGAAGGAGGGAGAAAGAGAAGGAGAGAGAAAGAGGGAGACAGAAAGAGGGAGACAGAAAGAGGGAGGGAGAGAGAGAGAGGGGGGAATGAGGGAGAAAGAGAGGGGGAAAGAGAGAGAGGTTAGTGGAGTGTCACTTCTGAAGTCAGTGACATCAACCAACGTCAGCAGTCAGGATTTAAACAACCCTATATTACTCAACAATCAAATTAAATAGAAGATTATATGAACTGGTGCGTTAAAGTCCAACTGTGAGTCACAGATAAACCTACAGTTGCCTTGATGCCGATGATATTAGATTAAAAGAGACAAGAGAATAAGAAAATGTATTTTACATAATACAAACCTGGTCATTATATAAACCTAGAGGGTTAAGGTTTGCGAGTTTGTCGTTAGTTAGACACACATGACAGTTGGGTAACACTCCTAAAAATTCGAAGCAAAACATTTTTGCTTCGAATTTCACACCCCAGTTTAGAACACGCCAGTTCTAGAACACCCCAGTTCTAGGACACCCCAGTTGTACACAACCCCAGTTCTAGAACATCCCAGTTCTAGGACCCCCCAGTTGTACACAACCGCAGTTCTAGAACATCCCAGATCTAGAACACGCCAGTTTTACACAACCCCAGTTCTAGACCACCCCAGTTCTAGACCACCCCAGTTCTAGAACATTCCAGTTCTAGAACATGCCAGTTCTACACAGCCCTAGTTCTAAAACACAGCAGTTCTAGAGAGGAGGATATGAGGCAGCACATCCTGCCATCATTCACCACAATGATTAGTGTGCGTACAGTAATCATTAACTAGCAGGTATGTTCTGGCATGATTGGTATTTGATCTGCCTCGCTGAGCAGTCTGCAGGAATGTGTTCTATCACTTCCTGTCAAGGAGCAGAGCAGGCCTGGGTTAGACCCCCAGCACACACACACAGCCCCCACGCACACAGACATAGCCCCCACCCACAGCCCCAACGCACACAGACACAGCCCCCATACACACAGCCCCCACGCACACAGACACAGCCCCCATACACACAGCCCCCACGCACACAGACACAGCCCCCATACACACAGCCCCCACGCACACAGCCCCCATACACACAGCCCCCACGCACACAGACACAGACCCCACGCACATAGACACACAGCCCCCACCCACACAGACACAGCCCCCATACACACAGCCCCCACGCACACAGACACAGCCCCCATACACACAGCCCCCACGCACACAGACACAGCCCCCATACACACAGACACAGCCCCCATACACACAGCCCCCACGCACACAGACACAGCCCCCATTCACACAGACACACAGCCCCCACACACACAGACACACAGCCCCCACCCACACAGACACACAGCCCCCATACACACAGCCCCCACGCACACAGCCCCCACGCACACAGCCCCCATACACACAGCCCCCACGCACACAGACACAGCCCCCATTCACACAGACACACAGCACCCACACAGACATGCTGTGCTGTATGTGTCAGCTCCACATAAACACAAGTGCGTCGGTGTGAGTTGATCATGTCCTCGTTACGCCAAGGCTTGGCTTGGAACACCCGGCTGCCGGTTGCCGGGGCGACGGCTGGCTCTGAGGCGCAGTGAAGGCGGAAGTGAAGGGAGGTGGTGTGTCTCTAAACGCTGCTCCTCCAGGGTGAGATGGTGTGTCTCTAGACAGGGCTCCTCCTTGGTGAGGTGGTGTGTCTCTAAGCATCTAGACACCGCTGATCTCCCACCTGTGATCTCCATGGCCATGGCAGCTCTGGGTCAGCAGGCGCTTAGAGAGGCGCTGTTAAGTCCATCCTCAACATGTGCGGAGGTCAGGGTTAGCTCTTCACAGAGGGGATGCTGCCCATCTGTCCCTCTGGAGGCAGGGAGGATAGAGGCTGGGACAGGGAGAGAGGCATGGGCAGGACAGGGGCAGGTCAGGGACAGAGGCAGGGGCAGGACAGGGACAGAGACTGGGACAGTTGGACAGGGACAGAGGCGGGACATAGGCAGACGGAGGGATAGGGAGAGAGACAGGGAGAGATAGAGGCAGGAAACAAGGAGACCAAGAGAGAGAGAGAGAGAGAGGGGCTGAGGCAGGGAAAGGGACATGGAGAGAGAGAAAGGCAGGGACAAGGAGAGGGGTAGAGGCTGAGGCCACAGGGCCCAAACAACCCAGCCCACACACCTGTACAGACCACAGCCTTGTTCTCGACTGACCTGCCTGGTTGACTGATGGTGAGCAGGGAAACTAGGGTAAGGCAGGGAGGTGGTGGAGGTGCTAGCCTCACGGTGCTTATCTTTCTGTTTACTCTCTAACAGGATTTAGCACCTGCCAAGTAAGGCAGCTCAGCAGTCTGTCAGCCAAGCCAGACATCTTATTAACACAAACTGTTAGCAAGTGACTTGTACTGTTATCAAAATGTCCTGCTTGTAACACCGACTACTAGAATGACCCACTGTTAGCAATACCCAGTGTTAGCATCACCCACTGTTAGCATCACCCACTGTTAGCATCACCCACTGTTAGCATCACCCACTGTTAGCATCACCCACTGTTAGCAATACCCACTGTTAGCAATACCCACTGTTAGCATCACCCACTGTTAGCATCACCCACTGTTAGCATCACAGACTGGTACCATCAAACACTTTTAGAATGTTAGTTGTTAACGCCCACTGCTAGCAACACCCAACAATATAAAACACACACTGTTGGCAAAACACACAAATACACCTACAAAGACTGGATCAAAGACTACACCTGACAGGAAGTTAGCTAGCACAACATAACCTCCCCGCCTCCCAGCCGTGTGTCTCACGCCAGTGAGGAGGACTACAGCATTACTACAACTACTTACCATGTCATAGCCAGGAACTGCAGGATACAGAAGATAATGGCCAGACCTTTTTTCCCCCACTGGAGGGATGAGCACAGAGAGAGAGAGGGAAGGAAAGAGGGGGAGAGAGAGAGGGAGAGATGGAGAGAGAGGAAGATGGAGAGAGATATCAGATCTTGTTTGAGTGATTAACAAAGAGCAGTTGTAGAGGTCCCAGAATGCCACAGCTCTGAGCCCAGCTCTGCACAGAGCCAGGGTGGTCCTGTCACGTGCTCCTGGAGAGCTTCATATCCTCTAGGCTTCCACTCCAAAACAAATGAACCCAAGGCCGTAGCCATGGAGTCAACATTGGAGGGGACGAAATCTGCTGGGGAGTCTGAGGGGCCCCCCCTGAGAATTTGTAATGTTTAGTTATGAATATGATTACATTTTTTATGATCATTTCGGACAGCGTGTGTGGTTGCCTGTCGTATCGTAGCACATTCATATTTTATTTATATTTTTCTATCAATATATTGGGGGGGACATTTTGACCAGATTTGGGGGATGTGTCCTCCCCAATAGATATTAAGATTACGGACCTGAATGAACCCTCTACATCAGAGCTGAGAGTCCCCGACTCACAGACAGGGGGCAATATCCCACAATACTTCCACAGGTGGGACCCACCACAGGTGGCCTACATTAGGGTTGGGAGTGGTAGGTCACAGGCGAGCATCTCTCCAGGAGGTCAGACATGTGTCAGACACCTTCAGAAGAGGGAAGACACTTACCCAGAAGACTGCACAAAGGGTCAGGATCAGGCACAGCTGTGGGGAGAAAGGCAGAGGTCAGCTTCTCGCACAATGACACATCATGCCCTAATCACATGTTAGCTGTCTTGTTTGCAACAAGCAAAGCCCCAAAGGCCAAAGATATGAACACCCAAGACACTACCATAGAGGGATAACACTACCACCATGGAGGGATAACACTACCACTATGGATGGATAACACTACCACCATGGATGGATAACACTACCGCCATGGAGGGATAACACTACCGCCATACCACCATGGAGGGATAACACTACCACCATGGAGGGATAACACTACCATCATGGAGAGATAACACTATCACCATGGAGGGACGACACTACCACCATGAAGGGATAACACTACCATGGATGGATAACACTACTACCATGGAGGGATAACACTACCATGGAGTGACAACACTACTACCATGGAGGGATAACACTACCATCATGGAGAGATAACACTATCACCATGGAGGGATAACACTACCATGGATGGATAACACTACTACCATGGAGGGATAACACTACCATGGAGCGACAACACTACTACCATGGAAAGATAACTCTACCATGGAGGGATAACAACTACCATGGAGGGATAACTACTACCATGGAGGGATAACACTACTACCATGGAGGAATAACTCTACCATGGAGGGATAACAACTACTACCATGGAGGAATAACACTACAACCATGGAGGGATAACACTACCACCATGGAGGGATAACACTACTACCATGGAGGAATAACTCTACCATGGAGGGATAACACTACCACCATGGAGGGATAACACTACCACCATGGAGGGATAACACTACCACCATGGAGGGATAACACTACTACCATGGAGGGATAACACTACTACCATGGAGGAATAACTCTACCATGGAGGGATAACAACTACTACCATGGAGGGACGACACTACCACCATGGAGGGATAACACTACTACCATGGAGGGATAACACTATCACCATGGAGGTACAACACTACTACGGTGACAGGGGAGTCATTAAATTAAGGGATCTCTCCTTCAGAGACGCGTTCAGACAGAAAGTGTCCATGTGCCAGGGGCCCTGGGGAGGTGCGGCACCTCGTCTGGGCATCATCAGAACAGAAACACTTTTAGGAGTATTAGAAACTATAGGCTGCAACAAACGATTATTTTAATAATCGATTAACCTTTCGATTCTTTTTTTGATTACATTTACTTTACATTTAATCATTTAGCAGACACTCTTATCCAGAGCGACTTACAGTAAGTACAGGGACATTGCCCCCGAAGCAAGTAGGGTGAAGTGCCTTGCCCAAGGACACAACGTCATTTTGCACAGCCGGGAATCGAACTGGCAACCTTCAGATTACTAGCCCGACTCCCTTTCCGCTCTCCCTTTCTGACTCGATTAATCGATGAATCGGATAAAAAAAAAAAAGCATTAATTTCCAACCCTTTATTCAAAAACAAAACTGACAGTGCAAATTCACAGTGCAAAATCTTTTCAGAATGTGCACAAACAGGCACACAATTTAGAAAAAGTTATTAATATTAGCGTGGATTTAATGCTATTTTCCAAGATGAGCAATTTATTTTAGTTTTGTTTAAAACTTTATTAAAAATTGAAATGTTGTGGAAGTAGGCCAGACTTTACTAGAATAATCTGGTGTATATTTAAGATTTTTTGACACAATTTTGAAAAAAGTTAAGATTTGCGAGGATTAAGCTATTTTAAAAGAGTGATTTTCTAACATTTTATTTGAAACTTCATTGAAAAAGTAAAGGCTGTGGATGTATACCAGACATTGTTAAGATACTCTGGTGTCTGTTTGAGGTTTTATATTCCCAAAAATATTATAAAAGTCTACATTTTTCAAAATGTTATGGGTAGTTTTCACCCGGTCCCTAACGCGATGCTGCAAAGTAGCGTCTTCCGATTGTGAGACAAATGTCGAATATGAAACTAACTTCACCTCGGTCAATTAACACACTTTTTCAATTTATTTAGTGTGAAATGCTTCCACACCTTGGATGACTTGGGTCGTACTCATGGGCAGTAATCCCGGGGGGGTCAGGGGGGACACGACCCCCCCCGGGGGGGACAGGGGGGACACGACCCCCCCCAATCCTGGGAAAAATATGATTTGTCCCCCCCAATAAATCACTGTAAACATAACTATGTAATTTCAACAACATTGATAATATGCAATGAAAGCGCTTTGCTGATTATGGACACAATGGCGCTTTTTGAAGTTTAAAAAGATTTCGAACCCCGCCCTTGGTCCCACATTGGTTTGATCCACAGCCCCAGCCCTCAGCAGTGATGCAGGGACGTGTGTGAAAATCGGACAGTATCTGTTTGTGTCGTTGGTGGCTGATGTCCAGTAAGTAGTTGTAATATCTGACAAGGTGACTTGAGTGTCTACCATTTGAAATGCACGTGGCTAACGTGAAATCAATCCAGTTAATCGCACCATAGCGATTTCACTATGTTGGCAGGGTTCACACACACTAAGATAGCTGCATTTGCATAGCTAGCAAACAAACCGATAGAGAAAACATTAGCTAGCACTATTCCATTTGGCGTCGTCAAAAGATGGAAACTTTGCTATCGTCAATTTAATCCAAGATCAGCACGGATATTGTAGTTCTTCTAAATCCATTTGCCATGCTTAGCGATACTGAACAGAACTATACTATATTCTACCATTGTCATAATTATCTTAAATGGTCTCGTTGCAAAAGCTAAATCGTCTCTAGGGACTTTGAAGCACCTGTGTGCCGATCTGGAGTAAACTGGCTATAACAAAGATGATGGCAAATACCACACAAACGGAATTGGGGCTCGCTAGCTGCATATTCAGCTATTCTGGGAAGCCATCCAAATATAAAAACAAAACATGAATTATATTAAAATGACAAAAGGTTGCAGTTTGCGTTGTGTAAAGGGTGAACTCATACAGCTGTCAATCCAGCTGTCAATGCAATCCGTTTCACCTTTCCTAACTGACTGTCTAGCCACCTGGTAGATCGAAGCCTATTCTAGAAGAATGGTAATAAATGATAAAAGCCCATCTCCTACTGTAAATAACCTGTACATTGTGTGTGCGGCCAGCATGGTAGAAAAATTGCAGAAAAAAGAAAGACGGACATCAGAGCATTTCAGGACACCAAAACGCAAAGAAAGAACCCTAGTGGCCTAATTTCAGAAATGTGCTAAAATAAGTTTGTTGAGTCTCTTGTTTGGCAACATGATGGGTTCTCTTCTTTAGACTTGTAAAATAGGGACATATAATTGGACAATCCCACTCTCTACTTAAACTGGTGACTGAACCAAGATTAATTTGAGGCAATGGTATTGTTGTTGTGATTAATTGTGTAGTATTGGGTACTGGTAGTTAGGAGGATGGCAAACATCTTATTTCTTTTCTAGGAGACAGACTGTGAGTCAGTGAGGGTGGTGAAAGGGAAAGAGCCAGGGAGAGACTTCAGATGATAGTGTCACAGCCATGGCAGGACCGGGGGTCAACCTTTTTGCCAGCAGCACCAGTATAGGAGACAGTGGCACAGCACTGTCTAGTCACCTCAGTGGTGGCACAGAACCATATCAGCCACACCCACAATTTATAGAACCGCAGACTCTTGCCAACAAAGTGTTGACATTTCAAGAGAAATGGTTTTGCGATTTCCCCCGACTTTATGATGGTTCAATTGAGATTATTTTAGATGAGACTGCACCATGCCCATTGTAATTACATAAACTGCACCCATACAGTGTACAGTACATACTGGCCTTTCTTGGTATTTCTGGTTATAAATGCTGTACACCTGCATTCATACTTGATTGATAAGAAACACTACTATAACTACATTTGAATAAGTTGAGACGACCCTTCAGTTACTAACTATAAATGATCCAGGAGTATTAATTATGGTCCCTCAATATACATTTAACATATTACAATGTAGGCTGTGTTACAGCAGTCATTTTGGTGTCCCCCTCAGAAATTGCTCTTGAGAAAATGTCATATAATTGTCCCCCCCAAAGTTGATAGCAGATTTTCGCCACTGGTCGTACTGATTTCTCTGCCTCCGCCATGTGTTTCAGAACAACCTTACTCAACAACGTCTCTCCGATGGCCTTTCCTCTACCTCCGCTCCGCGCTCAACTAAACTTTTTTTTTTTATACTCAAACATCTCCTTGACTTATTGAGTGGCGTAATAATCGCGCGACACAACGAATCGATAATGTAATTCGTTGCCAACGCTTTTAATAATCGATTTTAATCGATTTCATCGATTTGTTGTTGCAGCCCTATTAGAAACACTCATACGTCAGGACTTACAAGAGGTTCCCAGTCCACACACAGCTTAGTAGCCTAAATACATTTTTATTTGTTTTATTTTATATTTTATTTTACAAGCAGGACTATACTGATGCCCACAGATCAGCACCTATAACCAACCTACACTCTCATAGAAGACATCGAAAACCTTTAAAGAAAAGCTGTAAGATCCCTTGAGAGGAGCAGACCAGGAAGCAGCATGGAGGGAGAAGAAAGATGAGGAGAAAGAAGGATAGGATTAGGTGAAGGAGGAGAGGAACGAGGATAATGAAAGGTGGAGAAAAGGAGGGAAGCATATGTTGTCCACCCCTCAGCAGGGACTTACAGGAGGCTAGAGGCACGCTAGGCTTGGCACACACCTGCCTGCTGGGGAAACAAGCCTACTGCTATAATCCACTTATTAATGTACACTCAGCGTAGCATCACTCACAGTGAGACTGATGCATCACAAACATATTAAGATCACAGGTGTTTACCTGAAACACAATTCTGTAAGCACTGTTGTATTAGTAGGGACTGTACAGAATATAGTACATATCACATCCATTCTCAATGTAAGTATGGCTAGGTCACAGTTACATCAGCCATCTAGGAGATTAGCAGTACCACCTGAAGACTGGGGCTATAAGCAAACACTCAGCAACTGTGACGCAAACCCAACACACCTCTAATCAAGTGACTAATCTCCCAAGATTGTCCCAGGTCTGCTCTAGTAGCATGAAGGGGTGAGGTGGGGTGACGTGGTGGTGGGGGGGGGGTAGAAGGGGTGAGGTGGGGGGGAGAAGGGGTGAGGTGGGGGAGAAGGGGTGAAGTGACAGAGAAGGGGTGAGGTGGGGGGGAGAAGGGGTGACGTGCGAGGAGAAGGGGTGAAGTGACAGAGAAAGGGTGAGGTGGGAGAGAAGGGCGGAGGTGGGAGGAGAAGGGGTGAAGTGACAGAGAAAGGGTGAGGTGTGGGGGAGAAGGGGTGAGGTGGGGGGGAGAAGGGGTGACGTGCGAGGAGAAGGGGTGAAGTGACAGAGAAAGGGTGAGGTGTGGGAGAAGGGGTGAGGTGGGGGGGAGAAGGGGTGAAGTGACAGAGAAAGGGTGAGGTGTGGGGGAGAAGGGGTGAGGTGGGGGGGAGAAGGGGTGAGGTGGGGGGAGAAGGGGTGAGGTGTGGGAGAGAAGGGGTGAGGTTACCAGCATGACACAGGTTGCTATCAGTCTGGTGGGCTCGAACATTCGCTTCAGTTGTTTCAGAGGCCCCATCAGGAAGCAGGTGCTGCAGGAGACACACAGAACAGTTAAGTCAACATTTGCCATCCCACATCTCACTGTGTGTGTTTGGGAGCTGTGTTTGAGTGTATGCATGAGGTGTGTGTATGTTTGTGTGTCCTTGTGTGTCCTTGTGAGTGTGTGTGCGTGCGGGAAAGACAATGGCTCCCCCTCTCCCCGTCTCTCTGACAGGTAGAGAGGCTGGAGGAGTCTGTATGAAGTGGCCGTGGACAGAAGACAGAGCTGCCATTCAAAACAGACAGCAGGCAGCCCTGGTGATACAGGACGCTGACTTAAGATGTCTTGTTGCATTGTTAGATGAGCTAGCAACACCGCAGGCTCCAATTAGCCCTTGTAACCAGGAATTATCACCCATTTTATAAGGGAGATGATCAGTTTTCACCAAACACAAACATGAAGCACAGTAAGGCCATGACTGACATTTTAGACCATTTGTACAAAATCTGTCATGTTAAGGACTGCTTAGAGCTCAAGACAGTCACATTCTCCCTGAAGCGCAGCAGATACCAGCACAGGATCACCCAAAGGGTTAGGGTTAGGTTAAGGCTGGCTGTGATACAGCAGATTGTTGAAGAGGTGTTTGTGGTCAGAGAGAGAGAGCGAGAGACAAAGAGAGAGACAAAGAGACAGAGAGGTTGTGTTTGTGTCTGCTCTGGTAACCTGGGCTACCTGGCACAGTCTGACAGACAGGTAGACAGGCACACAGACAGATAGGCAGATTAGATTACTTTATTTGTCATTGGGTGTGCTTTGCCTTCGGCAAGGGCACAACCTTTGTTCTCTCACATATATCTTATTATTATTATTTTCCCACCCTAAGGATCAGTCAATATTTGGACCACATAGACAACGTCGGTGTCAAAATGTTCGTCTTGGTCACGATTGCGTTGCTTCTATTGGGATTTACGTTCCGTTGCACGATTTAGGCTGAACTTAAGTTTTTGTGGCAAAAAGTGCCTTGTGTCAACAAAGGGTGTCAGCGCTAGCCTACGTCACAACGTCAGCATACGTTAGCAACGACGCATGGATACAACGTGCATAGATGTGCTGTTGCACAGCGAGTATCGTGCCGCGGTGTACTAGTAGCATCATACATGTACATTTAAAGATCCAGTAAAGTGGAATTAAAAACGAGTTTCAAGTTCACCACACCACAGAATAATGTGTTATTAACTACCCATCCAAATTCGAATGAAAAAAAACACAGACAAGTATGTTAAATTAGGTTTTGAAATCGTAAGAAAATCAGCAGTCTTCTCTGTTCGAGACTGGGGGGGCGTGTCGCCTGAAGGAGCTGAAGCTCGGCTCCCTCGCTGGAAGGCACCGCCTCTCTCAAGTAAGCTACCAGATAATGGACGCTACGTCAAACCGAACAAAACAGTATAGAATTAGAATGTATTTGTTCAATGAGTGAAACATACAGATGCATATAAATGAAATATTCCCCTGAGCTGTAACACAGGAGTAAACATTTACAGCAGAGACAGCAGACAGTGAGCTCTCCAACTTCTACTTCTAGCACATTAGCTACCATTTCACCAAAACACCATCATTCTACACCGAGTAGCCTAATATCAAGTTAGCGGTTTGCACTAATTATAGCAGAGATACCTCTGGAAAAGTTATCTAGTATAATTATAACAAGCACACTGAGAACAAGAACAACAAGAACTGAGTGATGAACTGCTGGCGGCGGTGTATGGTCCAGGTGCGACCGGAGGATGAACGGCCGGAGGGGCGATGCTCGGTACGGCTCAGCGCTGCAAGAGAAGCCGTGTGTTGGTGAACCCCGTCTGTCTCTGGTCCATGTTAAAACTGTCCGCCGTGAAATGGTCAGTGCAGAGGCGGCTGTTGGGAGTTTATCCGAAGTTTTCCATGAGCGTGGCTCTTCATAAAATCTATCCACCTATTTTTCCTTTCATTATCAACAGGGAACTTAAATGGCGTTGCAGCAGCTGGAGTTATTGCATCCAGGGAAGATGCAGTTGTGGGTGGTGGGAGACATCCTGAAGCTAGCTAGCTAGCTGATGTAGGCTACAATAACAGTACAGCAGGAGGAGCCATTCAGTGATCTGACGTAGATAGGGCGGAATGACGTAGATAGGGCATTTTTTGGCTCCGCCCATTAAAACCTGATCTGAAAACGGGAGAAACTGTCTAACTCCACATTTCAGTGCGACAAAGTTTTTGCGCTTTGCACATGCTTTCAGGAACTCATTTCACACGTATATAATGTATTTAGAAGCAAAACATGGAATTTACTTTACAGGATCTTTAAGCAAATCAAGACTTGCATGTAAAGTAAGTAATGTAACATTTAATAATGTATTTAAACTCAAGCTTGTGTGGTGCGTCGCTGGCTTCAGTGGCACAGCCTAAACTTTATGTCAAAAGAAACATTCTCATTTCCAGCGCTCACTCAGTGAAGTTTGGCTAGCCACCGCAACTAGCTTGTTCGTAGCAAACCTCTTTTGAATTAGCCAATTCTCCCTAAATAGATATCAAGCTTATTTACGTTTTTGGGGGCATATTTTCAGTTAGCAGATGGTACTGTTTGAATCGCTATTCCATCTGAAATACTGCCGGTGACAACGTTGTTACAGTAGTTTGTTTCAAAGGGGGTTCTTAATGAATTACGCAATATGAGTAGGCTAAATGCTTGAAAAATGTCACTAAAAGAGAAAAACTTAAGGAGACGGACCCACCTGCAACCGACGCAAGCAAGCACACCCTACAATTTCCCCAGGAATTGTACCCTCTCTAGTTGTGCAGTAAAACCATACAACGAAATGTACTTGTGCAGCCTTTAAAACAATACTCACTTTCATATACACACTCACACAAGTAATACAATAAGAAAAATATAAAATAAAAAGGCAGGCAGACAGACAGACAAGCACACAGACAGGCAGCCAGACAGACAGACAGAATGACAGGCAGGCAGACAGACAGTCCCTGAGAGAAGGAGACCAATTTTGTTGGGCTTGCTTCCTCGTTTGAAGTTAATATTTGTCACACCAATTCTCGGTATCAGCAGATAAAAACATGTCTCTGCTTCCTGCAAAACACAGGTCATATGACCAGGGGACAGAGCCCTCGTGGCTCCCAAACACACAGGCTGGGACGGGACCCCTACAGGACAGCTGACGACACGTCCTGACTCACACCCAACTGCTGCTTTAGCCGTGAACGTTACCGTGGCCACCAACCTGCTCCAAACATCAGCCTGGAGACGGAAGGGCTCCGAATACAACGCAAACGCTGACCCAGTTTCTGAGTGTAAACACTCGAGACTAAAGATACCTGTGAAGCAGACGAGCCAGCGTGTGACACAGCTAACAGGACACTCAGAGGTGACTGGTGTCCCTGGCTCAGAGCCCTCATCTTACCTAGACAAAGACATCTGAACTCTACACCGTTTCTTTCACCCCCATATGAGGCTACACACATCCTGTAAACAAACACAGCAGCTGTCAATAAGAACAACAGACACACGGGTCCCAAAGCATGAATGTGTTGCTGTGTTCTTGTGACATAATTTCCAGCTCCAGGACAGGAGGAGGAGCTGACTAGGACATGAGGAGGAGCTGACTAGGACAGAAGGAGGAGCTGTGTAGGACAGGAGGAGCTGTGTAGGACAGGAGGAGCTGACCAGGACAGGAGGAGGAGCTGACCAGGACAGGAGGAGGAGCTGACTAGGACATGAGGAGGAGCTGACTAGGACAGAAGGAGGAGCTGTGTAGGACAGGAGGAGGAGCTGACTAGGACAGAAGGAGGAGCTGTGTAGGACAGGAGGAGGAGCTGTGTAGGACAGGAGGAGCTGACCAGGACAGGAGGAGGAGCTGTGTAGGACAGGAGGAGGAGCTGTGTAGGACAGGAGGAGCTGACCAGGACAGGAGGAGGAGCTGACCAGGACAGGAGGAGGAGCTGACTAGGACAGGAGGAGGAGCTGTGTAGGACAGGAGGAGCTGACCAGGACAGGAGGAGGAGCTGACTAGGACAGGAGGAGGAGCTGACTAGGACAGGAGGAGGAGCTGACTAGGACAGGAGGAGGAGCTGACTAGGACAGCAGGCCTGAACAAGGACGAGTCCGTGTCTGTCTCCATCAGTACATCAGTAGACCAGACTGCCACTGACTAATACCCGTTTGGATTTCCTTGTTGAATTCACTGGACAGGCTCCTGGTGGCGGGACACCAGCTTAATTATTGATGTGCCATTGGCAAGCAAGCATGGACAAAAAACCTAGCCCCTCGTCCATCATGTCAAGTGCAGCATCAGGGATCCGAGCTGTTCAGACAGGGTGGGGTGTCCCAGCCTGGCCGGTCACACAGCCAGCCTCAGGGCAGAGTCGACTCCTTCCTGACTCTCCCACAAGATCTGAATGTCCTGACTCTCCCACTAGACCTCAATCACTACAATCAGTTCAATTTTATTTTGTTAGGGCGTTTCTTACACCGACGCCACCATCCACCTTAATCCTGACATGAACTGAAACACAAAACAGCACCAACTGTACTGTGTCACTACCGTCAGAGTGAGGTCCCCCTGCCGTGGACCCACAGAAGTCTTACCTTGAGATGGCTGACAGGTTTCCTAGCGTGTAGAACACAGCAAACAGCTTGGAACCATTGGGTAGGAATAACAGCGCTGTGCCCTGGGGAATAACAGGGTAATTAGATCACAGTCATGCTCTATCATTCAACACGATCAGAACCACATTATCATAATCAGGCTTTATTACAATAACAATCTTGCTATCACATATCGCAATCATTCTCACCACAATCATATCCATGCTTTTATCACTTTCCACAACCACACTTTATCATTCATAACAACCATGCTTTATTAGAACATTTTATTAACCATGTTTTATTGATATATCATGAATAATATAAATCGAGGCAGGTCTGACCGATTATAATTAACAAGAGTATTTGGATTAGTTCATGTCTAATATCACTTCTTTTGGAAATCATACTTTAGGTTTTGCACTAAAAACGTATCTATATACTCTATTTGTACATTGCTTTGTATAAAAGTGTCTACTAAATGAATGTCAAATGTAATCAGTACTACATACAGATCCAAGATGACTGTGAAACCTTTTGGTGTGCGCTCCATCTAGTGGATAGGGTCAGTACTACAGAGAATTTCAGCTCAGGCCTAGCTAAGCTTTCAGGGGACACACAGTGCGGTCAAATCCACACCCAAATCAGTCTTAACGTGATCATGAGTCAGAAGAAACACTGTCATGTCCTGGTTAGCGACACTAGCCTAGCGACATGGCAACAGGAAACAGTGGTGTGGCGGTTTGACGAGGTGTGTGCAGCCGAGAGATGTTGCCTGCTCTGTACTGATGGTGTGGGACCAGTTTCTGTGTGGCAGACAGCCAGCTGATGCAGAAACACGAGGCATGAGGAAACACACAGCAGAACATGTTGCCAAGAAACACTAAATCCAGCTAAGTCAGAGGAAACTAATGAACTGTTTGGTGACAGGAAGTATTCAGTTATGCTGAGATGAACCACACAAACAGTATTTTCCAGCATTGAGTAGGCTGCTTGAAAATGTCTAATTTGTTTGTATAAAAGCTCAGCGGCTAAGCGGGATCATATGGCTGAGCAGTTAGGGAATCGGGCTATTAATCAGAAGGTTGCCGGTTTGATTCTGGCTGTGAAAAATGACGTTGTGTCCTTGGGCTAGGCACTACACCCTACTTGCCTTGGAGGAATGTCCCTGTACTTACTGTAAGTCGCTCTGGATAAAAGCGTCTGCTAAATGACTAAATGTAAACCTGTAACTATTTGTCTGTAACTTTGTATAAAGCTCAATTAAATAATTAGTGATTGTGGACAGATAAGGGTGGTCCTGACAGTGGGGGCCTTCAGTCCTATCTACTGTACTGGCCCAGCTGCAGCCTCGGGGACAGGCCTCTGCCTACTGTGTTCTACCCCTGCTACGTAACAATACTGACTACACAATGTGTACTACTGTGTTGGACTAGCCCCCTGGACCAAAGCACAACACAGCTGTATGCTCTGCTGCACCAACACCTGTTAGAATACTATTAGCCTGTTCTTGTATTTAGACGGAGACTCACGTTGAGACAAATTACTCTTTGACAAGTACATGGCTGAATCTTAAATGTAGTCAGTCAGTACATGGCTGAATCTTAAATGTAGTCAGTCAGTACATGGCTGAATCTTAAATGTAGTCAGTCAGTACATGGCTGAATCTTAAATGTAGTCAGTCAGTACATGGCTGAATCTTAAATGTAGTCAGTCAGTACATGGCTGAATCTTAAATGTAGTCAGTCAGTACATGGCTGAATCTTAAATGTAGTCAGTCAGTACATGGCTGAATCTTAAATGTAGTCAGTCAGTACATGGCTGAATCTTAAATGTAGTCAGTCAGTATGTGTGTCTGTGTGTTCTATCCCCACTGACTAGTATGGAGCAGAGGACGCCTCCTGCGAAGCAGATGATGAACCACTTGACCCTGGTGCTGTAGCTGAGCGTGGAGGCATCCAGGACCTGCGGGAAACAATAGCAGGAAGTCACAAGATGGGCAGCCCCCCCCCCCCCCCACACACACACACACACACAGGAGGGCTCGGTCTGGCCTACACCTCTAGACCAGCCCTGGACTAGGTCAGCTGCAGGCCTTCACCTCTAGACCAGCCCTGGACTAGGTCAGCTGCAGGCCTACAGACAGGCCCTAGGCTGGGCTAGGGTTAGGGTTGTTACTGTTGCACTGTCTCTTGACTAACTCTCTCTTGACCTGCAAGATACCACTAGAGTTAGATAGTTTCTCCTGTACTTTCTAAACTGTACAATGTTTATGCTGCTTTGGCTAAAAGCATCAGCTAAATGAATACAATGTAAACATAATAAACATGTACTCGGGTAGATAAGACAAACCTTTGACTATACATGACAAGGACCTGGGCTAGGCAGGGAAAACCTTGAGCTTTTCTTTTTCAATGTATTAATGTATTGACTGCTTTTTCAAAAACCTGTAGTGCCCTTAAAATGCCTCGTTAAGTTGCACTGTAAATAAAATGCGTCAGTATTATCATGCGGAAGTTTAGACAGACACGTCCACAGCCACTGACCCCTTACCCCTCTTGTCAACCCTTCACCAACTGGCCACAGCCAGACGGCATCATGGGATAGCAACAGGTCATGTTATTCCTCTATCACAGGAACCCCACGAGCACGATAACGTCCCAACATCCACATCACATGACCCACTGATGATATGGCACGATCTGATAATATATGCCTATAACCGCTGGTACTACCGTGTATTTAACAACGGCATTACTAAGTTGTGCCATACGATCAAGTGTTTTCAGGAGACATTCATTCATAGGCTAGTCTTTAAACCTCCAACTTACCTTCTATGGCCTTCAGTATCCTTACGAAAGCATGAAAAGAGTGGCAATACATTCAATTACACTTCACATTTTATAAAAATTAGTGGGTAAAGGAAGTGTCTCAAAAGTGTATTTCCTAAGGAAGGTCAACAGCTGTTCTACTAACCAGATCGGCGAGCTAGCTAACAAACTAACTACAGTTGGCAGTGACATCTGAATTTGACAGCTTGCTGACTTGCCTTGGGGAGCTTAGCTACGGTAGCTAGCCTAGTATAGACCATCTGTCAAACTGGGTTTTACTGTGGCGAGAATAGTTGAATAAGTCAAATAATACAAAACTAGTATTTTGAAGCAACTCAAGAATTAAAACAAATAGCTATCAAACTATTTTTATTCAAACAACAATACTAGCATCAGTCTTTCAGTAAACTAGACTTAATGTCGTGTCACGTAAAAGTCATCATAGTAGTCGGGTTGCTAGAACAAGAACTAGTTCAAATATTCCCCGTCAAACTGGTTTGCCAACGAGCTGTAGTTACTGTACTGTACTTACCTGTGCAGTAAGCCCTAACTCCTCATTTTCTTCTTGACCACTTAGCACACGACGTAGCTTGTCCATTGCAATATCTGTGCGTATTCCTAAATTAGTTCTGCAGCTAACGCTACTAGCTAGTAAGGACAGTTCGCTTGTTTGATTAAACTATTTCCTTTTCCTCGGACCTCTATGGGCGTGCTGCTGGGAAATAGTGTCCCCTCGTTTTGGACGCTTGGCTCTTCCGACGCACGATTACTAGTGTAGGCCTATAGTGAACTTCACCAGCGAATTACTACAAAGGCCCAAGCGATGCATTAGGCCTACGTCACATAGATGTTTAGTATGCACCGACACCTGTCTATAATTGCAGGTTTTAGCTCGGCGACATCATGCCGTTTTTTCTTGGGGGGAGACAAGGAAACATAGTTTTTACCTTTACATAGTCCACATTATTTAGAATCTGGCAGTTTAGCTCTCTGTCTTTCTCTCTCTCTCATCAAAGAGCAACATGTGCCTTCATGAAAAGCGTCCACAGAAAATTAATTGTCTTGGCAAAGACCAGAGCCATAGAAAAGGGGTTAGGGTTTGACGGTTAGTTCTTTTCAGAGCCATAGAAAAAGAGTTGCGACACGCTTTGATCTCGCCGACACGTGATCACGTGGTTCATGTAGCTCGCTGTAGTTAAAAAAAAAACACTGCTGTCAACCGGTTTGAATGGTTTTAAATGAAGCTGGCCAACGGAAGTCACTTTCTCAGGAAAATTATGAATGAAACAGGCTCAGTTAAATAAATCCGATATTCTGGCTATCTTCAGCAGACTCGTATCTACAAAAGGCAGTCCTCCCTGACGTGTTTGGTGTAGAATAGAGTGAAATACAACATTGTGAACACTCACTGCCAGTGAAACACAGGAAAAAAAGCTAGAGCTTTTTTTGTCACGTACTTCCGGTAGCTTGCTGTAGTTAAACAAAACTCCCACTGCTGTCAACCTGTTTGAATTTTTTTCGGCGGGACAGACAGCAGCACCATCTCGATTCACGGACATTTTCGGTATATTAACACAATGTCAATTGGTTACTGGTGTGTTGTATCATGTATGTCTGATACTTTATTAACATGTATGTATTACATGAACGTATAATACATAACGCAATATTGTGAAGCAGAGCTAGAAATGGCTATGCTAGCTACCATACTGTACCAACTGTACTGTACCGTACATACCAAACAGTAGCCTAATGAGGACTATATTGTTCCACTTAACGTTTAACCTTCGACTGTTGAAGTAAATGGGACTTGTTAAACGTTTTTTTATTCATCAGCCCACTTACAATTTACCACATTAACAACACTTACATTTGTAGTACTTGATGCAAGTTGAATAACCATTATCACCAGCAACTGCTCAAGACAAGAAAGGAGTTTGGTAAATAGAACAGAATAAACAAGGCAACCAACTGCATTCAATAAAACATTTTATTGTACAATATGTCCAGTGTTCTTCCACTCCTTTTGTTTGTAGTGATCCGGTGATCTTCCTACATGTACAGCTCGCTAGAGTAAAAGTGTTGCTTACGTAGACCTATAGTCTAGCTCCAACTACATTTAGAATCTAGCGTTCACAAGCTTACGATAAACTTTAACTAAAGCTGGCTATATAAAATACTACTAATAACAATTGATATGTGGTGGTCGAAACATGAAAACATGCAGGATTTTCGTAAATTTACCAGCTAACTTGCTTCGGACCGCTTAATCTGCAATTCATTGTTGCTAGCTCTACTAACTAGGCTAATAAGAGCTATATAGAAGACTTACTTTGTATGCCAACGAACACCAATAACTAGAACTAATTTGACAGACTATAAGGCAACTGACTTCTGGTTATGATACACGTGCTCTCTAGCTAGCTTCAGTAAAAGTGTTGCTTATGTTAGATACTAGACCTACAGTCTAGCTCTAACTGCGTTTCGAATCAAACAAGCTATAATCTTACGATAAACTTTATCTAAAGCTAGCTATATGAAATACTACTAATAGCAATTGATATGTGGTGGTAAAAATATGAAAAAAATGAAGGATTTTCATCAATTTACCAGCTAACTTGCTTCGGAGACACTGAAAATGAATGGGGTTGAATGGTGGAAAATGCAATGTTTGGAACTACAGGTCGCATGTGACACGCTTTACTTCCGCATTCCTCGATAACAATGGGAGTCTATGGAAGTGTAGCAACTCTCTTTTTCTATGGCTCTGGTTCTTTTTCGTTAGGGTTAAGGTTCGTTTTCTATGGCTCTGGAAGAGACTATTGCTACGTGACTGAATGGTATACTAAATGAAACACAAGGGGGAGGTATAACACCAGTTGTCCACGTTTGGGTGTGTTGGGTGCGTCGATCAGCACTGATGAAGAATTATGTGATGCTTTGTGTACGGGGATTTAGCCATACACTTTCTGAAGTTAGGCTACATAGTTGGGTAGCCTATGATTCCATGTTTTAATATATATTCTTCCGTATGGCCCAGCAACTTGCCTAGGGCTACTGTTCGAGTAGGCTCAGTCTGGCAGTCTGTTCTTGGAGCAAAACGGTGTTCTTTTCAAAAGGAACATTTTATGACACGATTTATGAGACGGACTTAGCCAATTGAAGAGTACAGCTTTCTCCCCATTCATGTGTAACCTCCGTGAATATGGAAGATATTGTCGTTGCATTCCAGGGGCGTAGCTGCAGCCTGCATTTGATACCAAGTCCAGGCAACCTTGCTCTGTCTTTATCAGCAGCAAACTCGGCGCCAGAAGAGATACAGCCATGGGAGGCTCGTACATGCGGGTCACAATGTCCTCCTTAAGGACGGTGCTCGTGGACTGTGTTTTTACATACACGCCTCATGTGCTTGTCAGTACAGTCTAATGCATCGGTTATAACATGAAAGGTATAGGCTAACTATAACTACCATAACATATAGGAAGTATCTATCACAATCGCGTGGAAGGACAGATGGCGGGTGCCAAATAAACACAAATACATTTCCAAAATTCCTTTTCAGCTCTCCCAAGCTCCATCCTTTGCCAAGGTCATTCTGTTCTGATTCCGAACTGCTGATTAGTTTATGATGTTGCATTTTGAAGATGTCTGCTATTTATTGGATAAAGTATAATTCAAATGTTATGTAGCCTACAGGATATTAAAGTTATTTGTGTGTATACGACATGCATGATCGGGCAGCCATTATAGCCAATTGTATGATTATCTTGGAGCTATGGACTAACTAGTATGATTTCAAACAGGTGTTGTACTAGAATCCGTCAATGCATCACATACTCTGCTCATGCTATAGTCTGTTAGGCTTAGGGTTAGGTTAAACTAAAGGCCTTGGAAGCTTTTTTGGACAGTTGTCCACAGCTTGATTGGCACGGTTGGCACCGCAGTGAGCGCACATGGAGCATTTGCGCAACTCAACAGCGCACTTTCAGGATTTCTAGGGTTGGAATCAGAATCATCGAGGACTACGTGATCAGAGACACAAGCCTGATCCGCGGTAAACCGAGAGGAAGGATAACACTTTGGTTGAATCTACCGTTTCTGATAGACGCAGAATATACACACAGAACACTGCTATGAGTCATTTGGACATTCCCAGAAAGACGGAAGGGACTGCTTCGGTGTGAACACAAGTAAAATAATGTGGACATTGCGTGCTTTTTTTTTCTTTACGTCCTTGCTGCTATCCTTTGCCTCTCTGGAAGCCGCTAAGTTCGGGTGTCCGGGGATCTGCAGTTGCTTCTCCGGTACCATCAGATGCAACAACCTAACGGAGCGGTCCGTGACCGTCCCCCAGACACGGCTGTAAGTGATGCATGTTGAGACAGCTTTGCAGTGGTGATGATTGTGCTTTTTAGGACACGATTGAAATAATCAAAACGGATGTATTACCAATACAACTTCAATAGAAAATGAACTAATTATAATGACGGTTACTCCTTTGTTCCTGCGCATTTACGCGCGGACGCACTAATAGGCACTAGGCTTATGATGACAATGGGACTTTGTAAAGCCTTCTTTACATTTACATTTAGTCATTTTGCAGACACTCTTATCCAGAGCGACTTACAGTAAGTACAGGGACACTCTCCCCGAGACAAGTAGGGTGAAGTGCCTTGCCCAAGGACACAACGTCATTTCGCACGGCCGGGAATCGAACCAATAACCTTCTGATTAATAGCCTGACTCCCTAACCGCTCAGCCATCTGACATTCTTTAAACTAAGAGGTGAGCATGTTAAAACCAGTTACAGTAATGGTTGGTGCAAAATTTGTCGGTCTTGATTAGGGTTAGCTAAGCTTTGCAGACAGGTTTGTGAATCTAAAACAGCAGTGTCGGCGAAGCATGAGCTATTGGAAATATGACTATTCAGAACAACACGCAGCCCATAAGAATATCTCCCAGGAGTCCAGACTCCATTGAGTTACTTTCAAGCATTTTGGTACCCAAAATTTCCACAAAATAGACAAATGATCTGATCTGTAAATTGTATAATTACAGGGCATCGGTCTTTTCTGTTCATATGAAATGTGGCATACTATTGTTAGGACATTTTTATTTCCAAATGCACCTCATACAATATTATATAGTTTATAGTTTAAGGTAATACTGAATGTGCCCCATTTCTTCACCCCCCAAAAAACATTCATTTTCAAATCAGTCAATTCTAGTTTTGTAGGGGAAATCTTCTTTTTAAAGAGAGAGGGAGAGAAGGAGGGAGAGAGAGAGAGAGAGGGGGGGAGAGAGAGACATGGGGGGAAGAGAGAGAGAGAGATAAAGGGAGGGAGAGGGTTGGAGAGATAACCAGAGTCCCTTATTGTTATTGTTTAAGGTGTTGCACCCACAAATGTTGAGGTGAGGCTGCACTCCATCCCAGTCACACAAGATCACCATTGTTTGTTCCCCCCCTTGCAGGTTAGATGGTGATTTGGGGACAGTGTTTAAACCACATCGACTAATCACCAAGCTGGTGCAGAATCTACCCAGCACCCCTCTGTCCTGGCTTGGCCCAGCTTAAACTGTGACTGTCTCCAGTCTGAAACCCCCCTCTGCGTCTCATTACACTCAGAAAGTCTCACACGACATGTTTCTTTATTGTGAAGAAGCTGGTTAACTTTCTGTTAAAAGAAAAACTCTGTGGAAGGTCAAGGGTTCTTCTCCTCCTGATCAAGTGGTCCTGATTGGTCCTTCCTCCAGGACAAGCAAGTACAGAGGATCTGAATGTGAGGTTGACGGATGGTTGATATGCTTGAAGGCTGAGAATCTTGACCTTTCTGTCAGAGTGCCACAGAGCCTTGAGCATTGACCGATAAGCATCCATGTGCACCAAGGCTGACAGACATAACAAACTGGAATCAAACAAATTGTATGTGAGGCACTTCCAGCGCTGCTCCTTCCCACACTTGACACAAATAGAACTCCATATCTGGAGGTCTTGAAGCCCAGATGGATAAAGGGATTAGCAGTTTGTGAGGCTAAATTAAAGTAGCTAAAGTCTGAAATGAGGGGGATGCTTCGATTGACAGTGTTTTGGTATTGGCCATCCATGGGTCTGCTGTTTCAACAGGGTGCTGAAATATCTGGAAGAGAAGACAATCTCCAGCCTCTCGTTTGACAGCCTGGGCAAGGTCGAGCAGATGTGAGTGCTGCAACATTCTTCTTTAACTTCAGCTCAGTAAGGAACCCCCCCTCAAGACACGCTCTGTAGAGCTTCTCCATGGACAGAACTCTAAGGTTTAGAACAGAATACAACCTTTTCGTATCCTTATCTTCTGAGGTCCTTACTGGCTGGTTTGTCAAAAACTTCAAAAGGAAGAAAATTCAAATGACCACCAGAACCCTAAGTTTAACCGATGACCCCATATTCAACAGTTTTTTGTTTGTAATAGTTTGTATCATGTGCTGTGTGTTTTGTATTCAGATGTTTTGACTGAAAATGTTGTTTTATTTCTTTTTGTGGTTTAAGAGAAATTTCTCAGAGTACTACCCTGGAAACCATGGAGACCCTGGCGTTTAATAACCTTCCGAGCCTGATTGATATGTGAGTGTCAGTCAAGCCCCTCTCTCCTCTCCCCCTCCCTTCTCTCCCCCTCCCCTCTCCCCTCTCCCCTCTCCCCTCTCTCCTCTCCCCCTCCCCCCTCCTCCCTCTTCCTTCTTCCCTCTCTCCTCTCCCTCCTCACCCCACTCAGATGGTTCTGCTCCACCATCTGGCACAGCACAGACTCATGTGTTGAATACAAAACCTGGAGTTTAATAACCTTCTGAGCCTGTCTGATATGTGAGTGTTAGTCAAGCACCTCTCCCCTCTCCCCTATCCCCTCTCCTCTTCCCTCTTCTCTCCCTTCTCCCATCTCCCCTTTACCCTCTCCCTTCTCCTCTCACCCTCCCCTCTACCCCTCCACTCCTCCCCTCTCCCTTCTCTCCCTTCTCTCCCCCTCCTCTCCCCTCTCCCTTCTCTCCCCCTCCTCTCCCCTCTCCATTCTCTCCCTTCTCTCCCCCTCCTCTCCCCTCTCCATTCTCTCCCTTCTCTCCCCCTCCTCTCCCCTCTCCCTTCTCTCCCCCTCCTCTCCCCTCTCCATTCTTTCCCTTCTCTCCCCCTCCTCTCCCCTCTCCATTCTCTCCCTTCTCTCCCCCTCCTCTCCCCTCTCCCCTGTCCCCTCTCCCTTCTCTCCCCCTCCTCTCCCCTCTCCATTCTCTCCATTCTCTCCCTTCTCTCCCCCTCCTCTCCCCTCTCCATTCTCTCCATTCTCTCCCTTCTCTCCCCCTCCTCTCCCCTCTCCCCTGTCCCCTCTCCCTTCTCTCCCCCTCCTCTCCCTTCTCTCCCCCTCCTCTCCCCTCTCCATTCTCTCCCTTCTCTCCCCTCCTCTCCCCTCTCCATTCTCTCCCTTCTCTCCCCCTCCTCTCCCCTCTACCCTGTCCCCTCTCCCTTCTCTCCCCCTCCTCTCCCCTCTCCATTCTCCCCCTCCTCTCCCCTCTCCATTCTCTCCATTCTCTCCCTTCTCTCCCCCTCCTCTCCCCTATACCCTGTCCCCTCTCCCTTCTCTCCCTTCTCTCCCCTCTACCCTGTCCCCTCTCCCTTCTCTCCCCCTCCTCTCCCCTCTACCCTGTCCCCTCTCCCTTCTCTCCCCCTCCTCTCCCCTCTACCCTGTCCCCTCTCCCTTCTCTCCCCCTCCTCTCCCCTCTACCCTGTCCCCTCTCCCTTCTCTCCCCCTCCTCTCCCCTCTACCCTGTCCCCTCTCCCTTCTCTCCCCCTCCTCTCCCCTCTCCATTCTCTCCATTCTCTCCCTTCTCTCCCCCTCCTCTCCCCTCTCCATTCTCTCCATTCTCTCCCTTCTCTCCCCCTCCTCTCCCCTCTCCCCACTTCCTTCTCCCCCCTCCCCTGTCCCCTCTCCCATGTCCTCATCTGGCACAGCACAGACTCATGTGTTGAATCCAACACCCTCTCTAGCAAACCAATCTTCTAGGTTTAGGTTTTAGATGCATTGTCTGATTTGACATTACACCTGGGTAATTTAGACAATGTATTGTTAATGTTTTTCAGCTCCATTCAGAGCATTAGAAGTCTTGTGCACATTCACAAAAAGGCGTTCAACAACCTACCAAAACTACGACATCTGTGAGTGAGAAACATGTCATTCTTTAGGCTTTAGCTGTGGCTAGCTCTTTACGGAGTTCTCCAGACTGTCTGTATGAATCTCTTCCATTGGGGTACTAAACAATGTCTTAATACTGCATCTCATTCTGATTAAGATACTATAAGATGTGTGGGGCAACAGCGTTCCGTTGTTACTCCCTCTCCAACTGGATATTAACCCTTGTGCTGCCTTCGGGTCACATGACCCAAAGGTTCATAACGAACCACCGTTGTGTTTACCCAATTTTACCCAATACAAAAACAAATAAAAATAATTTTCTTTTAACCATTGCAATGTGGGGGGTCTGAGACAGCCCAACAGTTAAAAGAAAATGCTTCACTTTGTTTTTGTAGGAGGTAAATTTGTCGCAATACGACGGTGGGTCACAATGACTGATGGGTCAGAATGACCCGAAGATAACACAAGGGTTAATATTAATAACATTTCACTGTGTCACAATTGTCATTCTTCTCAGACAAAACCTTCCAGCTGTGAATGTTATTGGTGTTTTGTGGAGTTAATGTAATGCTGCTTGTCTGTTGAAAGTAACAGCTGCTTGTTTCCTGGAAGAGTAACAGGCTTTGTTGTCACCATTTACAGGAGCATCACCAACACGGGGATAGGTCTATTTCCAGACCTGACCTCAGTTTGCTCTTTAGAACAAGACTTCATCCTGTGAGTCTGTAAACTGACCGGAGATCATTATTATCTTCATCATCAAAATCATGATTGTTATCCTTAGCCACACCATCATGTCTTGGTACAGTAGGTGAATCCCTCCACCCACACTGTGTCAGGTCTGTGACCAGGGTTGAACATGACTGACATAGGATGTGTTGTGACTTCCTATGACAGAATACATTGCCGTTGCAGGTACATATGTGACAACCTCAATCTCCTGTCGATTCCACCCAACCACTTTGTTGGAATGACCAGGGAATACATTACAATGTGCGTGAGTAGTACACAGGCAGTAGTGATTATGAGTAGGAATGGATGCATAGTGATCATTAAAGATCCTGTAAAATGGAATTGAAAACGAGTTTCAAGTTCACCACACCACAGAATAATGTGTTATTAACTACCCATCCAAATTCGAATGAACAAAAAAAACACACCGACAAGTATGTTAAATTAGGATTTGAAATCGTAAGAAAATCAGCAGTCTTCTCTGCTGAACACTGCTTCTAACTTGATATTAGGCTACTCGGTGTAGAATGATGGTATTTTGGTGAAATGGTAGCTTATGTGCTAGAAGTAGTTGGAGAGCTCACTGTCTGCTGTCTCTGGTGTCCATTTTTACTCCTGTGTTACAGCTCAGGGGAACATTTCATTTATATGCATTTGTATGTTTCACTCATTGAACAAATAAATTCTACTTCTATACTGTTTTGTTCGGCTTGACGTAGCGTCCATTATCTGGGTCGTAGGTAGGCAGCGAGGGGCGGAGCTTCAGCACCTTCAGGCGACACGCCCCCCCAGTCTCAAGCAGAGAAGAGTGCTGATTTTGTCACGATTTCAAAGCCTAATTTAACATACTTGTCAGTGTTTTTTTTTATTCAAATTTGGATGGGTAGTTAATAACACATTACATTTACATTTATTCACTTAGCAGACGCTTTTATCCAAAGCGACTTCCAAGAGAGAGCTTTACAAAGTGCATAGGTCACTGATCATAACAACGAGATAGCCACAAAACATTGCGAGTAGCCAAAACATGAAGCACATATTGTGAACAACCAAAATAAGTGCCAAAGGGAAGAACCATAAGAGCATGTAGTTAAACAAGTTACAATTAAACAACATGAACTGCTATAAGTGCAAGTGTACCTGTGGAAAAAAAGCAAGAAACAATAATAAAAACAATATATCACAGCGAGTACAAAAATTTAAGTCAGTTACCACTAACCACAAGAGCAACAAGTCTCTAAGCAAGAGTCATTGTGATCCTTGAGGAAACTAACATCAGGTCAAGCGAACCATTCCTAAGTACCGTTGTACTCCCGGAACAAGTGCGTCTTGAGCCTTTTCTTGAAGGTGGAGAGACAGTCAGTGTCTCTGATGGAGGTGGGGAGTTGATTCCACCACTGGGGGGCCAGACAGGAGAAGAGCTTGTGTTGGGACCGGGCGGTCTTGAGCGGTGGGACCACCAGGCGGTTGTCTGAAGAAGACCGTAGGTGACGGGTGGGGGTGTAAGGCTGCAGGAGAGACTTGATGTAGACGGGTGCAGTCCCGTTCACTGCTCGGAAGGTCAATACCAGGGTCTTGAATCTGATACGGGCCATGATAGGTAGCCAGTGGAGAGAGATGAGGAGCGGGGTAACATGGGAGCGTCTGGGTAGATTGTAGACCAGGCGGGCCGCTGCGTTCTGAATCCTCTGAAGGGGGCGGGTTGCACATGCTAGGTTGCACATTCTTCTGTGGTGTGGTGAACTCGTTTTCAATTCCACTTTACAGGATCTTTAAAACTGTATATATAGGTTTAATTCTTACCATACTCCAGTAATTTATTTAGGTAATATCAACCGAAACCTGATTGTGTAAAAAGATCAGGGGTCTCATGTATAAACGTTGCGTACGCACAAAAAGCTTGCGTACGCTGGTTTTCACGCATACTTTGTGATGTATAAAGATTTACTTGACGTGAGAATGTGCGGACCGTCCGCAAAGTCTTGTCTGGCTCTGTAACATGGCGAATTATAACTGAAAAGTGCCGAAACTCACCAAACATTACAAAATAAAGTTTCCACTACAGTTTCTGTCATACGTAGGCACACCGTTAGTTATTCAAAAAACATATTTGGGCTACCTACGGTAATAAAAGTTTGATCATTAATGTGGATGATCACGGGAAACGCTATATAGCCTTCTGTTTAATCCGCCACCACTTAATAACATGTTAAACTTGAGGGTGTCAAACGAACGACAAAATCACTCAGGAAATGCATGTCACGTTAACCCTATAGCTGCCATGCTGTTACCATGCGCCACCACTCGTTTCTTCATTTAAGGTTTTACATCGGACCATTTCTTCTTAATTTCTGCCATGGTCCGGTTCTCTGAACCCACATCATTTATGGCCCCTATAATAATAATAATAATAATGATTTTATTTGTAACGCACTTTACATTTAGCTAAATCTCAAAGTGCTACAGGTTAAAAACAAGAAAGGGCGCAAATAGTGACAGTTTTCCACTCCGCCGACTTTCTTTTGTCGCTAATACCTGATGAGAGGCCGACAAACAGGACACATTGGCTGTTTATCAGTCCGAAGAACGCTGAGAACGCAAGTACATTCTTTTGAAGAACGTTCAACGTCCTTGCGAGAATGGTCTTGCAAGTCCGCAAGGACTTCTGGGAAATCAGAAGCGTTCTCGCTGGTCAAGTCACCATCCAATGCATCCTTGATAAAAGGGGCGGATCAGGAACATTTCCGAGTATTTTTGGCGTTCTTGGTGACTTGTGTTCTTTGGATTGGAACTGTACTTGGGCAATGAAAGATGACGTCAAACGAGTTCGCAAGAACACAAGAACGGAAAAAAACGTTGATTGATAAACAGCCATTTTCTTGCCCCCACCTCTGTTGTCAGAACCTCGATCTCACAGTCACCGTATCTCTTCATAACGTTCATTTTTGTTGCAGCGTTTATTCGAGGGCGGCGTTTATTCGAAGAAATACGGTAATTCAGACAACGAAATGACCTCAGGAGCGCATTATCTGCATATTCATTTATGGGAGGAGGAAAGGCGGGGTCAGTGGCTCGTTCACGTGCGGTCAATCTCACGTTGATTGTGCTGTATAAAGGAAAGGTGCGCAGGACCTGGCGTACGACCGGTTTTATACATGTGAATATTTCTGTGCGTAGGTACTTTTCGAGTTTTGGCCGTACGCCATCTTCTGGTATGAAAGCTGCGCAATCCTTTATACATGAGGCCCCTGATCTATGAGAAACTCCTGTCATGTTGTGTATCTTTCCGCGTCCTGTGTAGGAATCTGTTCAACAACGGCATCAGAGAGATCCATGATTACGCCTTCAATGGAACCAAGATAGACAAACTGTACTTTTCAAAGATTTTACCCCTTTTACTTGAACAAGATTCCCTCTCAGCAGTAATAAAAAACAGTCTTAGCTAAAGAGGACATCTGTCATGACATTCTCTGTGTTTGCAGGGACCTGACGAACAATAGGAACCTGCAGAGGATCCACGTCCGGGCGTTCCAGGGCGCCGAGGGTCCGGAACACCTGTAGGTGACATGGTTCTCCTCCTTACCCCACTGCACTCTCACACAGCAGTACCAGGCCTTGAAATACTTCTGTACTTGAAACACAGAAGACTCGAAAAATCCCCTTAACCCTTGTGTTATCTTCGGGTCATTCTGACCCATCAGTCATTGTGACCCACCGTCGTATTGCGACAGATTTACCGCATACAAAGACAAAGTGAAGCCTTTTCTTTTAACCGTTGGGCTGTCTCAGACCCCCCACATTGCAAAGGTTAAAAGAAAATTATTTTAATTTGTTTTTGTATTGGGTAAAATTGGGTAAACACAACGATGGTTCGTTATGAACCTTTGGGTCATGTGACCCGAAGGCAGCACGAGGGTTAACCGATTGGTTCACATGCACACACACCCTGTTCCATTTAGACCATATAGTAAAAAAAAAACTAGAAATAAATAATAAAATAAGCTCCTGTCCAAGGTTGTCCAGGTTCTAGTAGTTACTTCAGAGACAGGCTGTCGCACACATTGCAGTGTGTGCGAGTCTCCCGACAGTATGTGAATGAGAGTGGTGTTTTCCAGAGATGTGTCATCGACGGCAATTGAGACCCTCCCGCTGCAGGGTCTGGAGCAGGTCCGAACCCTGGTGGCCCAGGGGGCCTTCAGACTCAAGACGCTGCCCCCCATCACAGCCCTGCCTGCCCTGGCCAAGGCCAATCTCACCTACAACAGCCACTGCTGCGCCCTGCTCACCTGGAACACACACAGGTACAGTAGACTGACCTGGAACACACACGGGTACAGTAGACTGACCTGGAACACACACGGGTACAGTAGACTGACCTGGAACACACACACAGGTACAGTAGACTGACCTGGAACACACACAGGTACAGTAGACTGACCTGGAACACACACACAGGTACAGTAGACTACCCTGGAACACACACAGGTACAGTAGACTGACCTGGAACACACACACAGGTACAGTAGACTACCCTGGAACACACACAGGTACAGTAGACTGACCTGGAACACACACAGGTACAGTAGACTGACCTGGAACACACACACAGGTACAGTAGACTACCCTGGAACACACACAGGTACAGTAGACTGACCTGGAACACACACACAGGTACAGTAGACTGACCTGGAACACACACGGGTACATTACTGACCTGGAACACACACACAGGTACAGTAGACTGACCTGGAACACACACAGGTACAGTAGACTACCCTGGAACACACACACAGGTACAGTAGACTGACCTGGAAACACACGGGTACAGTAGACTGACCTGGAACACACACACAGGTACAGTAGACTACCCTGGAACACACACAGGTACAGTAGACTGACCTGGAACACACACGGGTACAGTAGACTGACCTGGAACACACACACAGGTACAGTAGACTGACCTGGAACACACACGGGTACAGTAGACTGACCTGGAACACACACACAGGTACAGTAGACTGACCTGGAACACACACAGGTACAGTAGACTGACCTGGAACACACACACAGGTACAGTAGACTACCCTGGAACACACACAGGTACAGTAGACTGACCTGGAACACACACACAGGTACAGTAGACTACCCTGGAACACACACGGGTACAGTAGACTGACCTGGAACACACACGGGTACAGTAGACTGACCTGGAACACAGACGGGTACAGTAGACTGACCTGGAACACACACACAGGTACAGTAGACTGACCTGGAACACACACGGGTACAGTAGACTGACCTGGAACACACACACGGGTACAGTAGACACCCACAGGTAGGACTACAGGGACAGAGGTAGGACTTCAGTAACACATACAGGTACACCCTCTTTTGATTTCTTCATTTTTGCATTGTTTACACATCCCCCGCCCCCCTGGCCCCCTCCCTCCCCCCCCCCGCTGACCGCCTTTCTCCCCCATGGCCCCATCCCTCCCCCATCATCAATTTCAGAAGAGCATTTTATGGTCTCCTTATTCTTTTCATTTGGTCACGTTGAATGTTCTTTTTAGAATTTCGGCATTGCTTTCCCTACCACAGTCTGTAACTCAATACTGACTAGAAACTCTCCCATGTGGATCCCTCATGTTTATATTCACATCATGATGTAAGGTGACCTTTACGACCATCCGCATCTAGAATCCTCCAGTTCTTTAGAACCACACTCAGAACAGTCAGTCCCCTAACTTAATCGTATTGAGTTACTTATTTAACTACAAATATGGAGGCAACTTGTCACCTAACATCTGCACAGTTCATCAGGGACTTTTGGTTGAATGTGATTTATTCATGTAACGGAAACAGCTTACTGTAGTGTATGCCAAAAAACACTGTACTGATTTCATGATGAATGAGACCATGACAGTTTAGAGACTGTGAGCATTCTTGTTGTTGTGAAAATTACCTTTGCTCACATACCCTGTGTACCAAGGCCGTAGCCATGGAGTCAACATTGGGGGGGAAGAAATATGCTCGGGAGTCTGAGGGTCCCCCCCTAAAAACTTTTAATGTTTAGTTATGAATACGATTACATTTTTTTAAATGATAATTTCGGACAGCGTGTGTGGTTGCCTGTCGTAGCGTATCACATTTATATTGTATTTATATTTTTATATCAATATATTGGGGGACGACATTTTGACCAGATTTGAATATTTGGGGGGGGGGGGGTTTGTCCCAATATATATTATGATTACGGCCCTGCTGTGTACCGATTGGCACAACCACCAAGTATGTGGCTCAGTGCGTAATCCTTGGCATTTCCTGACTTTAGGATTCTGGATAAAGGCAGAGAATGTCTAATATAGGGAGAACTGTCACTCTCGGGAAACTTCTGGCTTCTGAACTGGTTGCAGTTCCACTCTCGTTCCATGAGGGCGCTAACGAGCGAGTGCAGAATGAATGGAGGTCTATGGAGCGATACCCCTCAAAATCCACTTTTCTCAGGATATAATTTTTTGTCTAGTAATTTGAATTTTGAAATCGAAAGGGGAGGCAAAAAAAATACACACTGCTGGGTGTTAGATTTTTTTAAAGTCGCCTTTCTGTTACTGTATACACATCATACGACCAGAGATACTGCTTTATGGCAAGCTCTGGTCCCTTAATTTTTTCTCTCGAGGCATCGACAACACAGCTGACAGGTTCTCCCTGTCAATACACATGCTAGAAAGAGTTTTGGCTTGCTAATGTTGTTGCTAATGTTGCTAAAGCTCTGACATTCTGACTCCGCTTCGGATGCCGTCAAGCGGAATCTCTGGTCGTAGTCAGTCCTTCTCTTACCAGCATTCATTAGCAGAATACTAGCATGTTATGGGCAACAACGACTCACCCTGTAAGAAATCGAAAGGACATAAGTCCTTCCATAAGTCCATACTCATTCATTCAACTTTCGACCTATAATCCATGTTGAACATGCAAAAACTACAATCAATCTGAGATTTCTCAACGACAATCAGGCGAAAGAGACAAATTTTGCCGTTTAGCTCCATAGACTCCCATTCAGCATGCACTCGCTAGCGATCACCCCCAGTGGAACTCTGGTGGAACTGCAACCAAATTCGGTACAATGGGGCCTAATAGGGAGTGGACAGGCTCTCCTTAAAGATCTCATGACATGCTGTTTTTTGATACTTTTATATAGGCCTTAGTGGTCCCTTTAATACTGTATCTGAAGTCTTTTTCTCGAAATTCAGCCTTGGTTCAGAATTACAGCCACTACGAGCAGTCCCACAATGAGCTTTCCCCAGGACACGCTGTTTCTGTGTCTGTAGCTTTAAATGCTGTGAGGAAGAAAGAGGCGGGGCTAACTGCCATGCTTCGGTCGTTTGCAAGCCATGATGTCTCGAGAAAAAAACAATGTAGCGCTCGCACGGTCGTAGCTCGTTTTTTTTATTGGTGGGCCAAATTCTCTGTGTGGGCAAAGCAGAGAAAGGGGAGGTAACCTTCCCTATTGTGACGTCACAATAGTGGATTTTCAAAACCGAGCGTTTGAGCTCTCATTTTCTAAAAGGCAGAGAAGAATACCCAGGGCTTGGTTTACACCTATTGAAAATTCTAGCCACTGGGGGACCAAAGGCAGGCTAGGGGAACTCATATTAATGTTAAATAACCTCCAAAAGTGAAGTTTTCATGTCATGGGACCTTTAAACAGACTCTGATAAAGGGTTGTGACTTATTCTGTACTCTATATTGGTTTTCTAACCACCTCTTTGCCCTCTTGCTCCCCCTAAAGGGTCCTGGGTGTCGGTGCAGCCTTACTACCCCCTCTGTCTGTTGGCCCTGATTCATCTGACCTACTGAAGGAAGTAGCAGATGTAGATGAGGACTTTCAGTACTCACTGTTGACCTCTGCCTCACCCGGCCCCGTGATCCAGTGCAGCCCCAAGGACGACGCCTTCAACCCCTGTGAGGATCTGATCCATTTCCGCTTCCTCCGAGTCGCTATCTGGTTCATCAGCCTGCTGGCCATCGTGGGCAACCTCACCGTCCTCCTGATCCTCTTCACCAGCCGCGACAAGCTCAGCGTCCCTCGCTTCCTAATGTGCCACCTAGCATTCGCCGACTTATGCATCGCCATCTACCTGCTGATGATCGCATCGGTGGACCTGCGCACGAGCGGACACTACAGCACTTACGCCATCAAGTGGCAGACTGGCCCCGGCTGCAGTGCGGCCGGCTTCCTGTCCGTGTTTGGCGGGGAGCTGTCCGTGTACACACTGGCCACTATCACCCTGGAGCGCTGGCACACCATCACCCACGCCCTGCAGCTGGAGCGCAGGCTGGCACTGGGGCAGGCAGCCGGAGTGATGGCCGGAGGCTGGCTGCTCTGCCTGGGATTGGCGCTGCTCCCCCTGGTGGGCGTGAGCAGCTACAGCAAGGTGAGCATGTGTCTGCCCATGGACGTCCTCACCGGGCCGGCGCAGGCCTTCATCCTGCTCCTCCTGCTCTTCAACGTGGGAGCCTTCCTGGTCGTCTGTGTCTGCTACGTCCTCATCTACCTGGCGGTGAGGAACCCGGAGTTTCCGGGGCGCAGCGCGGACACCAAGATTGCCAAGCGAATGGCGATCCTCATCTTCACAGACCTGCTCTGCATGGCACCCATCTCCTTCTTCGCCATCTCGGCAGCCTTCAAGGCTCCCCTCATCACCGTCACCAACTCCAAGATCCTATTGGTGCTTTTCTTCCCCATCAACTCCTGCGCTAACCCCTTCCTGTACGGCATCTTCACGCGGGCGTTCCGCAGGGACGCCTACCTGGCCCTGAGTGCCCTGGGCTGCTGTGAGAGCAAGGCCAGCGCGTACCGCATGAAGGCCTACAGCTCCGAGAACGTGATGAAGAGCAGCTCCGGGTCCAGCCTCAGGGGTCCTCACGCCGCCCTCAGGATGGTCGAGATCCAGCAGCAGACCTCCGTCCTCAACCAGGAGGAGACATCTTAAACACTTACTCGAACCTTGCTTCCGCAGAGCTGCCTCCTGCTAGTTTTTCACTCCCACACTAATCTAGCACATCTGGTTCTAATAGTTAGCTGGTTGATGTGTTGAATCACGTAAGGTACAACTGGGGTTGGAGCAGAAACCTACTGGCAGGTAGCTCTTGAGAAGGCTTGGAGAGCTTTGACTAGACTAGAACTAAGGCCGCAGTGTTATCTGTGAATCATGTCTAGAATGCACATGAAATGGTTTATTTGAACAAAGCAAGAAATAATAATATCTGTCAGTTTATATTGTAAATATCGTGTCTTTATTGTCGTGACATGCATCTTGAGCATTCTTAAAAACTATCAGAACTCTCAAGTCTCAGGCATTCGCCTTCCAACCATTTCTCACGCTCTCACGCAACCCCTTGTATTTCTCACGCTGACAAGTAAGGGATAACTTGTCCAGCTATACAATTAATGGACGAGGCGCAGGCAAACAGTAAGTTATCTGTCGAGTTGAGAGCTAGGCCACATTATTACTCCAAAGGGGGGGCACTGAAGCTCATGTGCCCCCCCCCCCCCCCTCTCCATCATATTTAATTTTTTCGAAATAACTTTTATTTTATTCTGATTGTGATGATTCTCAAGATCGAGGGCCAAGCATGCCTTGTGTAGACTGTTTTTATGTAGCCCCAGATTTTCGCCACTGGATACAGCGTTTATTGGTTTCATTCTGTGGTGGCGGCAGGCCAGAGGAATGTCAAAGGGCAGAAACCTGCCGTGTTGGCACAAGGGCGCCACGTTGTGGGAAAATTGCGCGTTTGAAAAAATGTAAATAGACTAAAACAATGTGTGGTTACATTTATAATGCGTGTCGAACGGGAGATGAACTAATCTTGCTGTGGTTAACTTCGTTAAATCATGATAAAACTGCTAATATGCGTGGCACCATTCAGTGCGGCGTGTGGCAATGATGAGTTTCTGGCATTTTAGCAAAAATTGTCTATTCTATAATAGCTGTAGTCAGATAACGTTGTGTTGTAACGGTCTTTATTTATCAATCCTGAAGTCCCGCCCTAAATGGGATCCCTCTCGTGACGTCAGTGGAATAGAAAAGTTTACCCTTTGCTCCAGGAAAACGTGATACATTTGCTTAAAGTCTCGTAACTGAAACTCGGGGGAGTTTGTTGTGTTGAACAACAATGTTCGTTATTATTTGCGGCGTCGTGTCAGATTGCTCAGAATTTGTCAAGTAAACATAGTAGCCTAATTACTTTCAGTATTCTAGTGTTGGTCTTGGGTGTTAAAACACCGCACTTTTGTCTAAAGGATTTACCAATGGCGAGGTTAAACTTAATGACAGTTTTCTTCTCAACAACAAACATTATTTCTGTGATTTTGGGAAATCTGGAGACTGGTAAGTAAATGTTTCTTGGATTTAGATCGTTCTTTACGCACTTCAATAGAGCTCGGGAGAACACTTAAATTTACATTTACTCATTTAGCAGATGCTTTTATCCAAAGCGACTTCCAAGAGAGAGCTTTACAAAGTGCATAGGTCACTGATCATAACAACGAGATAGCCCCAAAACATTTCGAGTAGCCAAACATGAAGCATACATTGTGAAAATCAAATAAGTGCCAATGGGGAGAACCATGAGAGCATGTAGTTAAACAAGTTACAAATTAAACAACATGAACCTCAAAAGTGCAAGAGTGTACCTGTAGAAAAAAGCAAGCAAGCAACAATAATATAATTCACAGCGAGTAAGTTAAATCAGTTACAACTAACCAACAAGAGCAAGAAGTCCCTCAGTAAGAGTCAACACTTGCTTTGATACATTTCTTAAATGTGTTTCTTAAATTTCTTCCTGTGCTCGCATGTAGAGCTACGTGTTAAATATTCTATCCCTTCTCTTTGATGAGAAACCCCAGATGGGATCCATTACGCTGGCTGGTATTTGCAGGGGGCGGGTTTGATGTGTTGCAATTCGGAGTTTAAAGGTCTGTTTTAATATACTCCTTAATCGTAACAATATAAACATCAATAACCACATGGTGATAAGTGTGCGCAGGGGCAATGCTGGTGGAACAGCTAGGAGGAGCAGAATGAGTATAAGAGGGGGTTAGAGTGGGAGAATGCAGGGATCGACGCAGGGGAGGTAAAGAGAGAGAAGGTAGAGGATAGTATAAAAATAATGTCTTCTGACACCGTACATACAGGCTATTTCAAACACAAAGCTAAGAAGTTATTTATTTTCTCATCACACGCTTCACTGATATGGTGAAGGTTTTCCCGGGCTGTCAGCTTTGCTTCCTCGGGTTACAACTGGAAAAAAGCACCAATTTGCATTCCAGATTCCTTCATAGATTCCAGCCCCCCCCCTCTCCGATGATCCGGTGTTCTGTCGATTTGCCCCACATTGTCAGATTTACTTACTATAGTGCAACACTATCAGGCAAAATCCTTACCTTGATCTGCGCAAGTGTAGTACGCTCTGGTAGGTCGATTCGACAGGTAGGATCAAATGTGATATATACTCATACTCATATTGGTATTGTGTGATGGCAGCCTCCCTGTTGACTGCAGAGCATCATGCACATGGTCCGCATCCTGAGGGCCTGTTCCAGCCAAGGGGGAGCCAGGGTCAGCCTCCCCAGCCCACAGGCCTCCCAGAGCGGTCGATCGTCCCGGCTAGCGCCCCCCAGGTCCAGCTCAGCCCGGAGGACCTGCACAGGCTGCACTTCAAGCCCACGGTGGGCAGCCTGCATCTGTCCGAGGGCCACGAGGCCAAGTTCAACTGCTCCATCGACGTCCCCGACTCCAAGCTGGACCTGGCTGTGGTGTGGCTGAAGAACGGCCGCGAGCTGTCAGAGAACCTGCAGGTGGTCATCAACGAGCTGCAGACGGTCACTGGCGGGGTCATGACCCTGCTGTCCACAGTCAGGTGCGTCTGCAGCTGGGCCGTCTACAGCTGGGCCGTCTGCAACTGGGACACACACACTTCTGCTTTGATCCTGTTTGCTAAAGGCCCTTCTCAGTTTTAAAAGTTTGTGTATGTGTGTTCCAGAATCACCAAAGTGCAGAGGGTTGATTCTGGAGAGTATCGCTGCATGCTCAGTGTCAGTGATGCGATCATAGAGTCTCAGCCAATCAGCATCGAGGTTGAAGGTAAGCTCACACATCACACACATCAACACTATTGGATGGCCGTAGATCTGTCATAGGGCACGGAGATTGAGCAGTGTGTGTGTGTGTAGGTCTCCCGACGTTCGTCAGGCACCCTGAAGACGTGAACGTGAGCAGGAACGTGGCCTTCAGGCTGTGGTGTGAGGCGGTGGGTCCTCCAGAGCCTGTGGAGATCCGCTGGCTACGCAACGGAGTACATGAGGGAGCCCTTCACTCCTCCCCCAGCCAGCTCAACGTGACAGGTACACACACACACACGCGTAGGTACACACCACACACATACACACTCTCCACAAACACGTACACACACACACACACACACGTAGGTACACACACACACACACGTACACACGTAGGTACACACCACACACATACACACTTTCCACAAACACGTACGCACACACACACCACACACACGCACAGTACGCATGAACCTTCTACACACATACACACAAACAGAATTGCACTGTAACTTGAACTTGAACTCTCAGTAGCATTGATGTCAGGGTTTTACATGGTGTCTTGTTGTCCTCTCTCACTGTCTCTGTGTCTCGGTGTACGTTCTCCCGTCTTCAGGTCTCCTGTCTACATTCTCCTGTATATGTTCTCCTGAATATGTTCTCCTGTATATGTTCTCCTGAATATGTTCTCCTGTAAATGTTCTCCTTTCTGAGTGTCCCTGTCTGAGTTGTAAATATTGCTCAAGGCTGAGTTCCCTATGCTGATACACTGTGTTTTCTGCTGATACAGGCTGTCTGGGTGTTCAAGGTTGAGGAGTTCATGTGCTGTGTCTCCCATGTGCTGGAGGTGCCTGTCCATCTCTCTCTTTCTCCTCTGCCCTGTCTTCTGATCTGTCATTATTGCTCTCTTTAGCTATCTATATGATCTCTCTCTCTTTTTCTCTTTGTCAGACCTGTCAGTTCAGTCTGACCTCAGTTTGGTATTTAAGAGAACTGGATTGTTCAGTTGGGTTCAGGTTGAGTCAGGTGTCTAGATATAGATGCAGTGATCTGAAGTGTGACCCTACATTTCATTCCCTCTCTGGGAATTCCCTCATGCAAGTTTCTTTCTTTCTCAGTTTCCAGTATTGCTAATTATTTCTCTAAGTTAGCTGCATGTGTAATAAAATCATGTTTGTTTTAGGAAGAAAGCTGTTTGTGTAACCCTGTGCCTGAAGGGAAGACTGTTATTGTGTGGGGTCATGTCTTCATCTAGCAGTGCCCTGACACAGGACATTCCTGTCTCAGTCATTACAGGGAACACAACTACAACAGGAGACTGGTGGGGTGGCTTAGAGGGGTGGGCTTAAAGGCACAGCAGGAGAGGTGCTTCTGGTGGGGCGGCTGGGAGGGGAGGGGTTAAATTCGAGAGAGCCGAGCTTGGGCCAAGCGTGTGCTGGGCAGGGAGCAGGGCTGTTCTGGGGCACACAAAGGCGGTTCAGGCTCCTAGCACAAAGGCTTCATTGACAGGCCAGCCCACCGCTCTGGGGAGGGAGGGGCCTGGCAGGCTGGCAGAGCCCCCTCTCCTCCGGACCCTGCGAGGCTGGGGCTGAGCAGCTTGACCCGGCCGTCTGTACACACACAGCTCTCTCAGCCTGCGCTGCCCTACATGGTACCAAGGCACACCTGGAGATTACAGGCCGGCAGTGATGGGATTAGGAAAAGATCTGCATGCTCTGTGTCTTAATCCTGCTGTTGCAGCTGCAGGGTGGTCATTGGGAGAGCCAGTTCTGCCCATGTTGTGAATGAGAATGGCAGCCCACTCTGTCCTCCTGGTCCAGCCCAGCCCCAAGAGCTGTCTCCATGCTTGGGCCCAGCAGCAGACAGGGAAGAATGCACCATGTAAACACTCTGTGTTACCGCCCTGAAAGCTGGAGCTGAGAGCAGGTGATGGAAATGAAAACATGCTGCAGTGATATGGAAAGGCAGGCTGGCCGGTGAAGAGGACGGAGGTTTGCCAAGCCAGGCCAGATAATTACACTGTACAAATCACAAGGCCAGACTGCCAGGGCTGGAGACTGGTCACACAACTGGAGTTACTGGAAATGTACAGACATCCTCAGTTCCCTACATCTTGAATATCTTGTGTTGTTATATAGAATGCACCACTGCTGAAGTGAACTGAGGGTCAATGGCCGTGTGTTTCTGACCTCTGGACCTCTGTTTTTATCTGGCCACTCAAATGAGTGAAAGGAGTTGTGAGAGAAGTCTGTAAAACATCCTTCTCTCTACTCTCTCTCGCTCTCTCTCTCTCCCTCAGAGAGAAGAGAACATTTTGTTGGTATACTTCAAGCCATGCGGTGGCAACCTAAAATATAGCTTAGGTTAGGTTGAGCCATATTTGGCTGGTTGTAGTATTGAGCAACGTTCTGTGTGACCGTAATCCAGCCTTCCACCAATCTCCAAGCAACCTAGTCCTCCTCTTCTCCTCTTCTCCTGAACCCCCTCTCCTGTGTTGTGGGGGTAGGCTGCCTCCTCTCCCCCTCTCCTATGTTGTGGGGGTAGGGTTTTTGGTGTTAATAGCTGTAGAGGGGCTGGTGGTATTTACAATCTGCTTTGAAAGCTGAGCAAGGTGGTAGGGGGTCTTTTAGAAAGGGAAAGAGTTGTGCTTTTTTCCCAGACAAGAACACACAGCAGTTTGGTTTCTCAAGTTTCTTGCTAATATAACATTTTATACCAAGCACCTGTCACCGTCCAATCATATTCAAGTGAACATCCAGAGCTGCTCTGGCCTCAGTTCACAGCTGCCACTCACCATGACCACCAGAGCTCACCATGACCACCTGAGCTCACCATGACCACCAGAGCTCACCCTTCCCTATTTTGCTGACTGCATCTGGAAGGTTCCTAGCTAGCTACTCTGCATGGTGCATCTGAAAGGTTCCTAGCTAGCTACTCTGCATGGTGCATCTGAAAGGGTCCTAGCTAGCTAGTCTGCATCTGGAAGGGTCCTACCTAACTAGTCTACATGTTGTGGGGGGTTTATGAATAGCCAGCAGGGACACCATGGAAACAAAGGGACATTATGGAGCTGTCATCTCAGTCCCCCCCCTTCCTCCCCCTCCCTGTGCCAGCATGATACTGGCGTTGCGTAGGAGCACCCTGACTGCTCTACTGGCATGGCAGAACAATGTAGGGGGTTAAATATTGGCTAAACAACCAAAACTAATTCCCCTATTGTTTAAAGGACGATGGGAAACTGAACAGTGTATTAGCATGAACCAAATAATGCCAATACCAATGGAATTACAGTTATTTGACTCTATGGGTTAAATCAGAGCAAGAATGGTCAAAGTAAGTTGAAATGAAATATATATTTAATAACATTGCAGATGAATTAAATCAATTACAAGGTAAACATGTCACAAAATGAAGGTTAACTCTATGCTACCATGATTATTGTAAACCAGAGAGACAACAAGAGGTGAGGAAGGAGGAGTACAAGGACAAGCCAGAGCTGAGGAGAAGATCTCAGGAGATCAAGAATCCACAGAACAATGCTTCACAATTCTCTTTATACCCAAGAACAACCAATCAGACCAAATCTTGACCCTTATCAACATATGACTAGCAATGCTACAGTAAGTTACACAATGGGGTGCGAGAGCCATCAAGTTGACACACTGGCAGGATGGGAACATCAAAATGTTGAATTGAACTGGCATTGAAAGAGCCCTTTTACCCACTAATGATGAGTCATCTACTGTGGGAAGTTTTGTCATCGTGTTACCTGGTCTGACAACAGTGCCCCCCCCCCCCCCCCCTTCCTTCTCCTCCTCCTCCGTAGCTGACAGACAGCATTCTTCACAACTTAGCAGGACTGAACATTTTGACTTCATACCTACTTTGAGGAGGTGTCAGAGTGTGATAATGGTACTCTTAACCGTGAAGGGAGTCAGGTGGCTGAGCGATGAGAATTGTGCAAAATGACGTTGTGTCCTTGGGCAAGGCACTTCACCCTACTTGCCTCGGGGGAATGTCCCTGTACTTACTGCAAGTCGCTCTGGATAAGAGCGTCTGCTAAATGACTAAATGTAAATGGAAGCTAGCTTTCACCCCCAGGATTTTGAGGAAGTGGAAAGAGAACATTAGGCCTCTTGCGATATTGATCTTGATTCTCGAGTCAGTACTGCCGACAGCTGAAGTGGTGGGAACAGAGAAGCCGTCTTGGTCACACATCGGACATGTGTTCTCTTGTGGTAGGATGTGTTGACTCCTATGGTAGGACTGCATGAGGAAGCAGTCAGGCTTCACTGAGGCTTCTTCACCTCTGGGTCACACCACTGTTCAGGCCTCGGGTTTACCGTAATGCATCCTTTTTGCTCCTCCTGCATGTCTCCTACTCCCTTAGTGTGTCCCCTCTCCCTCGGTGTCTCCTACTCCCTCAGTGTGTCTCCTACTCCCTTAGTGTGTCCCCTCTCCCTCGGTGTCTCCTACTCCCTTAGTGTGTCCCCTCTCCCTCGGTGTCTCCTACTCTCTCAGTGTGTCTCCTACTCCCTCAGTGTCTCCTACTCTGTGTCTCCTACTCTCAGTGTGTCTCCTACTCCCTCAGTGTGTCTCCTACTCCCTCAGTGTGTCTCCTACTCCCTCAGTGTCTCCTACTCTGTGTCTCCTACTCCCTCAGTGTGTCTCCTACTCTCTGTGTGTCTCCTACTCCCTCAGTGTCTCCTACTCCCTCAGTGTCTCCTACTCCCTCAGTGTGTCTCCTACTCCCTCAGTGTGTCTCCTACTCCCTCAGTGTCTCCTACTCTGTGTCTCCTACTCCCTCAGTGTGTCTCCTACTCTCAGTGTGTCTCCTACTCCCTCAGTGTGTCTCCTACTCCCTCAGTGTCTCCCACTCCCTCAGTGTCTCCTACTCCCCAGTGTGTCTCCTACTCCCTCAGTGTCTCCTACTCCCTCAGTGTCTCCTACTCCCTCAGTGTGTCTCCTACTCCCTCAGTGTGTCTCCTACTCTCTGTGTGTCTCCTACTCCTTCAGTATGTCTCCTACTCCCTCAGTGTCTCCTACTCTCTGTGTGTCTCCTACTCTCAGTGTGTCTCCTACTCTCTGTGTGTCTCCTACTCCCTCAGTGTCTCCTACTCCCTCAGTGTCTCCTACTCCCTCAGTATGTCTCCTACTCCCTCAGTGTTTCCTACTCCCTCTGTGTGTCTCCTACTCCCTCAGTGTCTCCTACTCCCTCAGTGTGTCTCCTACTCCCTCAGTGTGTCTCCTACTCTCTGTGTGTCTCCTACTCTCTGTGTGTCTCCTACTCCCTCAGTGTGTCTCCTACACCCTCAGTGTCTCCTACTCCCTCAGTGTCTCCTACTCCCTCGGTGTCTCCTACTCCCTCAGTATGTCTCCTACTCCCTCAGTGTGTCTCCTACTCCCTCAGTGTCTCCTACTCTCAGTGTGTCTCCTACTCCCTCAGTGTCTCCTACTCCCTCAGTGTGTCTCCTACTCCCTCAGTGTCTCCTACTCCCTCAGTGTCTCCTACTCCCTCAGTGTGTCTCCTACTCCCTCAGTGTGTCTCCTACTTCCTCAGTGTCTCCTACTCCCTCAGTGTGTCTCCTACTCCCTCAGTGTCTCCTACTCCCTCTGTGTGTCTCCTACTCCCTCAGTGTCTCCTACTCTCAGTGTGTCTCCTACTCCCTCAGTGTCTCCTACTCCCTCAGTGTCTCCTACTCCCTCAGTATGTCTCCTACTCCCTCAGTGTCTCCTACTCAGTGTCTCCTACTCCCTCAGTGTCTCCTACTCCCTCAGTGTGTCTCCTACTCCCTCAGTGTGTCTCCTACTCTCTGTGTGTCTCCTACTCCTTCAGTGTATCTCCTACTCCCTCAGTGTCTCCTACTCTCTGTGTGTCTCCTACTCTCAGTGTGTCTCCTACTCCCTCTGTGTGTCTCCTACTCCCTCAGTGTCTCCTACTCCCTCAGTGTGTCTCCTACTCCCTCAGTGTGTCTCCTACTCTCTGTGTGTCTCCTACTCTCTGTGTGTCTCCTACTCCCTCAGTGTGTCTCCTACACCCTCAGTGTCTCCTACTCCCTCAGTGTCTCCTACTCCCTCAGTGTCTCCTACTCCCTCGGTGTCTCCTGCTCCCTCAGTATGTCTCCTACTCCCTCAGTGTGTCTCCTACTCCCTCAGTGTCTCCTACTCTCAGTGTGTCTCCTACTCCCTCAGTGTCTCCTACTCCCTCAGTGTGTCTCCTACTCCCTCAGTGTCTCCTACTCCCTCAGTGTGTCTCCTACTCCCTCAGTGTCTCCTACTCCCTCAGTGTGTCTCCTACTCCCTCAGTGTGTCTCCTACTCCCTCAGTGTGTCTCCTACTCCCTCAGTGTCTCCTACTCCCTCAGTGTGTCTCCTACTCCCTCAGTGTCTCCTACTCCCTCTGTGTGTCTCCTACTCCCTCAGTGTCTCCTACTCTCAGTGTGTCTCCTACTCCCTCAGTGTCTCCTACTCCCTCAGTATGTCTCCTACTCCCTCAGTGTCTCCTACTCTGTGTCTCCTACTCCCTCAGTGTGTCTCCTACTCTCTGTGTGTCTCCTACTCTCAGTGTGTCTCCTACTCCCTCAGTATGTCTCCTACTCCCTCAGTGTCTCCTACTCTGTGTCTCCTACTCCCTCAGTGTGTCTCCTACTCTCAGTGTGTCTCCTACTCCCTCAGTGTGTCTCCTACTCCCTCAGTGTGTCCCCTACTCTCAGTGTGTCTCCTACTCCCTCAGTGTGTCTCCTACTCCCTCAGTGTGTCTCCTACTCCCTCAGTGTGTCTCCTACTCTCTGTGTGTCTCCTACTCCCTCAGTGTCTCCTACTCTCGTAGTGTGTCTCTTACTCCTTCAGTGTCTCCTACTCCCTCAGTGTCTCCTACTCTCGTAGTGTGTCTCCTACTCCTTCAGTGTGTCTCCTACTTCCTCAGTGTGTCTCCTACTCCTTCAGTGTGTCTCCTACTCCCTCAGTGTCTCCTACTCCCTCAGTGTGTCTCCTACTCCTTCAGTGTGTCTCCTACTTCCTCAGTGTGTCTCCTACTCCTTCAGTGTGTCTCCTACTCCCTCAGTATGTCTCCTACTCCCTCAGTGTCTCCTACTCCCTCAGTGTGTCTCCTACTCTCTGTGTGTCTCCTACTCCCTCAGTGTGTCTCCTACTCCCTCAGTGTGTCTCCTACTCCCTCAGTGTGTCTCCTACTCCCTCAGTGTGTCTCCTACTCCCTCAGTGTGTCTCCTACTCCCTCAGTGTGTCTCCTACTCCCTCAGTGTCTCCTACTCTCTGTGTGTCTCCTACTCCCTCAGTGTGTCTCCTACTCCCTCAGTGTCTCCTACTCCCTCAGTGTGTCTCCTACTTTCTCAGTGTGTCTCCTACTCCCTCAGTATGTCTCCTACTCCCTCAGTGTGTCTCCTACTCTCTGTGTGTCTCCTACTCCCTCAGTGTGTCTCCTACTCCCTCAGTATGTCTCCTACTCCCTCAGTGTGTCTCCTACTCCCTCAGTGTGTCTCCTACTCCCTCAGTATGTCTCCTACTCCCTCAGTGTGTCTCCTATTCTCAGTGTGTCTCCTACTCCCTCAGTGTGTCTCCTACTCCCTCAGTGTGTCTCCTACTCCCTCAGTATGTCTCCTACTCCCTCAGTGTGTCTCCTACTCTCTGTGTGTCTCCTACTCCCTCAGTGTCTCCTACTCTCGTAGTGTGTCTCCTACTCCTTCAGTGTGTCTCCTACTTCCTCCGTGTGTCTCCTACTCCTTCAGTGTGTCTCCTACTCCCTCAGTATGTCTCCTACTCCCTCAGTGTCTCCTACTCCCTCAGTGTGTCTCCTACTCCCTCAGTGTGTCTCCTACTCCCTCAGTGTGTCTCCTACTCCCTCAGTGTGTCTCCTACTCCCTCAGTGTGTCTCCTACTCCCTCAGTATGTCTCCTACTCCCTCAGTGTGTCTCCTACTCTCTGTGTGTCTCCTACTCCCTCAGTGTCTCCTACTCTCGTAGTGTGTCTCCTACTCCTTCAGTGTGTCTCCTACTTCCTCTGTGTGTCTCCTACTCCTTCAGTGTGTCTCCTACTCCCTCAGTATGTCTCCTACTCCCTCAGTGTCTCCTACTCCCTCAGTGTGTCTCCTACTCTCTGTGTGTCTCCTACTCTCTGTGTGTCTCCTACTCCCTCAGTGTGTCTCCTACTCCGTCAGTGTGTCTCCTACTCCCTCAGTGTGTCTCCTACTCTCTGTGTGTCTCCTACTCCCTCAGTGTCTCCTACTCCCTCAGTGTGTCTTGGTTTGCATTCTCTCCTGTTCAGTGTCTCTCCCCCAGTAGGCCAGTCTGTCCTGTGTGTAACCTTCCCTTGTATGTCTCTGCAGGAGTGGACCAGTTCACCCAGTTCAGCTGTGAGGCACACAACCAGAAGGGCGTCAGTACCTCCAAAGAAGCAACCATCAACATAAAAGGTAATGCTGTTTTTATATATTAATGTTGCAATATAGTTCTGTGTTGCTTGTAATATACACATACATACAAATGCAAACACGTACACCAATGAGAATTGACTGTGAAGCATCTGTGCAGGTCTAAGAAGAGACAACAAACTGGCCACTAACTCCGAATGTATGCCAATGTTTTGTCTGACTGTGTGTGGTATTTGACGGTGTGTGTGGTATTTGAGGGTGTGAGTGGTGTCTGATGGTGTGTGTGTGTGTTTCCTAGTTCTTCCAGCTCCTGTCTCCGAGGTGACAGTGCTAGAGAGGCAGTCTAGCAAGCTGGTCCTGAGCTGGACCCCTGGCCATGATGGATTCTCCCCCCTCATCTCCTGCCACATCAAGGTAGGACCAGCCTACGGGCCAGGCCAGCTCACAGTCCAGGGATAGGGTTCGGTACCGAAACCCGGTTCCACTATGGAACCGGTTCCTACGCAACCGGTAGGAATCAGACCGGATTAGAACGCAAATTTCGGTTCCAAATTTCAGTTCCACTTAATGTGTCGACTGAAATATTTTCCCTCTGTCGCTCCGAAACGGACGTAAAAATATCACACTTTCTCTGTAGTCTACCGTTAGCTAGCTACCGTAAGGCTACTTTTAAAATGCCATATTTTCCCTCACCAAAACTGACTTAAAAGCATATTAACCATTCACTGTACGTGATCGCTCGCTAGTAAATATATTACACTTGCTCTGCTAGTCTATCATCAGCTAGCTAGCTTTTAGTGCATTTAAAATGCCCACAGCGAAGCGCAACAAATGTTTCAAAACGATTACGTGCAAAGGGGGAAGCATGTAAAATGTATTGACACATGCGGCTACACACTAGCCTGGTCCTAACCAGACTCTCGTACATTTCACTTGTACAGAGGGTCTGGGATCGCTCCATTGACAAGCGTTAACTTCCTTGAAGGCGGGTACTCTGTTGAAGTTTAAAACTATTGGATCTGCCCAGAGCCATTCTGGATCTGCCATAACCAATCGCTAGTGTTCGCCTTAGCCAACTCCTTCACCACTAACGGAGCGAAAATCAAACTTCAAAATCAAACTTCCCGAACCACGTGGGGAGGAGGGCCACAACAATCATGGCCACCAACAAAACTCAGCAAAGATTGTTCTTGCTCCGGCTTTAACTTGCTCTGGATAAGAGCGTCTGCTAAATGACTAAATGTTTAACTTCTGGATATTCGGCAGCGTTGCCACAATAGACCGAATGGCTTTGCTCGCATCTTTCTCTCTTACTGAACTACAACTCAAACTAGCGCACGACAGCAACGTCATCGTTCTCAGCCACTCCCTCTGTTCGCTGATTGGACAACCAAAAATGTGGTTAGCAAAAACCGACCTAGTATCAAAATTCTTTGCTATTACAGAAGCAAAATGAAAATTGAACGGAAGTACGTAGGAGGGCAGAGTCAGGCTAGCGACACGGGATACTTCTTAAAGCAGAGGGATGCACCGTGTTTGACAGCTTGCGGACATCAGTCCCTGGTCCCATTGACAGCGGGACCAGTCCGACTGCTAGCAATTTTGTGAACATTAGTGATCAGGACGATGATGATAAGTCAGGAGAAGTGTCGTATCTTGTCAGAGAAGGCAAATATGGATTTTTTTTTGTCAAAAGAACTGCTGAAGTTTGAAGCTGGTTTAGTTAGCATACAAACTCAACATTTATTTTGTTGTTACTTTGTTAATAGTGTAACTATTATTTATTGTTACATTTCTTGTAGTTGTGTGTTAGGTGACTTAGGTTTACTTATTATATATTTAAGTACTTCAAAAAAAAAAAACATTAATAATGTACATTTTCAGTTTTTCAAGAATCGGTTTAGGAATCGGAATCATACCGGTTTGGCATCGGAATCATAAAAGTCCAAACGATACCCAACCCTATCCAGGGCTTGAAATTAACTTTTTTACTTGGTCCCAACTTTGAAAAGTTAGGAGCACCAGCAGAAAGTTAAGAGCACCAGCAGAAAGTTAGGAGCACCACAACTACCATGTTTATGTACAGGCTTCAGGGGGGAGGGGGGGGGGGTGTTTCTGATTGGCTGTATAACTCGAGACAGCTCTCAACTCGGCAGATACATTTCCTTTGTATGCCTGCGCCTCGTCCATTAATTGTATACTGCTGGAAAAGTTATCCCTTACTTCTCAGCGTGAGAAATACAAGGTGTCTCGTGAGAAATGGTTGAAATGTGTGAGTCTCGCGGCTAATGCGTGAGACTTGAGAGCCCTGGATTTATTTTGAGCGCTGGTTAGCTCTTTGTCATGTTACAAACCCAGCGCAGTGACAAGGAGTGACTGACGGCTAATATTAACTAATCAAAAATCTGCATTAAAGTTACATAAAGATGAAGTTTAATTGGTCATGGAACGTTAGATAGAACGGTGGACCGGTCACTGTATCAGCTCACAGCAGGCACACACTGTGCAGTAGGCTTATTAGTGAGCTTTTTGTAAAGAATTGAAAAAAGGTTGCACCATGACGATTATTTGCATTCACACAAATGCTCTCAAATATATTTTGAGGTCGCACAATTGTCTGTGATGCAGTTTCTTTTTTACATATGTCCTATTTTATGCAGTCACCATACATGCTGCATGTCTTCTGCAACAGCATCAACCCTAGTTTTAGGTTCATCAATGTATAAAACTGCTTTGTGTATCTGATAACCCACACTCTCCCTCCCAGTGTGAACAGCAGAGCTGTGTGGAGTGTTTGTAGAGTGGGGGTGGAGTGTGTGTGAGGGGAGGAGACTGACAAGTGTGTCTTGCTCCAGGTGAGGGAGGTGAGCAGCAGGAAAGGGGAGGTGACCGCCACCAGAGTGGTCAACGCCAGCGTCCCTCCCTTCCAGTGGGCCGTCTCCGGCCTGGCGGCCATGACACGCTACAACATGAGCGTCTCCTGTAGCAACCAGGTGGGGGTGTCGCCCCCCAGCCCCTGGGTCCAGAGCAACACCACCGAGGGAGGTGGGTAGGAGGATGTGGGGATGGAGGGTGGGAGGGATGGAAGTTTGGAGGGAGGGATGAAAGGATGGAGGGATGAGGGGCCTGAGAGAGGGATGGAGGGATGAGGGGCCTGAGAGAGGGATGGAGGGATGCACACAAATCCCATTCAGCCCTGTGTTTCTGACCAGTGTAAAACCCCTTCTCGAGCCATTTCCCAAATGGGTTGTTGTTGACAGCGTCCTGGCCCCTCCCCCCTCTTCAGTCTTCCTGCGTGGCCCCTGAGGAAGCTGGGAGCTCCAGGAACAGGGCGGGGCTTCCTTCCTGGGGAGCCTACCACAGAGAGGTGGGGGGGGGGGGGGTGTTATTTCTGTTCTCGGAATTTGACATTCACTCTTGCCAGAAACTCCAGTGTGCAGAGAAATTAGCCTAGTTGACCATAGTGTGACATCCGTTGCTTCATCCCTGATAACGACCGTTTCTGACATGATTAGTTACTATCAGACATTTACATTGTGCTTCTGTACTACTGTGTTTTTGTAAGTTAATCACAGCTGAGTGTGACCTTTGCCCCCGCCTCCCTGTCCTGTGATGTCACAGTGCCGTCGGTGTTCCCTGGGAATGTGTCGCTGCAGCTGAATGAGTCGGTCCTCGTGGTCCGCTGGCGGCCGCCTCCCGCAGACAAGATCAATGGCATCCTGACAGGATATGATGTCATCGTCAGCCGCGGTCTGGTGGTCGACAAGGTGAGCTGACAGGACTCTCCCTTAGAACCACACAGGGTCAGTTAGGAACACACAAGGTCAGTTAGAACCACACAGGGTCAGTTAGGAACACACAAGGTCAGTTAGAACCACACAGGGTCAGTTAGGAACACACAAGGTAAGTTAGAAACGCACAGGGTCAGTTAGAAACAGACGGTCAGTTAGAACCACACAAGGTCAGTTAGAAATAGACGGTCAGTTAGAACCACACAGGGTCAGTTAGAACCACACAGGGTCAGTTAGGACCACACAGGGTTCCTGCTAGGACCACACAGGGTCAGTTATAACCACACAGGGTCAGTTAGAACCACACAGGGTCAGTTATAACCACACAGGGTCAGTTAGAAACACACAGGGTCAGTTATAACCACACAGGGTCAGTTAGAAACACACAGGGTCAGTTAGAAACACACAGGGTCAGTTATAACCACACAGGGTTCCTGCTAGGACCACACAGGGTCAGTTAGGACCACACAGGGTTCCTGCTAGGACCACACAGGGTCAGTTAGAAACACACAGGGTCAGTTAGAAACACACAGGGTCAGTTAGAACCACACAGGGTTCCTGCTAGGACCACACAGGGTCAGTTAGGACCACACAGGGTTCCTGCTAGGACCACACAGGGTCAGTTAGAAACACACAGGGTCAGTTAGAAACACACAGGGTCAGTTAGAAACACACAGGGTCAGTTAGAACCACACAGGGTTCCTGCTAGGACCACACAGGGTCAGTTATAACCACACAGGGTCAGTTAGAAACACACAGGGTCAGTTAGAACTGCAGACTAAAGTTCCTCTTTCAGTGAAACCTCCAGCCTCATCTTCTAAGCACACTCTTGCATACTGTACAGACAGTATGAAACTATGGCCGCGTGTGGATTCTCTAAAACAGCCCTTCCTTGTACGGAATAGAGAAGAAAACAGGTGCTAGAGCTTGCAACACACAGCACTTTCATACTGTCAACACTTGAGGCCCAATTAAGGCTGATCTCATGATGACTGGGCTGGTGTTGGTCAGACTCCTTCTCTACTGTTCCTCCATCAGCAGAGGTCAACTTCCTCTTCTCTTGTTTTCTTCTAAGACACACTTCCCCTCGTAATGCTATGACAGATGACTGGAGCTCTGCCTGGGTATTATTAGTAGCAGATATTTAAACCACAGAGGCTTTCATCCAAAGTGAAATGGAACAGATCATTATGGTTTTATGAGGGCTGTCAGCTGGTCCCACACCTGAGCAGAGTTTATTTTCTCACGGCTGAACTGCCTGGCGGATCTTGTAAATATCAACTAGATCTGACCTTTGGTCTTTTGATACTATCTCCCAGCAGTTAATGACATTGAGCAGGACATGTCTTGCAGGTTTGTAAGTATAGACAGGAGACTACAGATCTGTGGTGAATATCAGGGATGCACCGAAGTTTTGGCCCAAAATTGAATTTTCATTTAGGCCGAAAGAGAGGTAAAAAATATGAGCCCAAAATATATGCCACGCATAAATGCTCAGATTTCACTCTCATTCGATCTAGCCATTATCACTGAAGTAAAGTCATTTTCAGGATGGATATTGACAGATATTCCTTATTAGTTTTCCTTACGTCCGCCAACAGCTGTTAACAGCAGGGACCGTTAAAGTATTAAGTTGTTTCATTAAAATGTCGCGCATTTTTATATAAATTGTTTTAACATTTACATTTCAATAGCTTTTTGGTCATTTGACCTAACCTCAAGACTATTTCCCAACTATCCGAATTATCCTTATATAATGCACTCCCATTGGATTGTACATTTTAATCTCAGGTGATTTTACATAAATATTTCAAACAAGGGTGATCATGTCAGTGGTGTGGAAATACTTCTGATAAGGACATCAAATTTGCAATCTGTACTGTTGGTTCAGAAGAAATTTGGGGGGGGGGGGGGGGTACGGTGAGGGGTATGGTGCTGATTAATATGTCTTATACGTAATAATACAAAAATACTTTTAAAAAAGGTCAGTTTAGTTTTTTTGCCAAGTGTATCCTGAACTTTTCGTTTTCAGCCCAAAATTTTCATTTTGGTGCATCCCTACTGAACACCTGTGTTGTGCTATAGCAATGCTACTGAACAGAACACTTATTAGGCTGATCCGGTGGAATGAGGCTCTTGGGTTTCTAGACCTGGTGCTGTGTGTGTACTGGTGCTGTGTCTGTACTGGTGCTGTGTCTGTACTGGTGTTGTGTGTCTGTACTGGTGCTGTGTGTGTACTGGTGCTGTGTCTGTACTGGTGCTGTGTGTCTGTACTGGTGCTGTGTGTGTGTGTAGTGGTGCTGTGTTTGTACTGGTGCTGTGTGTCTGTACTGGTGCTGTGTGTCTGTACTGGTGCTGTGTGTGTGTACCGGTGCTGTGTCTGTACCGGTGCTGTGTCTGTACCGGTGCTGTGTCTGTACTGGTGCTGTGTGTCTGTACTGGTGCTGTGTCTGTACTGGTGCTGTGTCTGTACTGGTTCTGTGTGTGTACTGGTGCTGTGTCTATACTGGTGCTGTGTGGCTGTACTGGTGCTGTGTGTCTGTACTTGTGCTGTGTCTGTAGTGGTGCTGTGTGTCTGTACTGGTGCTGTGTCTGTACTGGTGATGTGTGTGTGTGTAGTGGTGCTGTGTTTGTACTGGTGCTGTGTGTGTGTAGTGGTGCTGTGTCTGTACTGGTGCTGTGTCTGTACTGGTGCTGTGTGTCTGTACTGGTGCTGTGTGTGTGTAGTGGTGCTGTGTGTCTATACTGGTGCTGTGTCTGTACTGGTGCTGTGTCTGTACTGGTGCTGTGTCTGTACTGGTGCTGTGTGTCTGTACTGGTGGTGCAGGCCAGTCATCTTTCCTGGATGGAAAGATGACTCATGTTGTGTGTGTGTGTGTGACTGACGGGTCATGTCTTTCCTAGTGAACCCAGGATAGCTGGCCCAACTCTACGCTGCTCTCTGGCACAATGGTGCTTCCTCCACCTACATTTACATTTACATTTATTCATTTAGCAGACGCTTTTATCCAAAGCGACTTCCAAGAGAGAGCTTTACAAAGTGCATAGGTCACTGATCATAACAACGAGATAGCCACAAAACATTGCGAGTAGCCAAAACATGAAGCACACATTGTGAACAACCAAAATAAGTGCCAAAGGGAAGAACCATAAGAGCATGTAGTTAAACAAGTTACAATTAAACAACATGAACTGCTATAAGTGCAAGTGTACCTGTGGAAAAAAAGCAAGCAACAATAATAAAACTATATCACAGCGAGTAAAAAAATTTAAGTCAGTTACCACTAACCACAAGAGCAACAAGTCTCTAAGCAAGAGTCATTGTGATCCTTGAGGAAACTAACATCGGGTCAAGCGAACCATTCCTAAGTACTGTTGTACTCCCGGAACAAGTGCGTCTTGAGCCTTTTCTTGAAGGTGGAGAGACAGTCAGTGTCTCTGATGGAAGTGGGGAGTTGATTCCACCACTGGGGGGCCAGACAGGAGAAGAGCTTGTGTTGGGACCGGGCGGTCTTGAGCGGTGGGACCACCAGGCGGTTGTCTGAAGAAGACCGTAGGTGACGGGTGGGGGTGTAGGGCTGCAGGAGAGACTTGATGTAGACGGGTGCAGTCCCGTTCACTGCTCGGAAGGTCAATACCAGGGTCTTGAATCTGATACGGGCCATGATAGGTAGCCAGTGGAGAGAGATGAGGAGCGGGGTAACATGGGAGCGTCTGGGTAGATTGTAGACCAGGCGGGCCGCTGCGTTCTGAATCCTCTGAAGAAGGCGGGTTGCACATGCTGGGAGACCAGCGAGCAGCGAGTTGCAATAGTCCAACTTGGAGAGGACAAGTGCTTGGACTAGCAGCTGGGTGGAGTGCTCAGACAGGTATCTCCTGATCTTCCGGATGTTGTAGAGGGTGAACCTACACGACCGGGAGACCGCAGCAATGTGGGCCGTGAGGGAGAGCTCGTCGTCCATGGTAACCCCAAGGTTCCTGGCAGAGGATGAAGGGGTCACCGTCGCAGATCCCAGGGTGATTGAGAGATCGTGGGAGATGGAGGGTTTAGCCGGGATGATGAGAAGTTCTGTTTTGGCGAGGTTCAGCTGGAGGTGGTGCTCGGTCATCCAGGCGGAGATGTCTGTGAGGCAGGCCTCAATCCTAGCTGAGATCCCCGGATCTGTCGGGGGGAACGACAGGTACAGCTGCGTGTCGTCAGCGTAGCAGTGGTAGGAGAAGCCATGGGAGGTGATGATTGGTCCAAGTGAGGTGGTGTACAGAGAGAAGAGGAGGGGTCCAAGGACGGAGCCCTGTGGGACACCAGTGGAGAGCTGGCGAGGGCCTGACAGTTTGCCTCCCTCCCCAGGAAACCTGGTAGGATCTTCCCGACAGGTAGGATGAGATCCACTGGAGTGCAGTGCCAGTGATGCCCATCTCAGAAAGTCTGGCGAGCAGGATCTGGTGGTTAACCGTATCAAACGCTGCAGAAAGGTCCAGCAGAATGATGACAGATGACCTGGAAGCCGCTCTGGCAGACTGGAGGGCAGTGGTGACTGAAAGGAGGGCAGTCTCTGTGGAGTGGCCAGTCTGGAAGCCCGATTGGTTGGGGTCAAGCAGGTTGTTCTGAGAGAGAAAGTTAGACAGTTGGTTAGATACAGCACGTTCAATTGTTTTTGAAAGGAAGGGTAACAGTGATACCGGTCTGTAGTTCTGGAGAACGGCAGGGTTAAGGGAGGGTTTTTTGAGTAGAGGGGTAACTCTAGCCTGTTTGAAGGCAGAGGGGAAGGTGCCAGAGGTAAGAGAGGAGTTTAGGACATGGAGAAGAAAAGTTATGATGGAGGGGGAGATGGTTTGAAAGAGAGGGGAGGGTATAGGATCAAGGGGACAGGAGGTGGGGCGATGAGAGAGAATGAGGTCAGAGATCTCTGCCTCAGACAGGGGAGAAAAAGAGTTTAGACATTTAGTCGGGTCAGTCATGGAGGGTGAGAGGGTAGGACAGGTGGGCTTAGGGAACCGACTGCTAATGTCGGCGAATTTTTTCTCAAAGAAGGAGGAGAAGTCGTCTGCTGTCAGGGTGGAGGGAGGGGGGGAGGTGGGTTAAGAAGCGTGGAGAAGGTAGAAAAAAGTTTGTGGGGGTTTGAAGCAGAGTTAATTTTGTTCAGAAAGTAGAGGGTTTTAGCACCAGTTATGTGAGAAGAGAAGGATTTGAGGAGGGAGTGATACTTATCAAGGTCCGGACTGCCTTTGGACTTGCGCCATCTCCTCTCAGCTGCCCGAAGGGTGGACCGTTCTTCACGGATGAACGGTGTGGATGTGTTCTTCACCGATCTTCTTGTCTGTGTGGCGGTAACAGGAAGCTGATGCCGTGAAACATGGATGTGTTTTGTCTGTTTTGAGCAGTGTGCAGCTCTGAGTCATGGAGGAGTGAATGGAATGACTACACAATAGAACACATAACTGTGTCAGCTGCGTCACCACACACACACAAAGGCTTAAAAGAACAACTGCAGCAGGGACTGAAGGTCATATGTGTCTGGCCTGGTTCTGGTATGCGCAAGGTCAGCTATCGTAGCCTCCCTGCAAGCTGATAAAGCCAGCAGCTGGACCGTACTGACACACCTCAGCCTGATGACTCCCAGGCCGGGCGGACCTCACGGCAGGCCTAATCACCCTGTGTTCCTCTCATGCGCCCGCGTGCTCAAAATACCCAAACCACACAAACATCCCATAACTCTGCTTATTCAGATATTATTGAGTGTTCAAATGTTTTCTAGAAGCAAAATATTTCTTGTTGACTTTAGGACGCACATTTAAAGAATGACATCACCAGTTACTGGTGTGGATGTGTCATTATATTCCATTATTCATATTCCGTTCCTCCGAACATGTGGGAGGATAAAGGAGGAGGAGGGGAGAGAGAGGGTAGGAAGGGAGAGTAAGTGAGAGGGGGATGGGGAGACAGAGAGAGGTCATGGGGGTAAATATACTATAAATGTACATGAATATGCTTTGGTGTATTGAATTGATAGGAAGATAAAAAGATGTATTAAAGGAACAGTAAAACCATGTTCATTACTTGTGTGTGTGTGTGCAGTAAAGACCTCAACTGTGGGAGGTAGTTGATTAATCACAGAAGGTACTGCTGGAGGAAATGACAGGCTCTAGTGGGGGGGCATGCCCTCAGGTATAGAGAGGGGGAGACAGGCCCTCAGGTATAGAGAGGGGGAGACAGGCCCTCAGGTATAGAGAGGGGGAGACAGGCCCCTCAGGTATAGAGAGGGGGAGACGGGGGAGACAGGCCCTCAGGTATAGAAGGGGTAGACAGGGGGGAGACAGGCCCTCAGGTATAGAGAGGGGGAGACAGGCCCCTCAGGTATAGAGAGGGGGAGACAGGCCGTCAGGTATAGAGGGGGAGACAGGCCCTCAGGTATAGAGAGGGGGAGACAAGCCCTCAGGTATAGAAGGGGGAGACAGGCCCTCAGGTATAGAAGGGGGAGACAGGGGGGAGACAGGCCCTCAGGTATAGAGAGGGGGAGACAGGGGGGAGACAGGCCCTCAGGTATAGAGAGGGGGAGACAGGCCCTCAGGTATAGAGAGGGGGAGACAGGGGGGAGACAGGCCCTCAGGTATAGAGAGGGGGAGACAGGCCCTCAGGTATAGAAGGGGGAGACAGGGGGGAAACAGGCCCTCAGGTATAGAGAGGGGGAGACAGGCCCTCAGGTATAGAGAGGGGGAGACAGGGGGGAGACAGGCCCTCAGGTATAGAGAGGGGGAGACAGGCCCTCAGGTATAGAGAGGGGGAGACAGGCCCTCAGGTATAGAGAGGGGGAGACAGGCCCTCAGGTATAGAGAGGGGGAGACAGGCCCCTCAGGTATAGAGAGGGGGAGACAGGGGGGAGACAGGCCCTCAGGTATAGAAGGGGTAGACAGGGGGGAGACAGGCCCTCAGGTATAGAGAGGGGGAGACAGGCCCCTCAGGTATAGAGAGGGGGAGACAGGCCGTCAGGTATAGAGAGGGGGAGACAGGCCCTCAGGTATAGAGAGGGGGAGACAAGCCCTCAGGTATAGAAGGGGGAGACAGGCCCTCAGGTATAGAAGGGGGAGACAGGGGGGAGACAGGCCCTCAGGTATAGAGAGGGGGAGACAGGCCCTCAGGTATAGAGAGGGGGAGACAGGGGGGAGACAGGCCCTCAGGTATAGAGAGGGGGAGACAGGCCCTCAGGTATAGAAGGGGGAGACAGGGGGGAGACAGGCCCTCAGGTATAGAGAGGGGGAGACAGGCCCTCAGGTATAGAGAGGGGGAGACAGGGGGGAGACAGGCCCTCAGGTATAGAGAGGGGGAGACAGGCCCTCAGGTATAGAGAGGGGGAGACAGGCCCTCAGGTATAGAGAGGGGGAGACAGGGGGGAGACAGGCCCTCAGGTATAGAGAGGGGGAGACAGGCCCTCAGGTATAGAAGGGGGAGACAGGGGGGAGACAGGCCCTCAGGTATAGAGAGGGGGAGACAGGCCCTCAGGTATAGAAGGGGTAGACAGGGGGGAGACAGGCCCTCAGGTATAGAAGGGGGAAACAGGGGGAGACAGGCCCTCAGGTATAGAAGGGGGAGACAGGGGGAGACAGGCCCTCAGGTATAGAAGGGGGAGACAGGGGGAGACAGGCCCTCAGGTATAGAAGGGGGAGACAGGGGGAGACAGGCCCTCAGGTATAGAAGGGGGAGACAGGGGGAGACAGGCCCTCAGGTATAGAAGGGGGAGACAGGGGGAGACAGGCCCTCAGGTATAGAAGGGGGAGACAGGGGGAGACAGGCCCTCAGGTATAGAAGGGGGAGACAGGGGGAGACAGGCCCTCAGGTATAGAAGGGGGAGACAGGGGGAGACAGGCCCTCAGGTATAGAAGGGGGAGACAGGGGGAGACAGGCCCTCAGGTATAGAAGGGGTAGACAGGGGGGAGACAGGCCCTCAGGTATAGAAGGGGGAGACAGGCCCTCAGGTATAGAAGGGGGAGACAGGGGGAGACAGGCCCTCAGGTATAGAGAGGGGGAGACAGGCCCTCAGGTATAGAAGGGGGAGACAGGGGGAGACAGGCCCTCAGGTATAGAAGGGGGAGACAGGGGGAGACAGGCCCTCAGGTATAGAAGGGGGAGACAGGGGGAGACAGCCCCTCAGGTATAGAAGGGGGAGACAGGCCCTCAGGTATAGAAGGGGGAGACAGGCCCTCAGGTATAGAAGGGGGAGACAGGGGGAGACAGGCCCTCAGGTATAGAAGGGGGAGACAGGCCCTCAGGTATAGAAGGGGGAGACAGGCCCTCAGGTATAGAAGGGGGAGACAGGGGGAGACAGGCCCTCAGGTATAGAAGGGGGAGACAGGGGGAGACAGGCCCTCAGGTATAGAAGGGGGAGACATGCCCTCAGGTATAGAAGGGGGAGACAGGCCCTCAGGTATAGAAGGGGGAGACAGGCCCTCAGGTATAGAAGGGGGAGACATGGGGAGACAGGCCCTCAGGTATAGAAGGGGGAGACAGGCCCTCAGGTATAGAGAGGGGGAGACAGGGGGAGACAGGCCCTCAGGTATAGAAGGGGGAGACAGGCCCTCAGGTATAGAAGGGGGAGACGGGGAGACAGGCCCTCAGGTATAGAAGGGGGAGACAGGCCCTCAGGTATAGAAGGGGGAGACAGGCCCTCAGGTATAGAAGGGGGAGACAGGCCCTCAGGTATAGAAGGGGGAGACAGGCCCTCAGGTATAGAAGGGGGAGACAGGCCCTCAGGTATAGAAGGGGGAGACAGGCCCTCAGGTATAGAAGGGGGAGACAGGGGGGAGACAGGCCCTCAGGTATAGAAGGGGGAGACAGGCCCTCAGGTATAGAAGGGGGAGACAGGGGGAGACAGGCCCTCAGGTATAGAAGGGGGAGACAGGGGGAGACAGGCCCTCAGGTATAGAAGGGGGAGACAGGCCCTCAGGTATAGAAGGGGGAGACAGGGGGAGACAGGCCCTCAGGTATAGAAGGGGGAGACAGGCCCTCAGGTATAGAGAGGGGGAGACAGGGGGAGACAGGCCCTCAGGTATAGAAGGGGGAGACGGGGAGACAGGCCCTCAGGTATAGAAGGGGGAGACAGGCCCTCAGGTATAGAAGGGGGAGACAGGCCCTCAGGTATAGAAGGGGGAGACAGGCCCTCAGGTATAGAAGGGGGAGACAGGGGGAGACAGGCCCTCAGGTATAGAAGGGGGAAACAGGCCCTCAGGTATAGAGAGGGGGAGACAGGGGGAGACAGGCCCTCAGGTATAGAAGGGGGAGACAGGCCCTCAGGTATAGAAGGGGGAGACGGGGAGACAGGCCCTCAGGTATAGAAGGGGGAGACAGGCCCTCAGGTATAGAAGGGGGAGACAGGCCCTCAGGTATAGAAGGGGGAGACAGGCCCTCAGGTATAGAAGGGGGAGACAGGCCCTCAGGTATAGAAGGGGGAGACAGGCCCTCAGGTATAGAAGGGGGAGACAGGCCCTCAGGTATAGAAGGGGGAGACAGGCCCTCAGGTATAGAAGGGGGAGACAGGCCCTCAGGTATAGAAGGGGGAGACAGGGGGAGACAGGCCCTCAGGTATAGAAGGGGGAGACAGGCCCTCAGGTATAGAAGGGGGAGACGGGGAGACAGGCCCTCAGGTATAGAAGGGGGAGACAGGCCCTCAGGTATAGAAGGGGGAGACAGGCCCTCAGGTATAGAAGGGGGAGACAGGCCCTCAGGTATAGAAGGGGGAGACAGGCCCTCAGGTATAGAAGGGGGAGACAGGCCCTCAGGTATAGAAGGGGGAGACAGGCCCTCAGGTATAGAAGGGGGAGACAGGCCCTCAGGTATAGAAGGGGGAGACAGGCCCTCAGGTATAGAAGGGGGAGACAGGCCCTCAGGTATAGAAGGGGGAGACAGGCCCTCAGGTATAGAAGGGGGAGACAGGGGGAGACAGGCCCTCAGGTATAGAAGGGGGAGACAGGGGGAGACAGGCCCTCAGGTATAGAAGGGGGAGACAGGCCCTCAGGTATAGAAGGGGGAGACAGGCCCTCAGGTATAGAAGGGGGAGACAGGGGGAGACAGGCCCTCAGGTATAGAAGGGGGAAACAGGCCCTCAGGTATAGAGAGGGGGAGACAGGGGGAGACAGGCCCTCAGGTATAGAAGGGGGAGACAGGCCCTCAGGTATAGAAGGGGGAGACGGGGAGACAGGCCCTCAGGTATAGAAGGGGGAGACAGGCCCTCAGGTATAGAAGGGGGAGACAGGCCCTCAGGTATAGAAGGGGGAGACAGGCCCTCAGGTATAGAAGGGGGAGACAGGCCCTCAGGTATAGAAGGGGGAGACAGGCCCTCAGGTATAGAAGGGGGAGACAGGCCCTCAGGTATAGAAGGGGAAGACAGGCCCTCAGGTATAGAAGGGGGAGACAGGCCCTCAGGTATAGAAGGGGGAGACAGGCCCTCAGGTATAGAAGGGGGAGACAGGCCCTCAGGTATAGAAGGGGGAGACAGGGGGAGACAGGCCCTCAGGTATAGAAGGGGGAGACAGGGGGAGACAGGCCCTCAGGTATAGAAGGGGGAGACAGGCCCTCAGGTATAGAGAGGGGGAGACAGGGGGAGACAGGCCCTCAGGTATAGAAGGGGGAGACGGGGAGACAGGCCCTCAGGTATAGAAGGGGGAGACAGGCCCTCAGGTATAGAAGGGGGAGACAGGCCCTCAGGTATAGAAGGGGGAGACAGGCCCTCAGGTATAGAAGGGGGAGACAGGCCCTCAGGTATAGAAGGGGGAGACAGGCCCTCAGGTATAGAAGGGGGAGACAGGGGGAGACAGGCCCTCAGGTATAGAAGGGGGAAACAGGCCCTCAGGTATAGAGAGGGGGAGACAGGGGGAGACAGGCCCTCAGGTATAGAAGGGGGAGACAGGCCCTCAGGTATAGAAGGGGGAGACGGGGAGACAGGCCCTCAGGTATAGAAGGGGGAGACAGGCCCTCAGGTATAGAAGGGGGAGACAGGCCCTCAGGTATAGAAGGGGGAGACAGGCCCTCAGGTATAGAAGGGGGAGACAGGCCCTCAGGTATAGAAGGGGGAGACAGGCCCTCAGGTATAGAAGGGGGAGACAGGCCCTCAGGTATAGAAGGGGGAGACAGGCCCTCAGGTATAGAAGGGGGAGACAGGGGGAGACAGGCCCTCAGGTATAGAAGGGGGAGACAGGGGGAGACAGGCCCTCAGGTATAGAAGGGGGAGACAGGCCCTCAGGTATAGAAGGGGGAGACAGGCCCTCAGGTATAGAAGGGGGAGACAGGCCCTCAGGTATAGAAGGGGGAGACAGGCCCTCAGGTATAGAAGGGGGAGACAGGGGGAGACAGGCCCTCAGGTATAGAGAGGGGGAGACAGGCCCTCAGGTATAGAAGGGGGAGACAGGGGGAGACAGGCCCTCAGGTATAGAAGGGGGAGACAGGGGGAGACAGGCCCTCAGGTATAGAAGGGGGAGACAGGGGGAGACAGCCCCTCAGGTATAGAAGGGGGAGACAGGCCCTCAGGTATAGAAGGGGGAGACAGGCCCTCAGGTATAGAAGGGGGAGACAGGGGGAGACAGGCCCTCAGGTATAGAAGGGGGAGACAGGCCCTCAGGTATAGAAGGGGGAGACAGGCCCTCAGGTATAGAAGGGGGAGACAGGGGGAGACAGGCCCTCAGGTATAGAAGGGGGAGACAGGGGGAGACAGGCCCTCAGGTATAGAAGGGGGAGACATGCCCTCAGGTATAGAAGGGGGAGACAGGCCCTCAGGTATAGAAGGGGGAGACAGGCCCTCAGGTATAGAAGGGGGAGACATGGGGAGACAGGCCCTCAGGTATAGAAGGGGGAGACAGGCCCTCAGGTATAGAGAGGGGGAGACAGGGGGAGACAGGCCCTCAGGTATAGAAGGGGGAGACAGGCCCTCAGGTATAGAAGGGGGAGACGGGGAGACAGGCCCTCAGGTATAGAAGGGGGAGACAGGCCCTCAGGTATAGAAGGGGGAGACAGGCCCTCAGGTATAGAAGGGGGAGACAGGCCCTCAGGTATAGAAGGGGGAGACAGGCCCTCAGGTATAGAAGGGGGAGACAGGCCCTCAGGTATAGAAGGGGGAGACAGGCCCTCAGGTATAGAAGGGGGAGACAGGGGGAGACAGGCCCTCAGGTATAGAAGGGGGAGACAGGCCCTCAGGTATAGAAGGGGGAGACAGGGGAGACAGGCCCTCAGGTATAGAAGGGGGAGACAGGGGGAGACAGGCCCTCAGGTATAGAAGGGGGAGACAGGCCCTCAGGTATAGAAGGGGGAGACAGGGGGAGACAGGCCCTCAGGTATAGAAGGGGGAGACAGGCCCTCAGGTATAGAGAGGGGGAGACAGGGGGAGACAGGCCCTCAGGTATAGAAGGGGGAGACGGGGAGACAGGCCCTCAGGTATAGAAGGGGGAGACAGGCCCTCAGGTATAGAAGGGGGAGACAGGCCCTCAGGTATAGAAGGGGGAGACAGGCCCTCAGGTATAGAAGGGGGAGACAGGGGGAGACAGGCCCTCAGGTATAGAAGGGGGAAACAGGCCCTCAGGTATAGAGAGGGGGAGACAGGGGGAGACAGGCCCTCAGGTATAGAAGGGGGAGACAGGCCCTCAGGTATAGAAGGGGGAGACGGGGAGACAGGCCCTCAGGTATAGAAGGGGGAGACAGGCCCTCAGGTATAGAAGGGGGAGACAGGCCCTCAGGTATAGAAGGGGGAGACAGGCCCTCAGGTATAGAAGGGGGAGACAGGCCCTCAGGTATAGAAGGGGGAGACAGGCCCTCAGGTATAGAAGGGGGAGACAGGCCCTCAGGTATAGAAGGGGGAGACAGGCCCTCAGGTATAGAAGGGGGAGACAGGCCCTCAGGTATAGAAGGGGGAGACAGGGGGAGACAGGCCCTCAGGTATAGAAGGGGGAGACAGGCCCTCAGGTATAGAAGGGGGAGACGGGGAGACAGGCCCTCAGGTATAGAAGGGGGAGACAGGCCCTCAGGTATAGAAGGGGGAGACAGGCCCTCAGGTATAGAAGGGGGAGACAGGCCCTCAGGTATAGAAGGGGGAGACAGGCCCTCAGGTATAGAGAGGGGGAGACAGGCCCTCAGGTATAGAGAGGGGGAGACAGGCCCTCAGGTATAGAGAGGGGGAGACAGGCCCCTCAGGTATAGAGAGGGGGAGACAGGGGGGAGACAGGCCCTCAGGTATAGAAGGGGTAGACAGGGGGGAGACAGGCCCTCAGGTATAGAGAGGGGGAGACAGGCCCCTCAGGTATAGAGAGGGGGAGACAGGCCGTCAGGTATAGAGAGGGGGAGACAGGCCCTCAGGTATAGAGAGGGGGAGACAAGCCCTCAGGTATAGAAGGGGGAGACAGGCCCTCAGGTATAGAAGGGGGAGACAGGGGGGAGACAGGCCCTCAGGTATAGAGAGGGGGAGACAGGCCCTCAGGTATAGAGAGGGGGAGACAGGGGGGAGACAGGCCCTCAGGTATAGAGAGGGGGAGACAGGCCCTCAGGTATAGAAGGGGGAGACAGGGGGGAGACAGGCCCTCAGGTATAGAGAGGGGGAGACAGGCCCTCAGGTATAGAGAGGGGGAGACAGGGGGGAGACAGGCCCTCAGGTATAGAGAGGGGGAGACAGGCCCTCAGGTATAGAGAGGGGGAGACAGGCCCTCAGGTATAGAGAGGGGGAGACAGGGGGGAGACAGGCCCTCAGGTATAGAGAGGGGGAGACAGGCCCTCAGGTATAGAAGGGGGAGACAGGGGGGAGACAGGCCCTCAGGTATAGAGAGGGGGAGACAGGCCCTCAGGTATAGAAGGGGTAGACAGGGGGGAGACAGGCCCTCAGGTATAGAAGGGGGAAACAGGGGGAGACAGGCCCTCAGGTATAGAAGGGGGAGACAGGGGGAGACAGGCCCTCAGGTATAGAAGGGGGAGACAGGGGGAGACAGGCCCTCAGGTATAGAAGGGGGAGACAGGGGGAGACAGGCCCTCAGGTATAGAAGGGGGAGACAGGGGGAGACAGGCCCTCAGGTATAGAAGGGGGAGACAGGGGGAGACAGGCCCTCAGGTATAGAAGGGGGAGACAGGGGGAGACAGGCCCTCAGGTATAGAAGGGGGAGACAGGGGGAGACAGGCCCTCAGGTATAGAAGGGGGAGACAGGGGGAGACAGGCCCTCAGGTATAGAAGGGGGAGACAGGGGGAGACAGGCCCTCAGGTATAGAAGGGGTAGACAGGGGGGAGACAGGCCCTCAGGTATAGAAGGGGGAGACAGGCCCTCAGGTATAGAAGGGGGAGACAGGGGGAGACAGGCCCTCAGGTATAGAGAGGGGGAGACAGGCCCTCAGGTATAGAAGGGGGAGACAGGGGGAGACAGGCCCTCAGGTATAGAAGGGGGAGACAGGGGGAGACAGGCCCTCAGGTATAGAAGGGGGAGACAGGGGGAGACAGCCCCTCAGGTATAGAAGGGGGAGACAGGCCCTCAGGTATAGAAGGGGGAGACAGGCCCTCAGGTATAGAAGGGGGAGACAGGGGGAGACAGGCCCTCAGGTATAGAAGGGGGAGACAGGCCCTCAGGTATAGAAGGGGGAGACAGGCCCTCAGGTATAGAAGGGGGAGACAGGGGGAGACAGGCCCTCAGGTATAGAAGGGGGAGACAGGGGGAGACAGGCCCTCAGGTATAGAAGGGGGAGACATGCCCTCAGGTATAGAAGGGGGAGACAGGCCCTCAGGTATAGAAGGGGGAGACAGGCCCTCAGGTATAGAAGGGGGAGACATGGGGAGACAGGCCCTCAGGTATAGAAGGGGGAGACAGGCCCTCAGGTATAGAGAGGGGGAGACAGGGGGAGACAGGCCCTCAGGTATAGAAGGGGGAGACAGGCCCTCAGGTATAGAAGGGGGAGACGGGGAGACAGGCCCTCAGGTATAGAAGGGGGAGACAGGCCCTCAGGTATAGAAGGGGGAGACAGGCCCTCAGGTATAGAAGGGGGAGACAGGCCCTCAGGTATAGAAGGGGGAGACAGGCCCTCAGGTATAGAAGGGGGAGACAGGCCCTCAGGTATAGAAGGGGGAGACAGGCCCTCAGGTATAGAAGGGGGAGACAGGGGGGAGACAGGCCCTCAGGTATAGAAGGGGGAGACAGGCCCTCAGGTATAGAAGGGGGAGACAGGGGGAGACAGGCCCTCAGGTATAGAAGGGGGAGACAGGGGGAGACAGGCCCTCAGGTATAGAAGGGGGAGACAGGCCCTCAGGTATAGAAGGGGGAGACAGGGGGAGACAGGCCCTCAGGTATAGAAGGGGGAGACAGGCCCTCAGGTATAGAGAGGGGGAGACAGGGGGAGACAGGCCCTCAGGTATAGAAGGGGGAGACGGGGAGACAGGCCCTCAGGTATAGAAGGGGGAGACAGGCCCTCAGGTATAGAAGGGGGAGACAGGCCCTCAGGTATAGAAGGGGGAGACAGGCCCTCAGGTATAGAAGGGGGAGACAGGGGGAGACAGGCCCTCAGGTATAGAAGGGGGAAACAGGCCCTCAGGTATAGAGAGGGGGAGACAGGGGGAGACAGGCCCTCAGGTATAGAAGGGGGAGACAGGCCCTCAGGTATAGAAGGGGGAGACGGGGAGACAGGCCCTCAGGTATAGAAGGGGGAGACAGGCCCTCAGGTATAGAAGGGGGAGACAGGCCCTCAGGTATAGAAGGGGGAGACAGGCCCTCAGGTATAGAAGGGGGAGACAGGCCCTCAGGTATAGAAGGGGGAGACAGGCCCTCAGGTATAGAAGGGGGAGACAGGCCCTCAGGTATAGAAGGGGGAGACAGGCCCTCAGGTATAGAAGGGGGAGACAGGCCCTCAGGTATAGAAGGGGGAGACAGGGGGAGACAGGCCCTCAGGTATAGAAGGGGGAGACAGGCCCTCAGGTATAGAAGGGGGAGACGGGGAGACAGGCCCTCAGGTATAGAAGGGGGAGACAGGCCCTCAGGTATAGAAGGGGGAGACAGGCCCTCAGGTATAGAAGGGGGAGACAGGCCCTCAGGTATAGAAGGGGGAGACAGGCCCTCAGGTATAGAAGGGGGAGACAGGCCCTCAGGTATAGAAGGGGGAGACAGGCCCTCAGGTATAGAAGGGGGAGACAGGCCCTCAGGTATAGAAGGGGGAGACAGGCCCTCAGGTATAGAAGGGGGAGACAGGCCCTCAGGTATAGAAGGGGGAGACAGGCCCTCAGGTATAGAAGGGGGAGACAGGGGGAGACAGGCCCTCAGGTATAGAAGGGGGAGACAGGGGGAGACAGGCCCTCAGGTATAGAAGGGGGAGACAGGCCCTCAGGTATAGAAGGGGGAGACAGGCCCTCAGGTATAGAAGGGGGAGACAGGGGGAGACAGGCCCTCAGGTATAGAAGGGGGAAACAGGCCCTCAGGTATAGAGAGGGGGAGACAGGGGGAGACAGGCCCTCAGGTATAGAAGGGGGAGACAGGCCCTCAGGTATAGAAGGGGGAGACGGGGAGACAGGCCCTCAGGTATAGAAGGGGGAGACAGGCCCTCAGGTATAGAAGGGGGAGACAGGCCCTCAGGTATAGAAGGGGGAGACAGGCCCTCAGGTATAGAAGGGGGAGACAGGCCCTCAGGTATAGAAGGGGGAGACAGGCCCTCAGGTATAGAAGGGGGAGACAGGCCCTCAGGTATAGAAGGGGAAGACAGGCCCTCAGGTATAGAAGGGGGAGACAGGCCCTCAGGTATAGAAGGGGGAGACAGGCCCTCAGGTATAGAAGGGGGAGACAGGCCCTCAGGTATAGAAGGGGGAGACAGGGGGAGACAGGCCCTCAGGTATAGAAGGGGGAGACAGGGGGAGACAGGCCCTCAGGTATAGAAGGGGGAGACAGGCCCTCAGGTATAGAGAGGGGGAGACAGGGGGAGACAGGCCCTCAGGTATAGAAGGGGGAGACGGGGAGACAGGCCCTCAGGTATAGAAGGGGGAGACAGGCCCTCAGGTATAGAAGGGGGAGACAGGCCCTCAGGTATAGAAGGGGGAGACAGGCCCTCAGGTATAGAAGGGGGAGACAGGCCCTCAGGTATAGAAGGGGGAGACAGGCCCTCAGGTATAGAAGGGGGAGACAGGGGGAGACAGGCCCTCAGGTATAGAAGGGGGAAACAGGCCCTCAGGTATAGAGAGGGGGAGACAGGGGGAGACAGGCCCTCAGGTATAGAAGGGGGAGACAGGCCCTCAGGTATAGAAGGGGGAGACGGGGAGACAGGCCCTCAGGTATAGAAGGGGGAGACAGGCCCTCAGGTATAGAAGGGGGAGACAGGCCCTCAGGTATAGAAGGGGGAGACAGGCCCTCAGGTATAGAAGGGGGAGACAGGCCCTCAGGTATAGAAGGGGGAGACAGGCCCTCAGGTATAGAAGGGGGAGACAGGCCCTCAGGTATAGAAGGGGGAGACAGGCCCTCAGGTATAGAAGGGGGAGACAGGGGGAGACAGGCCCTCAGGTATAGAAGGGGGAGACAGGGGGAGACAGGCCCTCAGGTATAGAAGGGGGAGACAGGCCCTCAGGTATAGAAGGGGGAGACAGGCCCTCAGGTATAGAAGGGGGAGACAGGCCCTCAGGTATAGAAGGGGGAGACAGGCCCTCAGGTATAGAAGGGGGAGACAGGGGGAGACAGGCCCTCAGGTATAGAGAGGGGGAGACAGGCCCTCAGGTATAGAAGGGGGAGACAGGGGGAGACAGGCCCTCAGGTATAGAAGGGGGAGACAGGGGGAGACAGGCCCTCAGGTATAGAAGGGGGAGACAGGCCCTCAGGTATAGAAGGGGGAGACAGGCCCTCAGGTATAGAAGGGGGAGACAGGCCCTCAGGTATAGAAGGGGGAGACAGGCCCTCAGGTATAGAAGGGGGAGACAGGCCCTCAGGTATAGAAGGGGGAGACAGGCCCTCAGGTATAGAAGGGGGAGACAGGGGGAGACAGGCCCTCAGGTATAGAAGGGGGAGACAGGCCCTCAGGTATAGAAGGGGGAGACAGGCCCTCAGGTATAGAAGGGGGAGACAGGGGGAGACAGGCCCTCAGGTATAGAAGGGGGAGAAGAGGAATACTGAGGGGATCATTGCTTCCTTCGGGGGGAGGGGGGCTATAACACATCCTGTTTGTTTATCACTCTAACTGTTGACTCTAACCACTCATTATTTGCAGTAGTGAAGCTGCCTAGAAATTGCTGCTGCCTGCTAATACATCAAGAAGCACCCTTGAGAAAGAGACACACACACACACACACACACCTAGAACAGCCTGTCCCCAGTGCTCCGTCAGCACAAGACCAGTCAGAGAGGAACTCAACAAGCTGCCATGCAGGGTTGAGCAACGCTGGGTTTCTCCTGTCATATGACCCACCTCCACACACACACACACACACACACACACACACACACACAAAGACACCGCTGCCAGGCAGGAGAAACCACATTCTTCCCATCTCATCACAGATTTTCCGCTGCGTTCTGTGTTCTGGAACTGTGGACAGGTGTGGGTATCTCAGATCTGGAGGACATATCAAAAGCACCTTGATAACTTTAGGATATTTTTCATGGATATTACAAATATGATATGTGGTGTGTGAGTACATGAATGCCCCTGTGTGTGTGTGTGTGCTCCAGATCCACAGCTACAGCATGTCTGCCTCCCTGGTCCTCCAGGTGTTTAACAGCAGCTACAGCGTCCAGGTGGCCGCCTGCACACAGGCTGGCCAGGGCATGCTCAGCCCCCCCACCTCCATCTACGTCCCGGAGAGCAGTGAGTACAGCACACACACATACGCACACACACAGAAAGACAACCAGCAGACTACAGTGAGTGGATGTTTCCTGTGTTTTTATGCGATGGTGTGTAAGAATGATACCATGTGTTTGTATGTGATAGTGTGTAAGAATGATACGCTGTGTTTTGAGCAGGCTGATAACACTGATCACAGCTAACCTCCTGTCTACACGCAACACATGATCATGATTAGCCAGTCAAGCATCTGTGCCCTTGATGACATCAGACGCGTGTGTGTGTGTTGTCCTCCGCTGCAGGATGGGTCCCTCCCCCCTCAGCCAGGCCGGACCCCCAGGCCTCTGGCTGGTTCTCTGTCCTGCTCGGGTTGGGGATGAGCGTGTGCCTGATCCTGCTGCTGCTCTGGGCCTTCATCTGCCTGCGCCGCCATCTCCAGGACACACGCTTCGGGTATAACGGACACACCTCCGGTTAGGGGGTGGGGTGGGGGTCTGTTTTCCTCACCGGAGGCCCATCTGGCTTACAGCTGGTGCAGCTGTAAGTGACTGTGTGTGTCCGGATGCTCAGTTCATTAAGCAGAGGAGCTGCTGTCTGACGTGCAGCTACAGCACACACAGCTGAGACAGCAGTCCTCTCTTCCCCCTCTCCTTTTCTTCTCCTCTCCTGCCCTCCTCTCATCTCCTTTCCCTGCCTCCTGGAGTCCATTAACAAGCCTCTGACTCAGTTCCTCCTCTCCTGAGACAGATAATTGTGTCATGGACATGATGGACTGCTATTTAACCCTGCGAGCTGCCCTGCTGCCTGTGAGAAACGGCTCAGCTGAACAACTGTAAACATGTGAAGGACTCCCTCTGTAGTGAGTCTGTAACGTGTAGCGCTCTGTAACGCTGCCCCTCTCTGGCGCCCCCTGCAGGCAGCTGTTTGGCAGTGCAGAGAAGCTGCAGCCCGTGGTCCAGTACAGACCCCAGAGATCCTACAACCGCTCAGACATCGAGATCACACGTATGACCCCTCCTCAACCCTGCTGGACACACAGCCGAGAGTCTGGATCACTTCACCCGGTTGCTCCAGGCATATGATAACGTGTAATTGTTTGTGTGTGTGTGTGTGTCCCCTCTCCAGTTGCCAACCTGGGGGTGAGTGGTGAGCTGCAGGCTAAGCTTCAGGATGTGATGGTCCTGAGGACTCTGCTGACCATAGGGAAGGTCCTGGGAGAAGGTAACACCACACACCAGTTCGTCCACTAGTCTGTCTCCCTACCTGAACATAGGGGCTTGACCCATCTGCTACATCTGAAAATAGTAGCTCTTTTCACCCTTGTTAAAAATGTGTTTGTCGTATTCATTTTTTTATGTTTTTCTTCTGGTGCATTGTTGTTTTTGATTTAACTTTGACTGTGTCACAGGACTCTTAAACAGACCTTAGTCTCAAAAGCTCAACAGTTACAACAAAGGTTGAAAAGTTCACTATATAGGTCCAAGGCTATGTACAAGTTATCTATAATTGGTCCAACGTTATATAAAAGTGAACTTATAGGCCAACTGTTATGTGATCAAATGTGACATGAAGTTGCTGTTGTTGACCAGGTGAGTTTGGTTCGGTGGTGGAGGGGCGACTGAAACAAGAGGATGGATCCTCTGAGAAAGTGGCTGTGAAGACCATGAAATGTGAGGCTCCTCTGCTTCCAGCCCTCCAACACATTGTGCACACCTGTGATTCAAATCAAACATACCTCAGCAACTTTCAAATGTGTTTGATCAGTGTAGTTGACACAGACGTGGTGTGTGTGCTGTCTCTCTAGTGGACAGCTTCTCTCAGAGGGAGATAGAGGAGTTTCTGAACGAGGCAGCCTGCATGAAGGACTTCCACCATCCCAACGTCATCAGGCTGCTGGGTGTGTATGACTGGCATCAGAACTGCATGTGAAAGGACCAACGTGTGTGTCCGGGTGTGTGTTCCTGATTATATCTGCTCAGGTGGGTTAGCACAGCGGATGTGTGTGGAGGGGGGCTGACTGCTGTGTTTCAGGTGTGTGTGTGTGTGTGTGTGTGTGTATGTGTGTGTGGAGGGGACTGACTGTGCCATGATTCAGGTGTGTGTGTGTGTAGGGGACTGACTGTGCTGTGTTCCAGGTGTGTGTGTGTGTGTGTGGAGGGGACTGACTGCTGTGTTCCAGGTGTGTGTGTATGTGTGTGGAGGGGACTGACTGCTGTGTTCCAGGTGTGTGTGTGTGTATGTGTGTGGAGGGGACTGACTGCTGTGTTCCAGGTGTGTGTGTATGTGTGAAGGGGACTGACTGCTGTGTTCCAGGTGTGTGTGTATGTGTGTGGAGGGGACTGACTGCTGTGTTCCAGGTGTGTGTGTATGTGTGTGGAGGGGACTGACTGCTGTGTTCCAGGTGTGTGTGTATGTGTGTGGAGGGGACTGACTGCTGTGTTCCAGGTGTGTGTGTGTGTATGTGTGTGGAGGGGACTGACTGCTGTGTTCCAGGTGTGTGTGTGTGTGTGTGTGTGTGTGTGTGTATGTGTGTGTGTGGAGGGGACTGACTGCTGTGTTCCAGGTGTGTGTCTGGAGACGGGGCCAGCCCACTCCCCCAGGCCCATGGTCATCCTGCCCTACATGACCCACGGTGACCTGCACAGCTTCCTGCTGCGCTCACGCCTCAGGGACAGCCCACTGGTGAGACTGGAGACTCTCTCTCTATCTCCCTCTCTACCTCTCTCTCCCTTCCTCTCTCTACCTCTCCCTCTCTCCCTCCCCTCTCTCTCCCTCCCTCTCGTTCTTAGTCTCTCTCTCTCTTTGACTCTCATTTAGCAAATTCTGATGATGATTCTGATGATTGATGATGATGACTCTGTGTCCATCCTCAGTACCTACCCACACAGACGTTGCTCAAGTTCATGATTGACATCGCCATGGGGATGGAGTACCTCAGTGGGCGGAACTTCCTGCATCGTGACCTGGCTGCTCGCAACTGCATGTAGGCAGCAGAAACAAAACTGAATTCTTATGTAAAGGCCTTTTACAAGCAGTGTCACATACTGTAACAGAAAGCAACGACAAGGCGGATTTTAACTGACTTATTGATCTGCAGCTATACCCATCACCAGTGAGCTATACCCGTCACCAGTGAGCTATACCCGTCACCTGTGAGCTATACCCGTCACCAGTGAGATATACCCGTCACCAGTGAGCTATACCCGTCACCAGTGAGCTATACCCGTCACCAGTGAGCTATACCCGTCACTAGTGAGCTATACCCGTCCCCAGTGAGCTATACCCGTCGCCAGTGAGCTATACCCGTCGCCAGTGAGCTATGCCCATCACTAGTGAGCTATACCCGTCACCAGTGAGCTATACCCGTCACCAGTGAGCTATACCCGTCACCAGTGAGCTATACCCGTCACCAGTGAGCTATACCCGTCACCAGTGAGCTATACCCGTCACCAGTGAGCTATACCCATCACCAGTGAGCTATACCCGTCACCAGTGAGCTATACCCATCACTAGTGAGCTATACCCGTCACCAGTGAGCTATACCCATCACTAGTGAGCTATACCTATGCCTTGTTTTGACTGCCCCCTCCTCCCTGCGGTGTGTTCAGGCTGCGTGATGACATGACGGTGTGCGTGGCGGACTTCGGCCTGTCCAAGAAGATCTACAGCGGGGACTACTACCGCCAGGGCCGCGTTGCCAAGATGCCCGTCAAGTGGATCGCCGTGGAGAGCCTTGCTGACAGAGTGTTCACGGTCAAGAGCGACGTGGTAACGACCCTCTCAGTTTGTCCTGGGTAACCTGGTCTACCTGGATGAGTGTGTGTACACCTGCATGAGAGAGCGTTTACCTAGATGAGAGTGTTTACCTAGATGAGAGTGTTTACCTAGATGAGAGTGTTTACCTAGATGAGAGCGTTTACCTGGATGAGTGTGTGTCTGGTGTTTACCTGGATGTGAGAGTGTCTACCTTGTGCATCACAGACTGGAGTGTTGTGTTTGCTAAACTACCAGATCGTCTTTAACATGCTTCTCACCTCAGTAAATCTGGCATCCAGTAAACACCCCACCTCTACAGCAGGACACATGTAGACAGGGCAGAAGTTTAAGAGGAGGGGAAGCTGTACCATAGATGAACAACAATGTGTTCTGTTAGCACATGCAATTTTTTTAACGACATACAGGGGGGATATTAATCTTAACATTCAATCTCTTGATCTGCAGGTACATGCTCTATCACTGAGCCCTTTAAGAGGAGGTGAAGTTTTAATGTAGCTAGGAGATGTCTGAGCTGATAGCTGAGACGTGGGTACTTCACACCGTGTCTGGAATATACAGATTTCTCCTTGGGTCTGACCACCGAAATACTGTAGAACGATGCACTTCTGATCTTTGATTTTCAGCTTTTTCCAATTTGCTCTATTTTAATGTTGCTTTGTAGAAAGAATGAAATGATTACTAAAGAAGTGTGATTGTGTCCCTGTGTGTCAGTGGGCGTTTGGCGTGACCATGTGGGAGATCGCTACGCGGGGCATGACCCCATACCCGGGGGTTCAAAACCACGAGATCTACGACTACTTGCTGGAGGGCCAGAGACTCAAGCAGCCCGCAGACTGCCTGGACGAGCTGTGAGTCCTGCTGGGTGGGGTTGTAGTGTCTGTCTGTGTGTGTGCGCATGTGTGTGACGGGGATCGGAGGCTATAATGTGGGTGTGCACGAGTGCGTGTGTGTGAGGAGAATGTTGGGAGGATGTTTCGGTTCCATCAGTACAGACCAACCAGGACCCCCATGTGTGTGTGTCCCTGCAGGTATGAGATCATGTACAGCTGCTGGAGGTCCGACCCTCTGGACCGGCCCCCCTTCACCCAGGTCCGGGAGAGGCTGGAGAAGCTGACCGAGAGGCTTCCGGAAGCTTCCAGCAAGGAGGACATCATCTACATCAACACCTCCTTCCCTGAGGAGGAGCCCCAGGCTGCAGAGGAGACACGTCTAGACACAACCCTCTTTAGCTCCTCCCCCTCCTGCAGCCGCCAGGCCCCAGACTGCTCGCTGGTCAGGGTCGACATCCATGAGAGCCAGGGGGAGGAGGACGACCGCTATGTTGTGGTCATGTCCTCCACAGACCCCACCAGGAGAACAGCCACCCCTGTGGACACGCCCCTACTGTCGAGTGATGTCTCGGGTCTGGCCAATGGGGAAGCAGCTGGGGAGTGCTGTGGGGCGGATCAGAACTCGGGCGAGACAACACTGCTGCTCTGACTGTCAGACTGATGTCACCTTGATGACCGACTGATGATACTTTGACGACTGAAGGATATTGACAGAATTTAATTCAACCTCAAACTAGGAGTTGAAGCTTAATTCCCAATGGTCTGCAGTACTTGCCCCTGTTTGCTATTGCCTACATACACCTATCATGGTAACCCCTCAGTTCAACGTGTGCAAAAGTATTTTTTTTGTCTCTTATTGCTCCAATGAATAAGCTTTGCTGAAGAAGGAAGTTGGTCTCCAGCAAGCAATGCTAAAGACTGTGAAACTAAAGTCAGTGTAAACTTTTCCAGCCAATACTTGACACTATCATCAGTGTGGATAAATATTTTAATGGAACTATGCACATTTTTGACATTTGAAATAGAACTGTACATATAAAGTGTGTATAATGTATAGTAAGAATTTGTATATATGGCAGTATTGGTGTATGCTGGTGATTCAGCTGACTTAACTGTGTTAGTTAACTTGCCAATAAGTTAAACATTGACCAACGAGTTTAATAATTTAGATATTTGCATGATTTTTTTCATGATGGAATAAACCTTTTGATGTATTCACAGGTGCATTCTAATTACTCTTCTAATACCCTCTGCCAGTAGAGTCGGTGTGTAGCCAGGTTCGCGGTTTTCCCGCACAGTTGAGCTATTTGGAAACAAATGTAGCTATTTGGAAAATGCAGTCGCAGGAAGAGTATACAGAGCCGCGGTGTTGTCAGAGTGAAATGTACAGAAATGTATGTTATTCTACGTCTTTTACAGTAATTTCACAATACTCTTCCACGGAATAAACCATAGATTGGGGTATCAGCTCTGCTTGTAACATCAGAAGACTGCATTTTTTGGCACACGCTCGCTTACAGATATGCACAGGGCACATCGCAGCGCATCTCATTGGTTATCACATAGCCTAACTGAGAACACATTAAGTTCTCAACGTGTTTCTTGGGGCTATTTTCATAAAGAGCCGCGACTGCAAAAATATTTCTTATAGTTTGAGATTGTGAACAAATAAAAAACAAAAATGGGATCGTTTCTTTATGGGTATAGAATATAAATGTAACGCAATGGTCAACATGTATTTGAAGGCTTTTTGTGTGAATGCAGTTGTCTCTGATTGGAGGGGAAAACACGGACCTATTTTCATTCCTTTTGGGCGCGTTTTGGGTTGTCATTGGGCTGGAGATGTTCTTGGACTTGCAAACCCTGCGCAGGTATGTGACGTCGCTTGGGCTCAGGTGAGCTTGTTCCTGGCAGGCTATCAGAGGCGGTAAGCCACACATCTGCACAGCACGTAAGAACATGGCTGTCCGTGACAAGATGCAGACGTGGTGCTGCAGTGTTGGCACACTGAGACCGTGGCTCATGCTTGTCTCTGGGATTTTACTCAGCGTTGAGAACCGGGGGGTCATGGCAGCCCCCGAGACCGGACAATGGAGTGTGACTATTGTCAATGTGAGTAACGTTTGTTCAGCTCCGGTCCAATGCAAGATCCAAAGCAATCTTCTATCCTCGCTAGTGCTAACTAACTGGCTAACAGTTAGCTATCTAGCTAGCATCTTCTGGAATAAAGCTAACACCCTGACAATGTTGTTAGTTAGCTAGCAGGCTAACGTTTTTGTTGTCAATCATAACGTAACGAACCCTTTGTCATCTTTATATTCGAGTATAGCTTGTCTACTCGACTATCTGTGCCAGTGACATGCTGACAATTCGAATAAAATGCAAGCAAGCAATCTTTGCTCCCTTGCTAGCAACTGGGTTGCAAACTGATTGTAGTTTCCTAGCACAAAGCCAGTCGCTGTACAGTACAGCTAGTCTAGTTAGTTAGCTAGTTAAGACGTCGTGGATAACATGACCAAACCGCACTTCCTCTGTCACTGTCTATACTAGTATTGCTCCATCCTTACATACGATGTGATACCGAGATGCGAGGAAAATTCATGGTGTTTATTAACTTGTCAGCTTGACTAGCTAATAGGTGTTTCAGATTAGCATGGCAATGTTGTTGCAAACGACCGGGAACAAGGAAACTAAGAAGAGTCGTATTAAATATTAATTCAGCTAGCTGAAGTGCCCATTTTCCACAGAGGTAAGTGCCATTGCCCTGTTCCATATCCTGTTGCTCAGTAAGGTGAGACAGGCAGACAGCAAGTTCTCAAAGAGACGGTTGTGTAGTGTGTACCGGTGAGAGATTGGACTACTAGACAGCCAGGCTTGTCTTGCCCTCTCAGCAGTGCCAATGTAAACACTCAGCTTCTCTCCACAGACCACAAAACCACTGCTGCTGAGAAAGTCCATGTACAAAGACACAGATGTCCAGTTGAAAGGTATTGCCATGCTGTAGAGGAGAAACGCACTACTTGCTCACACCTCATGTCTCAGGAATCTTGCTTGTGCGTGCTAATTTTTATATTCTATTTCCAGTTGTGTTATTCAGCTGTCCAGAGAAGGTGACGTTTACCATTAAGTGGTATCTGAAGTTTTATCCTTGTCACAACGAGTTCAACAACATAGAGGTTAGTAGAACACATATCTGATGTCACCCGTGGTTACCTTAAGGGTGTGTAATGATTGTGGTGGTGGTAGCCTTTGTTTCCAGAGCCCTTTGTTACGAACGCTATGCTTTGCCCTGATGGAGGGGATGTTGCCATACACAGCAGCTGATTGTCCTTCTATACAGCCCACCTTTCCATTAAGAAGTCTGATTCTGCTGAAGCCGTCGTCACAATGTTTCCACTACCATTATATTAGCCCCTCAACGGCACCCCCCGCCCCCCCTGGAAGGTCAAGTAAAAAATAAACGTTTTTTATTTTTTATAGAGCCCGATCACAAAATAAGTCATTTAAGGTTACCTTTCCTATAAAACAGGTCTATAGCATGCTCTTTTATTAAACAAACTAAATGGCCTTATGTTATTCAGATGGCTGAGTGGTGAGGGAGTCGGGCTATTAATCAGAAGGTTGTTGGTTCGCTCCCCGGCCGTGCCAAATGACGTTGTGTCCTTGGGCAAGGCACTTCACCCTACTTGCCTCGGGGAGAATGTCCCTGTACTTGCTGTAAGTCGCTCTGGATAAGAGCGTCTGCTAAATGTAAATGTATTTCTTATTTACACGACGTCACGTCATTTCTGTCTACATGGTCGTCGCCCCCGCCACCGGGTTAGGCCCCCCCCCCCCAAAGCTGTAAACCTAAACCTAGGGGAAACACTGCGTCATGTTGTGTTCCAGGAGATGTATGAGAGGACGCCCCTGAGCCGAGATGAGGGGCTGGACCCCAACCCCCTGGGGCAGGGAGAGGGCATCCTGCACATGCACCAGCCCCTCACCTGCAACAGCAGCCTGCGCTTCTTCCCCATGCTCAATGTAAGCAACACAACACAAACCTGTCTGCCTGTGATAAACCAACATCATATGTCTGTCAGCATCACCTGTCTGTCAGCCTGGGATAACCCAGAATCACCCATCTGTCTGCCTTTGATAATCCAGCATCACCCGTCTGTCAGCCTGTGCTAGCTATCTGTGTCTTGTTAGCCCTGTGCTAACTATCTGTGTCTTGTCAGCCCTGTGCTAACTATCTGTGTCTTGTCAGCCCTGTGCTAACTATCTGTGTCTTGTCAGCCCTGTGCTAACTATCTGTGTCTTGTTAGCCCTGTGCTAACTATCTGTGTCTTGTCAGCCCTGTGCTAGCTATCTGTGTCTTGTCAGCCCTGTGCTAGCTATATGTGTCTTGTTAGCCCTGTGCTAGCTTACTGTGTCTTGTTAGCCCTGTGCTAGCTTACTGTGTCTTGTCAGCCCTGTGCTAGCTATCTGTGTCTTGTTAGCCCTGTGCTAGCTTACTGTGTGTTGTGTGTGTGTGTTCCAGAAAGCCAAGGCTGAACCTCGTCCCTTAGTGCCACATGCGGAGGGGGCGGAACCGGTAGGAAACTTGGGGCGGGGGTTTAGCCTGCTGTGTCATATCAGATACTTCTCTAACGTGCTAGTCTGCTTGTGTTTGTGCTGTCCTGTTTGTGTGTTGTGTATTATTCATGATGTCTGTTCCAGGACCAGAACTACACCAGGTGGACAATGGAGGAGTACCAGCGTGGCTCCGCACCTCTGAGGAACGCCAGCCTGCCCGCCAAGAGTGACGTCATAGCAACCACCTGGAGGGACGGGCCCTACCTGCTGGTGGTCAAGATCTCCTCCGATCGGCCCGCCGCCGGATGGAACCTGACTGGTAGCAGCCCCACACAGCCTGCCTGGTTATCAGCTCCACACAGCCTGCCTGGTTATCAGCCCCACACAGCCTGCCTGGTTATCAGCCCCACACAGCCTGCCTGGTTATCAAGGCTATCTACTGGTTATCCTTAGGGATCAATAAGGAGAATTTAATAGAATTGTAGGCTGTTTATCAGTGTTTATCTAGGTTTATTTATGAATTTACGTCGGAAACCAATACAGTGAATTGAATTATATATTAATTATGTTATACGTATGTATTGATGCTGTGTGAGCTAGATCCAAACGCAGGTTGAAATGTAGCGTCACATTGTCATATACTGTACGTACATACCAAGATGAAAGGGGGCTTTAATGTTCAACGCTATCTACTGCTGTTTGATTTAGACGACAATTAAGACACTGGTACTATTTGCGGTTCACTGTCTAATGATATATCCTTCTGTCTGTCTCCTCTCTCTGGTGTCCCAGTGAGTGTGGTGATGAAGGGGTCTCACGGTTTCATCTCTGTCACTGAGTGGCCTCTCATGATCGTGAGTAAACCCTGTCTCTCTCTGTATAACGAACCAAACACACCTCTGCCATGTGGAGAGGCCAGATCAGGCGTCTCTCAACCAAGACGCTAACTTGGTCCTTTACATTATAACACAACATGGACTGGGACCTCACTGGTCGGACTGGGACCTCACTGGTCGGACTGGGACCTCACTGGTCGGACTGGGACCTCACTGGTCGGACTGGGACCTCACTGGTCTAACCAGGATCTAGCATGTCTAACAGGGATCTCATTAGGACATTGTGTGAAACCACAGCCCTGATGCCAAATATTTAGACAGGAGACGTGTCACATACCTGAGTCTGTGCCTTTCAGAGGTGTTGTTTACTGTGGCTGACATTCACACACACACACACACACACACACACACACACACACACACACACACACACACGTCCATACACACTTACCACTGTCAGGACCGTTCTATGGAACTACACCCTGGTAGGGCTGGGCAATATATAAAAAAAAATTGCTATCGATATTGTCAAAATGTTTACCATATTCAATATATATCTCAATATGTTTGCATTTGCTTTTAAATAATAAAAAAAACTAGATTTTCTTTTGCCCCCATTAGAAAACAACAAACACAATTTAGATAGAACAGCTATTGGTACAAAATGTGTAGTGCAAATTTAAGCAGGAAAAAAAGACCCTCCCCCACCTCACGTCTCTTGCATGGGAATATGTGACAAGACGAAAAGGGGACATAATATTGGACTTTCGGAGAGTTCTTTGGGAAAGTATGCTTGAATTTGAAATATTCGATATTCACAATATTTTTACATTGTCATAAAAATTATTGCAATATTCTTGCTAATATTTGATATATCACCGAGCCCTACACCCTAGTATGAAAACTATAGACACCACCACGTCCTCTTCCTCCTCTGTTCTACATGGTGCTGTGTGTTCTCTGTTCTACATGGTGCTGTGTGTTCTCAGTTCTACATGGTGATGTGTGTTCTCAGTTCTACATGGTGCTGTGTGTTCTCAGTTCTACATGGTGCTGTGTGTTCTCAGTTCTACATGGTGCTGTGTGTTCTCAGTTCTACATGGTGCTGTGTGTTCTCAGTTCTACATGGTCCTGTGTGTTCTCAGTTCTACATGGTGATGTGTGTTCTCAGTTCTACATGGTGATGTGTGTTCTCAGTTCTACATGGTGCTGTGTGTTCTCAGTTCTACATGGTGCTGTGTGTTCTCAGTTCTACATGGTGATGTGTGTTCTCAGTTCTACATGGTGATGTGTGTGGTGTACATCCTGCTGGGCCTGCTGTGGCTGCTGTGGTCGGCCTGCTACTGGAAGGACCTGCTGAGGATCCAGTTCTGGATCGCGGGGGTGATCTTCCTGGGCATGGTGGAGAAGGCTGTGTTCTGCGCCGAGTACGAGAACACAAACTCCATGGGGGCTGCTTGTGAGTCTCCTAACCTTGCAGTGTGTGTTTGAGCTTGTTTGTTTGGGCTTGTGTTTCTGGTGTGTGTGTGCGTGCGTGTGTGTGCGCGTGTGTGTGTGTGAGAGAGAGAGAGAGGAAGGGGGGGTGTTTTGTTGTCGTCCTCGCAGTTTTTGGATGATCTGTGTACAGAGATATGTCAGGGAAACCCAAAGGGTTTGTCTCTAAAAACTCTGGCCTTCCTAAGAGACTCTCTCACTATTCGCCACCAGACACAAAACATACACCAGCTCAGACACAACACACACACCAGCTCAGACACAACACACACACCAGCTCAGACACAACACACACACCAGCTCAGACACAACACACACACCAGCTCAGACACAACACACACCAGCTCAGACACAACACACACCAGCTCAGACACAACACACACCAGCTCAGACACAACACACACCAGCTCAGACACAACACACACCAGCTCAGACACAACACACACACCAGCTCAGACACAACACACCCCAGCTCAGACACAACACACCCCAGCTCAGACACAACACACCCCAGCTCAGACACAACACACACCAGCTCAGACACAACACACACCAGCTCAGACACAACACACACCAGCTCAGACACAACACACACCAGCTCAGACACAACACACACCAGCTCAGACACAACACACACACCAGCTCAGACACAACACACCCCAGCTCAGACACAACACACACCCCAGCTCAGACACAACACACACCCCAGCTCAGACACAACACACACACCAGCTCAGACACAACACACACACCAGCTCAGACACAACACACACACCAGCTCAGACACAACACACACACCAGCTCAGACACAACACACACTAGCTCAGACGCAACACACACCAGCTCAGACACAACACACACCACCAGACACAACACACACCAGCTCAGACACAACACACACCAGCTCAGACACAACACACACCAGCTCAGACACAACACACACCAGCTCAGACACAACACACACCAGCTCAGACACAACACACACCAGCTCAGACAGACACACACACCAGCTCAGACAGACACACACCAGCTCAGACACAACACACACCAGCTCAGACACAACACACACCAGCTCAGACACAACACACACCAGCTCAGACAGACACACTGGCCTGCTGATCTTAGCTGGGCTGGTGTGTGTGTGTGTGTGTGGTGGTCTCAGCCCCAAGCCTGCTGATCTTTGCTGAGCTGGTGTCTGCTCTGAAGAGGACCCTGGCCAGACTGCTGGTCATCATCGTCAGTTTGGGCTACGGCATTGTCAAGTAGGTCCTACACCACCTCGTCATATTTTTTAAGTTATTGTTGTTGTGGTTATAACTGTTCTTGTCATGAATACTTTAGAATATTGTTTTATTTGTAAAAATGTTAAAGGTGTAGAATAATTAGGTTTATAGCTGTTTTTCCTCTGTGTGTTTGCTTTGTGAGCCAGGCCACGCCTAGGCACAGTTATGCACAGAGTGGTGGGGCTAGGAGTCCTGTACTTTGCCTTCGCCAGCATTGAAGGGGTCCTGAGGATCACTGGGGTGAGGAGAGCCACCTCTCACTGAGCCTGTCATGTCAGTTGAGACAGTTCCAATGTACTATTTTGTGTGTGTGTGTGTTGGCTGAAGGGTCGGGATAATGGACCAGCCCTCATCACAGCCATAGTTTTAACTGTGTTTGACTCCTGCTGCGTGTGGTTCATATCCTTCCAACGGACATGTCTCTCTCTCTCTCTCACACACACACACACACACACACACACACACACACACACACACACACACACATGCACTGAATGGTACTCCATTCTAGCCTGAGCCTCCACATTCTCTCATTTCTTTGGGGAATAATGTTGACTATTTACCGTGGGGAATGGGTGTGTTGTCTCTGTCCTCCTCCTCACCTTTCTCCCCCCCCCCTGCTTCTCTTCCCCCTTTTCCTTCCTCCGTCTCCCAGGCTAAAGACTCTGACCTGGCCTTGTTGGCCAGCATCCCCCTGGCTCTACTTGACTCCTCTCTCTGCTGGTGGATATCCTTTGGTTCTACTGTCTCTGTTTGTGTACTCCTGCCTCCACCCTGCCTCTATATTGGGTCTGTCTCCACCCTGCCTCTATATTGGGTCTGCCTCCACCCTGCCTCTATATTGGGTCTGCCTCTACCCTGCCTCTATATTGGGTCTGCCTCCAGCCTCTTCCCTTTCTATATGGGGCCTGCTTCCAGCCTCTACTCCACCTCTATCTTGGTTCTGCCTCCATCATCTACTCTGCCTCTATCAGCTCTGACCCCCACCTACAGGTGCTGCTGAGGGACACAAGTAGAGGCACATCTTTTAACCTAGCATGACATCATCCCTGTTGTTTAACCCTAACCTTCTGGTTTCATCTGCATGGTGACATGAGGTCTGTCAGACACCTGGTGTAGTGTTTGGTCTGGGGCCAGACAGTGTTTGGTCTGGGGCCAGACAGTGTTTGGTCTGGGGCCAGACAGTGTTTGGTCTGGGGCCAGACAGTGTTTGGTCTGGGGCCAGACAGTGTTTGGTCTGGGGCCAGACAGTGTTTGGTCTGGGGCCAGACAGTGTTTGGTCTGGGGCCAGACAGTGTTTGGTCTGGCGTCAGTTGTTTCCTTGACTACCTGACACATCTTCGTGAGCCTGGCCCAGACCATCAAGACCCTGAAGCTGCGGAGGAACCCGGTCAAGCTGTCGCTCTACCGGCACTTCACCAACACGCTCATCTTTGCTGTGTTAGGTGGGTAATGTGCTCCGCTCCTAGTCCTAACCATGGTCTTTACCAAACAAGGGGCGATACTGTCGAATCATTGGGTGAACTTGATTAGTGACTGTAATGTAACAAATGGAGCTGTCCTGTAAGAGCTGATTGTGAGGCAAATCCAAAACACATCAAGCACTTTTAATCCAATCCAATCTATGATGTGTGATAATAACATGTCTTCTTTGTTAACTTGTCTGTCTACCTCCCGGTAATTATCAGGCAGCTCGTTCATATGTTTTGTGGGAGTGGCTTTTAAGGGTGGGGGTGAAATACTTTGGTTTAAATCAAACTCAAGCTAAAATTGCTAGGATCGCAAAACGTGCCTATCCTGCCTTTTAAAGCACAAAAAAGGAGGATGTCAAATATTCAACTTTTCACTGAAATTGTTAAGAACGATAATTGTTAAGGTATTATTGTTAATGAATGGATATAATTACATGCAAAGCATATGAGAGGTGTCTGACTGGTGACAGCTGACCTAGTGGTGTGATGATGGCTCAGCACTGAGATAACGTTGTTGTTTGTCCTGCTCAGCTTCCATCATCTTCATGGTGTGGACCACTAAGAAGTTCAGGCTAGCAGACTGCCAGTCTGTGAGTATGGCAGACCAAGCTGGAGGATGATGGTGATGATGATGATTACTGCTGGCTTTTCATAGGAGGGTGGATGTGGTATGTTTATGTTGACAGGACTGGATGGAGCTGTGGGTGGACGATGCCTTCTGGAGGTTCCTCTTCTCCATCATCCTTCTCGTCATCATGTTCCTATGGCGACCTTCCGCCAACAACCAGAGGTGAGATTCTGGAACATAGTCGGACAGTACTGAGAAGCCCTCTGGGACCTTGCTTGTAAAAAGGGCTATACAGGAAGTAAAGAAAACAAACCCCCCCAAAAATGTATATTTTTTATTTGAGAGACACTAGTCAGCCCACACTGCAGTGTCTCCCTGGTGCAGTTTGACTCTTGACCCCCCTGACCCCTCTCAGGTACGCTTTCACTCCGCTGATGGACGACTCGGACGATGAGGAGATAGAGGAGTTCCTGGTGTCAGCTAACATAGGTAACCCTGACCCCACATGGTGAACCCTGACCTTACATGGTAACCCTGACCCCACCCCAACATAATGACCTTTGACCTGACCCCACCACTGATCTGATCCTCTGTTATTCACCCCTTGTGTGCTTATACATGTATGCTCACACACACACACACATGATCATGACCAGATCCAGACCTCCTCAGCTGGCCTGGCACTCCTGCTACCTGTGCTCTGGGGTTATTATGGTCTGTTTGGCTCCTCAGCTGATGGGATCAAGCTGCGGGCCACCAATAAGAATGAGTCCAACGGGTCAGCCAAGCCCCCCCCTGCGGCCCCAGGAGCCGGCCCTGTGAGTACAGCTGCAGCTCACTGACCTCCACCTGACTGTTGACACACTGTCTGTCCCTCTAGTTCTCTCTCGCTGTCTGTCTCTCTACCTCTTTTTTTCTTGCGCTGTCTCTCTCTCTCTCTGTCACACTGTCTGTCTCTCTTCCTCTCTCTCTCTCTCTGTCACACTGTGTCTCTCTACCTCTCTCTCGCTGTCTGTCTTGTCTCCCTGTCTCTTGCTTTGATTAGTTGTATCCATCCAATTGTGTACAAAGGCATTTGTCTGTGCCCTGTTGATGACGAGAGGTTCCAGATCCATTCATGTTTGACGTGTCTGTTGTTGTCTGGAGCAGCAGCTCTGTGACTGACAGCACCAATCAGCTCTGTGACTGACAGCACCAATCAGCTCTGTGACTGACAGCACCAATCAGCTCTGTGACTGACAGCACCAATCAGCTCTGTGACTGACAGCACCAATCAGCTCTGTGACTGACAGCACCAATCAGCTCTGTGACTGACAGCACCAATCAGCTCTGTGACTGACAGCACCAATCAGCTCCTGTCTGTGTCTCTCTCTCTCCCTCTCCAGGATGATGACTTGAAGTGGGTGGAAGACCACATTCCTACCTCTCTGACAGACGTGTAAGCAGCAGCACATTGTTGATGAGAATCAGCTCATCACCTGTCTGTCAGCACCAGATTTGACTAGATACTTTACTCTCTCTCCCCTCTATTCTCTCTTCCCTGTATTCTCTTGTGTGTGCGTGTGTGTGTAGAGCTCTGCCAGTCCTGCTGGACTCTGATGAGGTAAGTGACTAGTCCTATTGGATTCACATTAACATAAACATTAGTTAATTTCATATCACACATAGACACATGAATGAAGAGCCCAACAGTGTTTATAGAACCAGAGCAAAAGCTTCACATGTTTTATATTGTGTTTCCTATTCAGGAAATCATGACCACCAAGTATGAGATGTCCAAGATGGAGTAGATGGGAGGAACCCCCCTCCTCTCGTAGAGAACCCCTCTCCTCTCCTGGACGACGCTCTCCTCCCCTGGAGAGAAGCCTCTCCTCCCTGGAGAACCTCTCCTGTCCTGGACAACCCTCCTGGAGAACCCTCTCCTCTAGAACCCTCTCCTGTCGAACCCCTTTCCTAAAGAACCTTCCCCTGGAGAACCCTCTCCTCTTTTGGAGAACCCTCTCCTCCAGAGTGTGTGTGTGTGTGTGTGAGGGGGGGGGGTCTGGGCTGGAGGGTCCACCTCTGCCTGCCTTCCTCTCAGCCTCTCCTAGACACCACCATGATGTTAACAACAGAAAGAGGCAACAATGATTACAAAAACCATCTGACTGACCACACGTGCACTTTTCTCCATGCAAAGCTCCTAGTTGGAAAGAGCCTTCTGTTCCAAAGGCAATAGTTCACATTATATTACAGGATGTATTTATTTTTGTTTTAGTGACTCTGAGTGGAGGTATTTTGGAGATCCAGACTGGTTATCTCCAAGCTAGACTGGTGTTCTAGTTCTGCTTCTCACTAAGGGATGCTGCATCCCTTTTATGTAAAGATATAATGTGACTGGTCTTGTTTACGTGTGTGACTGTACATGAATGTGAAAGAATGCGTATGTGTGTGTATTTACACACACACATTGTATATACTGTGTGTGTGTGTGTTGTTTGTCAAGGCTGGGACACGATTCATACAATGTGTGTGAATAAAGCAGTACTAAGAGAAGTGTTCATGTTCGACTCGGGAAGCACAGGGTGTGTGAGAGAATATTACGTTGAACTAAAGTGGTGTGTATCAATGAAAGCAGATGTAAGTTTGGAAGGTGTGTGTGACGGTGACAGGTGTTTGTGTTTTAATGAGGTGTGTGTTGAGGCTAACGCAGGGAGGTGTGTGTTATGCGTTATATCTTCTGTCCTGTGTGAAATAAAGAGCAATACTGGTCCTATTTGAACGGTTTGTGCTGCTATGAGACTCATTCATGACATACCTATGCTTTTTTTCTCCATTTGTATTTTTATATTCCAGTGATAACAAAATGTTGTAAAACTAATCTGACTGTCTCACTGGTTGGTTATCTGGCTGGTTTCACGGAGAGGCCAGAAGGAGACCTGGGTGGCGACATCTGCAGGACGCACACCTGGTGGTAGTTCTCAGTCCTGACACCTGATGGGGTGGTGCTGAAGTCCTAACTCACCTGGTGGTGCTGCCTGGAATGGTCCTCCTCACCTGCGTAGAAGCACCTGTCCACCAGCTTGGAGAGCTCAGACCTCCAGGCTGACTCCTAATCATCTTGTGTTTAGTTGATCAGTCGGCAGCGTATGGACAGGTTTCTCCATAGGACTACTGCTGGTTCTGGGGTGTGAGGACATACTTAATGATCCTGTAAAGTGGACCTGGAAACGAGTTTTAAGTTCGCCACACCACAGAATAATGTGTTGTTAACTACCCATCCAAATTCGAATGAAAAAATAACACCGACAAGTATGTTAAATTAGGGTTTGAAATCGTGACAAAATCAGCAGTCTTCTCTGCTTGAGACTGGGGGGGCGTGTCGCCTGAAGCTCCGGCGCTGAAGCTCCGCCCCTCGCTGCCTACCTCCGACCCAGATAATGGACGCTATGTCAAGCCGAACAAAACCGTATAGAATTAGAATTTATTTGTTCAACGAGTGAAACATACAGATGCATATAAATGAAATATTCCCCTGAGCTGTAACAGTAAAAAATGGACACCAGAGACAGCAGACAGTGAGCTCTCCAACTAGGCTACTGTATGCGGTAAAGTTGTCGCAATACGACGGTGGGTCACAATGACTGATGGGTCAGAACGACCCGAAGATAACACAAGGGTTAAATGGCGTTGCAGCAGCTGGAGTTATTGCATCCAGAGAAGATGCAGTTGCGGGTGGTGGGAGACATCCTGAAGCTAGCTAGCCAGCTGATGTAGGCTACAATAACAGTACAGCAGGAGGAGCCATTCAGTGACCTGACGGGAATAGGGCGAAATGACGTAGATAGGGCATTTTTTGGCTCCGCCCATTAAAACCTGATCTGAAAACGGAAGAGAAACTGTTCTTCGGTTTAACTCCACATTTCAGTGTGACAAAGTTTTAGCGTTTTGCACATGCTTTCAGGAACTCATTTCACACGTATATAATGTACTTCGAAGCAAAACATGGAATTTGATACTTTTGGGAGAATGAGAGATGGCACCCCGTTATATAGGGCACCTGTGTGAGTGACAGATGCGGATACATTTCGATCTTCAGTCATTAGCTGCACTAGGCAGCGGGTAAACCAATAGGAGCAGAGTTCCCCTATGGGGCTCCGCTCCACTCATAGAACTGGACCTCCATTAACTATCGTTCTATTTCGTGGAGCTCCGCCCCATAGGGGAGCTCTGCTCCTATTGGTTTAGGCGGAGCGAGCGAGGCCAGATATACCCCCAGCGAGACTAGATCTAAAAGACAGAATCTCACAAGGCACCGAGGACACACCTGCTGATGTAATAATACACAGGGTCTGTCCTCCCGGTCAGGCCGCTACTGTGATACAGAGAGCCGTCCAGGGTGAAAACAGGGGAGAGTTACTTAACCCTTGTGTTGCCTTTGTGTCACATGACCCGAAGGTTCACAATGAACCATTGTTGTGTTGCGACAACTTTACCCAATACAAAAACAAATAAAAAGCATTTTATTTTAACCTTCGCGATGTGGGGGGTCTGAGACAGCCCGACGGTTAAAAGAAAATGCTTCACTTTGTTTTTGTATATGGTAAAGTTGTCGCAATACAAGGGTGGGTCACAATGACTGATAGGTCAGAATGACCTGAAGATAACACAAGAGTTAAAAACTCATGTTGTTCCTCTCGCCTGCACAACAGCTAAGCTGGAGGGGCAACAGAACACATACAGTATAGACATCTCAACTGTGAATGTCTGACTGTCCCACACTTGGCGATATAACCTCGCAAGTTGTCATCTCGCTACACCTGATCCACCAGCCATGCTGAGGACGGAATGCGCAAAAGATGAGGAAACGTCCAACATATCGCACAAATGCCAGGTGGCACGGGACATCTCATAGACTCGTACGCGAGACTAATAGCCTCGCAGAGCCAGTGAGAAAGTCTCTGTTTGGAGAGTGGCAAGCCAGCCCTCGATCCACCGTAGCAGATCAGTAACTGGGGAGAAGATCTGATGCTTGCTGTGCATTAGGGAGTCAGGTGGCTGAGCGGTTAGGGAGTTGGGCTAGTAATCAGAAGGCTGCTGGTTCGATTCCCCGGCCGTGTCAAATGACGTTGTGTCCTTGGGAAAGGCACTTAACCCTACTTGCCTCGGGAGGAATGTCCCTGTACTTACTGTGAGTTGCTCTGGATAAGAGCATCTGCTAAATGACTAAATGTTACTTTCGCCCCTGGTATTTAGAGGTGGTGACGGGTGAGAATATACTTTCGGCTGTGCAGAGGAGTAGACCAACATGTCCCGGTTCACAAAGATGTTTCTGCTTCATGTTAAATACACCAATGTATTCGAACAAGTGTGATGGACTTTCCTCAATTGCAAGATGCAAGTGGGTGGCTCTTAAAAGAGCCTTTGGGGTGAATTTGATGGAGAGCCCGTTTACTTAGAGCTGGTGTACTTGGTCACGGCCTTGGTACCCTCGGACACGGCGTGCTTGGCCAGCTCACCGGGGAGCAGAAGGCGGACAGCGGTCTGGATTTCCCTGGAGGTGATGGTTGATCGCTTGTTGTAGTGAGCCAGGCGAGACGATTCTCCGGCGATACGCTCGAAAATGTCGTTAACGAAGGAATTCATGATTCCCATGGCCTTGGAGGAGATGCCGGTGTCGGGGTGGACCTGCTTCAGTACCTTGTACACGTAGATGGCGTAGCTCTCCTTCCTGGACTTTCTGCGTTTCTTACCGCCCTTCGCGGCGGTCTTGGAAACTGCTTTCTTGGAGCCCTTCTTGGGCGCGGACTTTGCTGGCTCAGGCATTGTCAGATATCGTTGCTTCTCAGACACGAATGATAAGGGCCGGCTGGTTAGCCGGTATATTTACCGGGAGACATGCAAATTTTGAGGCACGTCTCCTACTAGTCGCTGCACACAGTTGGGAAGTGACTTTTGCAAGCTATTCTGAAATCTACTGCGCGTGCGTGGGATTTAGCGACTCCCCTTACCCTTCAGTAACCCTAAACTGATGATTACTTAAAGGAAATATTTGAAACATTTTACACTTCGAAGTACCTTTTACACTTCAAAGAATCAAGCTCGGATGTTAAGGCCGATTTATACTTCTCCGTTTTTACGGAGACGGACACAGGGAACGCCCTCCCCAACGAGGAACTCCCTCTCCGAGCCCCTCGGTCATTTTACGGATACCCCTTGGCTGTGATTGGTCTGTATTAAGAATCGCTTGCGTCAGGGGCGGGGGGTTGCCGTGATAAACAGGACGAACAGAATCCTTTGACCGCCATTGCTGTAAGTTTTTACAATTCATATTTCAGCTAAACAGTACATGTAAATCAGCATCTGAATTAAAATGTGACGAGAAATGGGCAGTGTAGTGAAAATGTGCGTATTTTATTGATGAAACGGCTAATTTGTACATTTGCTCCGACTTCTCGATAACCTAGGTAAATAAACACTCGACGACAACTTACAAAAAACCGTTGCGCCACCTACTCTTCTGGCGGTGAATTGTTTTCAGCACCCACAGCCTTCGGAGTACTATAAATTCAACCAATCCGTCGGACTCCGTCCGTCCTTAACGGAGTCGGAGAAGTATAATTCGGCCTTTACGCCGAACTCCCTGGGCAGTTTACAGCCTAGTTTAACCCGAAACACGTGGTTATTGACGTCAGAAGCTTCGTTAAATTGCAGTACCACGCGAAACCCCCATGCATCCAGGGCTGAGTCAATGTTATCTACAACAGTTTTAATAAAGCATTCATTGAGCAGATGCTACTATCTTAAGTGACGCACAGTCCCGGGGATTTGAACCCGATGCATCGGTAAAACGCTCTCTCCCTGTCCGGCTAAGATAACCCATTTATAGATGCTATAGCCCAAGTAGCCTCAGTTGAAGCGTGAATAATGAAGCCTTTACAATACTATTTGCTCAAATGCTCCGGATACGCAATGACCACCGAAATACAAATCAAACGATCAAAGTCTGTATATTTCAGTATATTTGGTGCTTTATTAGACTTAAATGGATTTCTAGCGTAGACTGGTATTGAATCGAAGTTTAAATGCGCCAAAAACTGGGGGACGAATCTACACTAGTCAACCCAGCGTTGTTCATCGTATTTTAGTCACCTAGGATACATTCTAGACATACAAGTCACTTCACAAGGATTATGGAAACATGTCTTTGATGCTTAACATGTGGGTGGCTCTTAAAAGAGCCTTTGTTGAACCTCGATATGTCTACTTAATGTTGATTTAACCGCCGAAGCCGTACAGAGTACGTCCCTGGCGCTTCAGAGCGTAGACCACGTCCATGGCGGTCACGGTCTTCCTTTTAGCGTGCTCGGTGTAGGTAACGGCATCACGGATGACGTTCTCCAGGAACACCTTCAGCACACCGCGTGTCTCTTCGTAGATCAAGCCTGAAATACGTTTCACGCCACCGCGGCGAGCCAGGCGGCGGATGGCGGGCTTGGTGATGCCCTGGATGTTATCACGGAGAACCTTGCGATGACGCTTGGCGCCTCCTTTTCCGAGTCCTTTGCCTCCTTTGCCTCTACCTGACATGATGATACCGCTAAGTGGTCAACCGTGTTGAGAATGGTTACACTGGTTCAGCACCGAGATGTTTATTTTGCGTAAGCGGACGTGAAGGAGGCCAGTTCTTTACTCGGAGGGCGTTGCAATGGGAGGGAACTTGAGTCCACATTTATATTTTACGTTTTATTCATTTAGCAGAGATATGTAGACGTCCTTGTACATATTATTATTTATTTGACATCTGATAAGCACCCGGCTTGAGACAGTTCAGACTAGATAGGTAAGACAGGCTCATAATTGTAATTTGAACTATTTTTGGCGATGGAGGACCTCGATTTTTCGGTATCGCTTTTCTGCAGATATTCATTGTTGATGATAATCACTGTAGTCCCTCTCCCGTCCTCCCTCTGCCCCAGCTCTTCTCTCTCAGGCACCTCCACCAACCTGCCGTCTTCTCTCTCCATCTTCCATTTTATCTACCCTTTTTGTTGTAGGTAATAAAACACTGCGTGTTATATCTCAATAAACTAAGCATTTTCTGTTAACATTTTCCTCCTGTGTGTAGTTGTTGGTAAATGGTCACATCCTTAATCCAAATTGAGCATCCCGCATATGGGATTTCCCTATTACAAATTATGATTTATTCTAATGTATTTATAATAATTTTAAACAGTCTAGAAATTAGTCTACAGTTTCTTTGATGGATTACGTAAATTCTACCAGTCATACACGTCAGAAACATTCTACCTGCAAACTTGAAAATAAACTTGAGTAATAACAAACATAAACAATATAACTGATATCATACTTTTACTGTATTACGTACTTATTAAATCTTACTGACGTTCAGAGGACATACCTTGATGAGCAGATCATTGCTACCTGTGTCAGAGTCATTTCTTTGTTTTTCAGAAAGTTCACATTGTTCAATAATATTATGTTCACCTCACGTCAGCCGTATGTAGAATTACAAAGATGTTTTCTTTTGTACTGTATGTGGCAGTAGGCCAGACATTATTAGAATAATCTGGTGTATATTTGAGATTTTTTGACACAATTTTGAAAACGTTAAGATTTGTGAGGATTAAGCTATTTTCAGAAATTAGATATTTCCTATAATTTTGTTTGAAACTTAATTGAAAAAGTAAAGGCTGATGAAGTACACCAGACATTGTTAGAATACTCTGGTGTCCGTTTGAGGTTTTATACTCATAAAAATATTATAAGTCATCATTTTTCTAATTGAGTTGAGTCAATTAGTTTGAAAGTCATGGTAAATCAAACTTTGTAATAGGAAGGAATAGTTCTTGAAATAATGTACACACCTTCTTTCAAGAATTTTGATATCTACCCATCTTATACTACTAAAGTAATTTGTGTATTAATTTGACCGTGTCAATTTGATCACTCTGGCTTTATTTGTACTATTGAGAAAACAATAATGTGGCAGTAGGTATTTGTATTTCTGTAAGATTTTCTTCTTAACATTTCACAATGTTTTTAACTATGTAACAATGTTTACAGTAGCCGGCTGGATCTCTTCTCTGGTCAGTGGAAGCTGCTCGCGTTCTACCACCCAAGTATCTTGGTGCCTATTGCATCCAAACATTCTGAAATGCCCTTATGCTGCCTGCAGCTATTGGGATAACTTATAACTTTCAAATGTTAACTGTTGGTACTATAGCTTAGCTAAGATATGCTACTGTACTGTCACATTGGAACTCGGCAACATGCTCAAAAGCATTTATTCACAACATTAAAACAAAACTAGAAAGAAATATGGGAGTAGAAAATTTATTAAATTATGAAACTTTTAACATACTTGTACATGTGTCATTTTCAATAAAACATTTCCAGAATAATTTATGCACAACTTTTTTTTAAGAGTAAAAAAAAAGAATGCGATTAACAACTATTTACATGTACATGTATTGTTAGTCCCAGCAGGTACCCAGTACTGGGATATACACTGGGCCTGTTGATGTTGTAACAACAAGATGTGAAGTCATCTCATCCACATAATGAGCTGGGTATTCTACTCATCCAGCCATGTCAGGTCCAGGCCCTCTCCTCGGAAGAACTTCCTCTTGGCCGGACTTGGACTTTACAGGATCTTTAATGTACAAATTCCTAGACTGGTTATGATATCACGTTGGTAGTCTATTTCAGGTAGGGGCCTTTGTGCTAGATTAGACTCTGTCTGTGACCCTGCCAGAAAGTAAAGTGAACTGAAGTTAATTTGTTATTGTTTAGTCTCACCTATAAAACACAACTACATCAAAAAGAGACTTACTACTGTACACAAAAAAACTATCGACATAAGCCTCTACAGGTATTTTCCCTTCCCTCCTGGAAGTGTGTCAGGGCAATGTGAGCTGAGAGTCTGGGGGCCTAATTGACCCTTTTGAGCTGACATGTTCTCAGTGAGAGTGAACATGTGTTTATTGCCCTTGTTGTTTTTTTGTGTTCAGCTGGGCCTGGTGTACAGGTAAGACCTACTCACCTGCTCAAGCTGAGGTCATTTTAAATTGAATTTTCAAAAGCAATTATTCACAACATCAAAATAAAACCAAGAAAGAAATATAGGAGTAGAAAATGTATTCAATCATGCAACTATTAACATAAGTGTGCATGTGTCTTTTTTAATAAAACTTTTACAAAATAATTAATGCACAACCTTTTTTTATGAGTTAAAAAATGAATGCAATTAACAACTATTTACATACATGTACATGCATTGTTAGTTCCAGCAGGTATCCAGTACTGGGATACACACTGGGACTGTTGATGTTGTAACAACAAGATGTTAAGTCCTGTCATCGACATGACTATTCTACTCATCCAGCCATTTCAGGTCCAGGCCCTCTCCTCGGAAGAACTTCCTCTTGGCACCGTGGTCAAAAGAAAGTTCAGTGTTTGTGTCAATGTCCTTCACAGCCTTGAAGAGGATGGCTTGCTTTTCACCTTCTCCTGTGTTGAAGACGCAGTGAAGTGGCTTCAGGTTGCTCTTTTTCGAAGAATGCTTGATCCTTCTTCCAAAAGTGTCGGCTCCGTGACACTCACATGGACTGTGGCCATCAATGCAGAGTTCCATCTGCCCAGCTCTGAAGAAAAACAGGCCACGCATGTCTTCTTCTGAGTTGTGGCTCATCATTTGTCTCCCCTCAGCAGCTGTGGTGATGATTCCATGGTAATCACAGACAATTGCACCTTCAGCAAAAGGCTTGGTTGTAACCACTCCTGTAATAAAGAGAAGATATCACTTTGAATTGGATCAAAAATAACTAAATAGATATTACAGTTAGGCAAACATTTCAATACAATTTTCTTATGCGTGGAGTCCAACATGATAAAAGGATCATTTAAGTGTTCATATTCATCCCCTTACAAAAAAAATGAAAGGTTTTCTTACTTAGCCCTTTCTCTCCACCAAAGTCTTGGATGACCAGGCCTTTCCAATTCTGCTGAATTGTTTTCTTGTAGGTGTGAGCATCACCCTCAATGGACATTTTGGAGGCTGGTTTCCACATCTGCCGGATCTCTTCTGGAGTTGGATGGTTGGCTGTCCACCTCTGCTTCTTAATCTGCCTATCCAATTTCCTGACTGATGATTTCTGATGGATGTATTTTGCTGAAAGAAATAATAAAATAACATCAGTCATGCTAGTCATTTATCACACTAAATAAATTGCCATGTGTAAGTAATGTATTGATTTGGTAATCAATGTTATGGATTAGAGTACTTACACAGTAGATGTTCCTGTCTCTGGAGATACTGGGAGGATTCTGGGAACCCTGCAGCGACCCTCTTCCTTTTTCCTGGTGGCTGGCCTTCTGTGGAAACTGGGAATGTGGTGATGAAGCTAGAAAAGTCTTTTTCGGTAGGCTCGGAAGGCTGGTCGTCCTTACTTTGTGGAGGGCAGGTCTCTGAAGTGCTTTAAAGATGAAAGAAAATAAGGATTACAATGAGACAAATGAGGACAACTTGGTAAACAATTGTGAGATTTAATTAACGTGTTGTTTTGTGTAAAATGAAGATGCTTACTCAATCAAGGATTCCAGCATTAGAGCTCTGGCCAATATAACCTTTGGCAATCGCATTTGATAATGCTGGTTGGCCAGAAAACTGTTATGGGCCATGTGATGTGCCACACCCTCCATTTTATGGAACGCCGATTTTATTCAAAATTAAATAAATAAAAAGGTAAATAAATATGTATATATATAAATAAATATGGCTATGAAATAAACCGTGAAAAAAAAGATGGCAATAAATATAGCATTATAAAAATACAGTATATAGCTGAATCCATTTACCTATATAAATAAATGTACTTATTTCAAAATGAACAGAACATAGACATCGATGATCGCCAGTCTCCCAGCATGAGCAACCCGCCCTCTCCAGAGGATTCAGATCGCAGCAGCCCGCCTGTTCTTGAATCTACCCAGACACTCCCATGTTACCCCGCTCCTCATCTCCCTCCACTGGCTTCCCATCATGGCCCGTATCAGATTTAAGACCGTGGTACTGACCTTCCGAGCCGTTAATGGGACTGCACCCGACTACATCCAGTCTCTCCTCCAGCCTTACCCCCACCCACCACCTACGGTCTTCTTCTGACAACCGTCTGGTGGTCTCACCTCTCAAGAGCACCCGCTCCCAACCCAAGCTCTTCTCCTGTCTGGCCCCCCAATGGTGGAATCACCTCCCCACCTCCATCAGAGACACTGACTGTCTCCTCACCTTCAAGAAAAGGCAAAAGACGCACTCGTTCCAGGAGTACAACGGTACTAAAGGAATGACGTGCTGGACCTGATGCTAGTTTCCTCCAGGAACACAATGACTGTTATTGATGGACTTGTTGCTCTTGTTGGTTAGTTGTAACTGATTTAACTTATTGTACTCGCTGAGAATTATATTAATGTTGCTTGCTTTCCTACAGGTACTCTCCTACACTTTTTGAGGTTCATGTCGCTTAATTGTAACTTGTTTGACTACATGCTCTTATGTTTCTTCCCATTGGCACTTATTTACTTTTCACAATGTATGCTTCATGTTTTGGCTGCCCACAATGTTTTGAGGCTATCTCGTTGTTTATGATCATTGACCTATGCACTTTTGTAAAGCTCTCTCTTGGAAGTCGCTTTGGATAAAAGCGTCTGCTAAATGAATAAATGTAAATGTAAATACCAACATCTGCACTACAGCTTGTTTTTCTCCAGGTACCCCACAAGGTCTGCCTATGACCTAGTGCAGTTGCTTTGGTCTGAAGATAACCACACCTGTCTCATTTGAATGTAGGATTGGAAATAAATACAGCACAGAAATAAATGTGGCAATAGGAAATTAAAGTCCCATGAAACACAAATGTCTTTTGAAAAACGTCATTTTGAAATAAGTACATGTATTTATTTATTTAGATAAATGAATTCAGCGATATATTTATATGATGTTATATTTATTACATTACATTACATTTAGTCATTTAGCAGACACTCTTATCCAGAGCGACTTACAGTAAGTACAGGGACATTCCCCCGAGGCAAGTACGGTGAAGTGCCTTGCCCAAGGACACAACGTCATTTGGCACGGCCGGGAATCGACCCAGCAACCTTCAGATTACTAGCCCGATTCCCGCACAGCCACCTGACTTCCGATTTATTGCCATTTTTTTTTCTTCACGGTTTATTTCATAGCCATATTTATTTATGTATTTACCTATTTATATACCTATTGATTTACCTATTTATACATTCAATTTTGAATCAAACGGCATTCCATACCTTTTGGTTCTTCATAAATGTTGCTGCTGCCTGTGCCTCAGCAGCCCTTCGGACCTCAATACTACTGGCAGGTTGGAGTTTGTAGCTGCAGTAAGAACATTTGACATGAAAAGTTAATTGTGATGTGTCTGTTAATAGGGTGAAATACAAGAAAGTGTTAACATTTACTTATCAGCACATGGATGTAGGTAGGAACATACCTTTTATGGAGTCGATAGACGTCAATATAGACATTGTGAACAGGTTTGCCATGGGATGAAATGAAAAACTTGTTGAAACTGTTCTTGAGGTATCCAGGGCAAATTTTATCGTAGTACACCTGTAACCACTGTGAGAACAAGAAAGACAATTACTTGACTGCAAAACATTGTGAGTAATATATCATAGGGCTGGGCGATAAATCGATAAAAAAAAATATCAAAAAATGTAGTAATGACTTCCCTCAATAAAGATATCGTAACATTAATTAATGTTCAATAATATCAATAATGTCGATAGATAATAATTAGGAACAGCAGTCCATTGAATTTATGTGATGCAGCAGTAAGCTGCGGAGAAATGGTAGCCTGCGCTCACTAAAATATACTGAGTACCTCGAGTGGAGTAGCTAATGTTAACCGCGGAAAATGAGTCGTATTGCCGAAAACAGTGACAGCAATAGCCATGGCGAGGGAGCAACTTCCAATGAAGAAATTATTGATAAAAAGGGTCCGTCTTCTTCAGTTATTTGGAAGTGGTTTGGCTTTTTGAAATCCGACAAAGAGCAGAGCAATGTTCGGTGCAAAATGTGTAGTAAATAAACAGGCTACCAAGTCTGGTAATACGATAAATGCAAAATGTGGACTTCTCGACAGGTCTACAAACGCAAGGCGACAAAGCGTTTGCAGACGTGTCGAAAAGTCCATATTTGGTTTCTTAGACATCCCAACCTGCAGAGACTCATTTCTATTGCAGAGACTGACTTTCCTATTTCAGTCTTAAACTTATAACTACACCCATTACTAAAACATGTGCTTTTCTCACCTTATTTTTCATTAGTCCCCCCAAACTCCAAACATTTAGCAGACGCTCTTATCCAGAGCGACTTACAGTAAGTACAGGGACATTCCCCCGAGGTAAAAGTATAGGGTGAAGTGCCTTGCCCAAGTACCTTCTGATTAATAGCCCGATTCCCTAACCGCTCAGCCATCTGACCCACAGATCTTGATCTGGTCATTCATGCTTAGCTAGTATACGCACTCTAGCTGGCCCTTCGTAGGCATCCTTCCACCCCAAGATGAGAGGAGTGTACTGAGCGTGCATGGGATGTCTCTCCTTAGCGCATCAGGTATGACGACACGTTCACCCCAAAACACTATTCCGTCTGGGTGAGTCCGTTCATCCTGAAATGAAAAGTATGGTCTGATTTCGCTGTCTTTGACTTGAACTATTACATTTAGTCATTTAGCAGACGCTCTTATCCAGAGCGACTTACAGTAAGTACAGGGACATTCCCCCCGAGGCAAGTAGGGTGAAGTGCCTTGCCCAAGGACACAACGTCATTTGGCACGGCCGGGAATCGAACTGGAAACCTTCGGATTACCAGCCCGATTCCCTCACCGCTCAGCCACCTGACTCCCTATTACTAACTATAACACAGGGTCGTTACAATATTAACAGTCTCAACTTCAGCTTCTACTGGACCAAAGTTCAGTTTCAGTTCCTGAGTTTTTCTACTATACTCTGTACAATAGTGTACTCTGCTTTCACCTACTCTGTTTTAGGCTTAAATATTCCCCTCTCCTCTCACTGTGTGTGAAAACAAAAGTTTGCATCATTGATAGGCTAAGCACTTCATGAGGACTCCACTCTATTGTACTCTGCTTTCATCTTCAGCTTCTCTCTTCTCCTCAGCTTTCACTGTGTTTTATACACAAAAAATACAATTCAAACAATCTATTTTAATGAGGTTTCAAAAACAGACAGCAAAGATGCTGCAGATGACAAGCCGCTGATAAGAAAAATGAAGAGTTGACCTTTGAGTCTTCAACAGCTAGAACCAACCAGGATATCCAATTCGGAAGTCGTTATCCGATGGATACTCGGATCTAAGTTTCCATCTTTTCGGTTTTCATTTTGTCTACTGTTTGTTAAGTTAGTTTCATTCAACTTAAACCCTAAACTTCATTTTACTTGTTTTTAGATAGTTTCCTCTCTCCATTGAGTCTCTCTCCATTCGCGCATTTCTATAGGACGCTGAAGTCGCGCGCCCGATGACATTGCAGCCACGAGAGGAACTACACAGCTGCAACTAAACAGTGTTGCCAACGGCACATGATTACTAATTTTAAAAAACAACAGCCATTGTATACACTTATTGAATATTTACATAACTTGAAAGAACGATCTATGATAAGCAAATGTATCGATCATTTAGATCTCATTCACTTAGGCCCTGTCGTCCATATTAACCTGGGCTACACAGGCACATACTGTAAAGAGGACGTTGTTAAGATTGAGGAATCGATATGTTTAGTATTGCACTGTGGTATAGTATTTGTGTTCATCACACATTATTGTTACCGAGATGTTATTGTTGCGCTGTGCTTAAGTTATTGACACATTGTTTGCTCTGTCTTATCTGTTTGGTTTGTTCACCGCGCCTGGTAGCTAAGATGTGGATACTTTGCGATGTGGCTAGTCAATACAGCCTATTAGTTTGACTGACCACAGAAAGACTTAACTGCATTTATGATCCATGGTGTTCTGCAGCAGCCTATTTTCATATGCTCCATTCTTAAGTGGCTTTGGGCAAAAACGCCAAATCAGCAAATAGACTGACGCACACGGAATCATGACAAATGACAAGGCAATTATCCCTAGTCACCGAATGGTCCACTTTCATGAAAACGGTGGTGTCGGTAATATATGTTTTCGGCTGTAAATAAGAGTAGAATAACCAGTCCTTGATAACGAAGGTTAATAGTTGGTTCATGTATAATACAGGAAGACAATCGAGCAAATGCAATGGACTATCCTCAATATTAGAGACCAGTGGGTGGCTCTTAAAAGAGCCTTTGGGGTGAATTTGAAGGGACGGCCGTTTACTTGGAGCTGGTGTACTTGGTCACGGCCTTGGTGCCCTCGGAGACGGCGTGCTTGGCCAGTTCACCGGGGAGCAGAAGGCGGACAGCGGTCTGGATTTCCCTGGAGGTGATGGTTGATCGCTTGTTGTAGTGAGCCAGGCGAGACGATTCTCCGGCGATACGCTCGAAAATGTCGTTGACGAAGGAATTCATGATTCCCATGGCCTTAGAGGAGATGCCGGTGTCGGGGTGGACCTGCTTCAGTACCTTGTACACGTAGATGGCGTAGCTCTCTTTCCTGGACTTTCTACGCTTCTTGCCGCCCTTCACGGCGGTCTTGGAAACGGCTTTCTTGGAGCCCTTCTTGGGCGCGGGCTTTGCTGGCTCTGGCATTGTCAAGTATCGTTGCTTCTCAAAAACGACTGGTGAGCAAGGTGGTTGGTTACCCGGTATATGTAGCAGGACACATGCTAATTTTGAGGCACGCCTCCTGCTAGTCGCTGCACTCAGCTAGGATGTGACTTTCGCGAGCTAAACTGAAATCTACTGCGCGTGCGTGGGATTTACCGACCCCTCCACCTTTCCCTTCAGTAATCATAAACTGAGAGTTATAATTACTAAAAGGAAATATTAGCAACATTTTTACACCAAAATCCACAGCCAATCATCTTCATCAATCATTAATGTCACAGCGGAAATGTTTGCTCTATGCTTGGCGGAGATGGGCCTACTCAAAGCTAGGAACTCCCTGAGCAGTTTACCGCGTAGTTTAACCAGAAACACGTGGCTAATGACGTCAGAAGATTCGTTTGGTTGCAGTTAGGTTAGTCGTTTGGTTAGTCTTTAGGTAGGCTACGTTCGACTTCATGCAGCGCCGCATTCAATGTTTCAATATGAAGTCGAATACACCTAATGTTATCTACGATCATTCTAATAAAGCATTCATTGAGCAGGTATGTTAAATTTTATCAGCAGAGTGGTGCTGCTGACGATGCGTATGAAGGAGGCTGACGACTTCTCTCATTATAGGACATTTATTTCAGAACAATGAAATGTGGCCATCTGCCAGTTGGGTTGATCGCGAACTAACTTTTTAAAGTAAAGACGTTACGCATAAAAATGTCCATGTACGGGAAGTCCATTAGATCACAATACAATACATGAACATTCATCACATTAATTATTGTGTGCTCTTGCGCCCTCTTGTGTCGCTAAGAGTAAATCATATTTACAGTCATGTAACCTGAGAACATAAAAAATAGGCTTACATTTTAACACCCCCACTTGTACTCAGGTTGGTAACACAAAAAACACCAAAACAAGTTAAACAAATGTGTACCTTTGGCTTACACATATTAGTCACCAAAAAGAGGACCTGCAAACTTTCCCAGTTTGAACTTGCTGACAGGCTTCGTCATCACATCAGCGACCATTTCATCAGTAGCACAATACATTAAATTCACCTTACCCTCATTCACAGTAGACCTAATAAAGTGATACCTAATGTCTATGTGTTTACAACGCTTTCTATTTACAGGATTTCTGGCAAGAGCAATCGTCCCCTGATTGTCTTCGTGTATTACCATTTGTGTGTATTGGTAACCATCCATATTCTCCAGTAATTGTTCTAGGTAAAGGCATTCCTGAACAGTAGAAGCAAGTGCCATATACTCTGCTTCGCATGTGGAAAGTGCAACAGTAGGTTGCTTCTTAGACTTCCATGAAACAAGTGCACTGTTTTCACTAAGACTAACACAGTATCCCGAGGTACTGCGGCGATCACTGATATCAGTCGCCCAGTCTGCATCACTGTAGGCTTTTATACCAAGATTCTCAGTGCTTCTCCTAAAGGTTAAACCTTTGCCTGCTGTACCTTTAAGGTATCGCAGGACATGCTTCACAGTAACCCATTGCTCCTCTGTAGGCTCGGCTAGGTACTGTGACAACCTGCTCACCACAAAACTCAGATCAGGCCTACTGCAGGTCGTCAGGTATATCAGACTGCCCACGGCCTCTCTGTACATCCTGATATCTGTCATTTTAACGGCATCATTACTGTATTCCAGCTTTTGCTCACAAGGAGTATCTCTCACCCTGCATTCTGACATGTTGAAACGCTGTAGAATTTTGTTAATGTACTTCTCTTGTGACATCTTAATGCATCCATCAGAAAAATCAAAATCAATACCAAGAAAATGTTTGAGTTGCCCCAAATCTTTCATCTTGAATTGCTCTGCAAGCATCCCTTTCACCCTTTTCAGTTTTCCTTCATCGCTTGCAGCAATGATCAAGTCATCGACCCACACAATTATGATTAATTTCCCTTCTTTAGACTCTTGGGAATAAACACAGTTGTCAGCTTGGTTTTGTGTGAAACCATTTTCAGTTAAGCAATCATGTAAAACCCTGTTCCAGTTTCTTCCAGACTGTTTGAGACCATAAAGCGATTTTTCTAGCCTATAGACTACACCCTCTTTTTCTTCATAGCCCTCTGGTGGATTGATGTAGATTTCGTGGTCGATGGGGGCGTGTAAGAACGCGGTTTTCACGTCCATTTGGTGGACCAGTAAATTTTCCTGCACTGCCTTCTGTATCACAATTCTAACACTGGTTAGATCTGCTGTAGGTGAAAACGTTTCCCCATAGTCTACCCCCATTTTCTGGCTGTAGCCCTTGGCGACAAATCGAGCCTTGTACTGGTCATTCCCATCTACACCAGACTTGATTGCGTAAACCCACCTACCCCCCACTGGTTTCTTGCCCACGGGTAGTGTTGTCGGGGTAAAGGTTTTATTCTCATTTAGAGACTGGATTTCCTCATTCATTGCTTTTCTCCATTCTTTTGAATTGTCTGACTGCATTGCTTCACCATAAGTTTGCGGAATGCCATAAACTGCTCTGCAGCAGTAGTCTACTGTGACATGCATCCCGTCACTATCACTGTCTTCTCTCACGAAGTCGTCTAGGTAATTAGGTGCCCTCCTTTCTCTAGTTGGATACCGCCTACTCTCAGGATCGACGCTTGTAACAGTTTCATTATGCTCAGTAGACTCATTTGCTGCCCTTGGACTATCGCAATGTGGACTTTTACCGGGTTCATTTTGCTCTAGAGCCTTTTCTGCACTCCTGTTGACCCCCTGCGTCCCCCTAGTCCTGACTCTGTGCCCCACACTGTCATCATTTAGATCTGGCTCATCTGTCTGTGTTTGTTTTTCTGCAGCTGTTTTGCTCACAAATTTCACCAGCCTGTGTTTTTGCACTTTGTTTGTATCTGGGTGGTACACCAAATACGCTGGGCTATTTTTATCGTACCCCACAAAACGCCCCTGATCACACCTGGAGTCAAGCTTTCCCTTTTCCTGCTTATAGTTGTAGCAAACAGACCCGAATCGTTGCATTCTGGACACATTGGGCTTTTTGTTTATCAACATCTCGTAAGGAGTCAGCCCTGTGCGCTTGTTCAAGCATCTGTTGCGTACCGTTGCTGCTGTTTGTACTGCGTAGTGCCAAAGGTGTTTTGGTAACTCACTTTCAATTAGCATGCACCTGCCCATCTCGAAAAGAGTACGCCACCCACGTTCTGCTGTTCCATTTTGGTGTGGTGAGTACGGAGCTGTCGTCTCATGCCTAATTTTGCTTTTCCTCAGCAGCGCCTGGAACTCACCACCTGTGAACTCAGTTCCATTATCAGATCGCACACACTTCACCTTCCCATAAGGGGATACATCTGCAAGGAATTTTTCAGTTGACTGCACTGCGTCACTCTTTTTCTTTAGAAAGTAAACAAATACTGCATTTGAGTAGTCATCGGTGAAAGACTGTGCATATTTGTACCCATCTAATGACTCAGTGGCTATTGGACCTGCAAGATCTGTGTGTATCATTTCTAAAGGAGCCTTTGCTCTGGCATCGGGGTTCCTATTTCTAGTTTGTGTAAACTTCCCTTGAATACACACCTCACACTCTTGCTCAGGCTTGCTCATTTTTCCCTTGATCTGCATACCATCAACAACATCATGTAACCTAAGCACATCATCATAATTACAGTGGCCTAGTATCTCATGCCATGCTTGGATGTCGTGGGTTGCATTACACTTATCATCAGTTGACTCAATCTCAGTGTGCAGGTAGTACAACCTGCCACACACATGAATGTCAAACCTGGTACCATATCTGGTTATCAAGACATCATTGTCTTCTTTGAAGACGACTGTGGACCCATTCGTGGTTGCTGCCTTCACCGAGAAAATGTTCTGCGGGTACGACGGCACATACAGAGCGTCCAACAGTTTTGCATTGCACCGCCGTCCACTGCTGTCGATGAGGGTAACCACTGCCGTGCCTCTCCGCTGAGCGACGCCGCTGCATCTGGTCCCATCAGCCAACTCGACGCTGTGAGTCTCCGGCCTGAAGGTGCTGTCGAAACTTGTGAACAAGGCGATGTCGTTGATGATATGGGATGTGGCCCCGGTGTCCACCATCAGGCCCCTTTCCTGGATGGTGCGCGCCGGCTTCCGCTGGTCACTGGCCCGTCCGTCCGCCATCTTGAACGCTAAGTCCTCCTTTACCTCAGCATTCTCCGACACTTTGCTCACGCCGTCCCTTCGGTCTCTGTTTTTGTCTTTTCGTCTGCATGTCGCGTCCCTGTGTGTTTCACTTTTGCAAACACTACACCACGTCTTCTGTCGACACGCTCTCGCTCGGTGCCCCTTGGTCCCGCACTTGAAGCACACCATCTCGCTGTCGTCTTTGCCCGGTCCATGTGCGCTGCTACTGGGAGGTCGCCGTCCGGTTCTCCCCTGGGTCTTCATCACGCTGTCATCGTTCGACCCGGTTGCTCTGATGTTCTCGGTTTCCTCGAAACTCCGCAATTTGGTCTTGAAGTCAGCAAATGTGATGTTTTCGTAGGTGTGCGCCACATGAATTGCGAATGGCTTGAAGCTCTCTGGCAATCCCTTCAGCACCATAGCCACCAGCAAACTGTCCCCCAGCGTTTCTCCCGCGCTTCTCAGGGCAGTTATGGCGGTCTCTGCTCTAATGATATAGTCCATTACACTTTCGCCGATGGACTTTTGAAGTGAGGTCAGCGTGTTGTACAAACTAATTATACGAGGCTTTCCCTTCCCTGCATAATAGTCTCTCAGAATATTTAATGCTTTTCTGCCATCATCTTGCGCATCTCTCATTACCAGAGACAGACTTTTGTCATCTAGCAGTAGGATCAACTCTGCATACGCGTCCGCATTTTTCTCAGGATCTGCTGCTTTTTCAGCTTCTTCTACTGGCTCATTCAACACAGTGTTTTTCAGCCCTAATAAACGAAAGTGTCCCAACAATTTAGTTTCCCAAACTTCATACTTTGCTTCGTCGCCGTCGAATACCAGTTGATGTAGCCTGCTGCTACTTGCCCTTCGTTGCTCTGCCATGCTAGCTTGCCCCTCTTCTCAGGTTAGCAGCCTTCCTCAGCACGCGATCCGTTGCAACTTTCTTGGCTTTCGTCGACTATCTTCTCCTTCAAACGTCTCCTGGGCCCATAACCTGTTAAATTTTATCAGCAGAGTGGTGCTGCTGACGATGCGTATGAAGGAGGCTGACGACTTCTCTCATTATAGGACATTTATTTCAGAACAATGAAATGTGGCCATCTGCCAGTTGGGTTGATCGCGAACTAACTTTTTAAAGTAAAGACGTTACGCATAAAAATGTCCATGTACGGGAAGTCCATTAGATCACAATACAATACATGAACATTCATCACATTAATTATTGTGTGCTCTTGCGCCCTCTTGTGTCGCTAAGAGTAAATCATATTTACAGTCATGTAACCTGAGAACATAAAAAATAGGCTTACATTTTAACAAGGTACTAGTATCTAAAGTGAGGCACAGTACAGGGGGATTTGAACCCGATACATCTCGGTCAAACGCTCTCCCCACGGCTAATAGAACCAATTTATAGATGCCATAACATGGCACAAGTAGCCTATAAACAGTTTAAGCCTGAATAATGAACCACTTTACAATACCATTGGCTCAGATGCTTTAGAAGTTTTACAGTATATTTGGTGCTTTAGCTTTAAAGTGATTTCTAACTGGTATGGAATCGCAGTTCAAATGCGCCAAAAAGTGGGTGACGAAACTCCACTAATCAACCCATCATTGTCCATTGCGTTTTAATCACCTAGGCTAATTTATAGATATACAATTCATTTTACACAAGGACAAGGATCCTCTCAATTTAGACACCGAAATAAAGTCTCTGATGTGTATCATGTTGGTGGCTCTTAAAAGAGCCTTTGGGTTCAACCTCGGGTGTGGCTACTTGACTTAACCGCCGAAGCCGTAAAGAGTACGTCCCTGACGCTTCAGAGCGTAGACCACGTCCATGGCGGTAACGGTCTTTCTTTTGGCGTGTTCTGTGTAAGTCACGGCATCACGGATTACGTTCTCCAAGAACACCTTCAACACACCGCGTGTCTCTTCGTAGATCAAGCCTGAAATACGCTTCACGCCACCGCGGCGAGCCAGGCGGCGGATGGCTGGCTTGGTGATGCCCTGGATGTTATCACGGAGAACCTTGCGATGACGCTTGGCGCCTCCTTTTCCGAGTCCATTGCCTCCTTTGCCTCTTCCTGACATTATGATTCCGCTGCGTTGCTGATAATTGGGTGTGCTCAAGCCTTCCGCGAGAGCACAACCTTTGTTCTCTCACATATATATTATTAGGGTTCCTCCGGTAGGAGAACCCTATTGTTATTGGTGGTATTATTAGGGTTCCTCCGGTAGGAGAACCCTATTGTTATTGGTGGTATTATTATTTTTTACCCATGGGAGTCAATGGCAGCCCCTAGACCAGTACCGTAAAAAGTTGTGAAATTTGGCATGTTGAAACTGCAGACCATTAGTAACTACCATACCAAACATGGGCCATGTGAGACAATAGGTGGCGCTACAGGCCACGCCCCAATATGTCAATTTTCAAATTGATGCCATTTGCAGGCCATAAGTCCCAAAATTCTGAAATTCATTACATATGCCTTATTTCTCATGAGGAATAAAAAAGCCTCAAGAAGCTATAACGGCCGCCATATTGGATTTTTCTGTACAATAAAGATTAAGGAAACGCGTTTTTTCCCTACTCCTCCTAGATGATATCCAGACTGAGCCTCACAAAATTTATCGTAGGGATTTCTGATTTTCAAAACCGTTTGTCCGGTAGAGCCAATCAAAATCTGCAACAAAGCAGGACGTTTGGTCAAATCTCAGCAAATCTTTGAGATATCAACACCAAACTAGGTATGTCACGTGGAAGACACTACAACATGTTACCATGTGCAAAGGCAACTTCATACCTCTAAAAATGATTGATATAAAGCAAATTGAATTTATTGCTAATGCTAAAATAATGCTTTACACATCCGCCGGCAAAAAACTGATACTCTGATTCCATCACTAGTTCATATGAAGACTCTTGAGAATGTTGAGTACACAAATCTGAGAAAAAGTTGACTGTAACATGAAAACTCGATTTTTAGTGAATATTTGAAACATGCATGCTTGGCTAATTTCTAGGGCTGTTTCCCCAAATCCTCTCTCCCTTTGCTCCTGTGCGCGCGTGCTCCACATTCTCACACACACAAGGGGCCAGAGCCCCTTGACACACGCATGCTTTCTTGAAAATGTGTGCTGACCAAGCCCCCACCCTCGTTTTTTAGCCCCTGTTTCATTTCGCTTCCAATCGCAGCTCGCTGTTACGAATATAAATTCTTTTTCGGCGGCCATTGTTGTTTCCCGTGTCCCGTGAAAGTCGTGTCCCGTGAAAGCCGTGTTGGAGGCAGCCACTTTCGGTAAGTCCTGGTTTTACACATTTTAAGCTAGAATTAATGATTGGGTTTGTGAAAGTACACTACTCTTGAATTATGGTGAAGGTTTAGCACTTTTAGACCTTTTAGATCGTGATTCTGAAGTGAAGGAAAACCGAACTCGATAAGTAGCTACTGTAGCTCTAGCTTTTTTCCTCTGTGTTTTTAATTAGTGAGTCATTTTGAATCTCGGCGAATTGTTAATCAAAAAGGTCGAGGAGAGCAGCCTTTAGGAGAAAAAGTAATTCCCCACAGACCTGTCGGCTCATAATTTTGATTTGGGGCGTGAAAGTCTTTGTAATAAGCCTATGCGGCAGGGAGACCGCATAGGCGGCAGCCATTCCTTGGGCGCGTCATGTTCATAAGTTCAACCTTTTTACAGTTACGTGTACACATAAAAGGTCGAGGAGGGAAGCCGTTAGGAGATGTGGGAATTGTGCTTTTAGCCAGATGCTCCGATTATTTTTGTGATTTGTGGACTTGCAATTGGAGTGATACTGCGTCCCGGGGGTTCATTGTTTGGATCGGCTCGCCCACTGGCAGTGTGTAAACAATTTTGTATTTCACTCAATTCTACTCCAAAAACCTCAGGGAGGACATCTTTTTGTAGACGAGGGCCTGCTAAAGATAGCCAGTACATCTGATTTTTCAAGGCGAGCCTGTTTCATTCGTCATATGCCCTGAGAAAGCGACCTACGTTAGCCAGGCTAGTTTTGCCAATTTCGGTAAGTCAGGCTATTTAAAGGTCTCTGACAGTCAGAATCACTGTTTACAGGCAAAGGTCGAGCTGGTCTTTTGTCAGATGTGTATATATTGACCAGTTTAGAGGTAAAAACTCTTGCCAGAGCCTGGAATCGAACCCGTGTTTCGAGTGACTGCATGGGTCTCCATGAGGTCAACACATTTGGATTCAAGTTCAAGTAATGACACTGCATTTCACAGTCAAAACTGAAGTCTGTATCAAGTGTAGATGGGAAAAGCTTCATTTTTCACAACTGACATGGACCCTTTCTTCACTTTGACAAGTCTGGAGGGTCATGCAGAGGCCTGCTCAACAGAGTTCAACAGAGGATGCAACAGACTCAAGGATGGTGAGATCCACACAGACCCCTTGCTGGACTACCCCTCTCTAGCTGGACAGCTTCTCTTCAGCCTTGACCCCAGAACAGCTTGATCCAGCTGGCCTGCCTGCCTGCAGGCCCTGCTTGCCCCTGCCTGCCAGCCCTCCAGAGACAGTCACCCCACAGACACAGTAGCTCTGCAGCCTGCTTTTTTGAGGACATTGATGAAAAAGGACAAGCCAGCATTACTTTGATGAAAGTCTAAATGTTTAATCCTTTCCATGTGCCAGTATGCCAAGCTGCTGACTTTGTGTCTTAAGTGATGAAACTAGTTCAAGTGATAGACTTTTGACCTGAATCCAATGATTATTCATCTGAATAAAAACCACTCAAGAGAAGTACTGCTTCTTGGAGCATTTGTGCTCCACATCAGTACATCTCACACATTTGCCTTTGTTTCCATGGGATTCATGGAATTGTTCGTTTCTGCTCCACCATTTCCACCCTAGTGTAATAAGAAGTATAATTTAGGACAGCAATTACATTTTTGTGTTATCCTTCCGCATTACACACATTTAGTCAATGTTCTTAAACTCAACCGATTATTGTCATTTTACCATACTGTTCATATTGAACAGACATCAGTGTTTACTTGGAAAGATGACTGTATATTTCCACTTTTGATTTGTATTTCCATCGTAAGTTTGGTCTTTAATTTCTTTTGGAAGTGGTATTAAAAAGTCTTACATTTAACTTGTTTATACCTGTAGACACCCTGTGAAGCCCCCACCCCCCACTGCAGAGACAGTTGGTGACAGAGAGGTGCAGACATTAAGTTAAACATGCCTTAAGAATAGAGTAACAAATAGAGACTAAATGTGTAAATGGCTGTTGAAACTCAGTTCTCTGAGTTGGTGCATGTCAGTTTAGGCAAAGGTAACCTTTTAAACCTCTAGGTTTAAAACAAATTCAGATTTGATTGGAACTTTCTTTTATACATTTATAGTTGGATTTGACATTTAATTCATTTAGCAAGTTGTTTAACTCAAACAACCATAACAAGGCACATATGGTATACAAAGCTGCAGTCAGATTTGGCGAAATTGTTAGCTTGGATGTTATCTTTACATATAGATGGGGTCTTGTTGATGCGCACGCAGCTTCAAGGCAGAAAGACGCGTTCCATTTCACTTTTACTGTACCTACACCTTTAATGTTCCCGCCATCCCCCCATTTCTGAATAAAGTTCGACTGATCTGATTTGTTGATTTCTGTTGCTATGAAAACCAGTTTAGCCAAGCTAACTAACATTGTTTTTAGCTAGCTTGCATTACCATTCAATTGCTAACAAAACATTAGTAAAAATAGCTTGCTAATCGGGCAGAACTTGAACTCGGGCAGGAGACTCTGAGACCTCAGCGCACCACTAGCATCTCGTCATATCACGCAGTCGGAGCACAGCTAGATAATCAGCGTCAGCGCTCTTGGGTACCCAGCATGCAGTGCGGTATGTTAAAAAAACAACAGCTACGCAAGGGATTTCAGTTGTTGTGTTCGTTCAGTTAGATGTTTGTAATGTTATTGGCCGGGTTTCCCAGATTCGTTAAGAAGCTCTTAACGCTAAGAGCTTCTTAGGAGCGTTCTAAGAGCGTTCTAGAGCGTTCTTAGAACGCTCTTAAGAAGCTCTTAGCGTTAAGAGCTTCTTAACGAATCTGGGAAACCCGGCCATTGTTTGTTAGTTAATATAATCTTGTTGGTCACCTCGAGTGTGCATGCTGTGTAGTTTAATGGGAACAGAGAGTCGGCCATTTTACTATCACAGGCTGAACGTGGGCTGTGCCCTAGACCAGACCAATTGCCTATGAGGCTAATCTTGATTCTGGATTGACTGAGATTCTGGAAAGAGATCTACTCAAGAAGAGAGTCAATATCTGTGGTTTTCAAGCCATCTTTGAGAACATTTGAAAACAATGTTGCGGTTAATATGTTTTGATTGTGGGAGGCAACTTTTGGACTACACCTAAACCTCATGCGGCCACCGCACCACCCGCACTGGCAAAGAGGGAAACAGCATGGATGGGGAAAGTGTGTGGGCAGAGCAAGCAGTAGTAGTACATAAACTACACACGTCCTTTAAGTGTATTCTGACTTTCATAAAGTTATTGTTGTAATCAAAGCTTTTAAAGAATGGATCTCTGCATGATGGGCCTGACCAGAGCACAGGTGGCCTGACAGAACACGCTTCAAAGTTGTCACTTTCAAAAGGGTGGCATTTTAACCCTGTCAGTCCAAAATGTCTAAAAGTTGGTACGCATGCCTTATTGCCAATGGGGAACAAAGAAGTCTCAAGAACCCATAATGTCGGCAGCATGGATATTTCTCTACAGTGACAATTTGTGAAGAATTTCAAAAAATGACTTCAAATCAGCCATTGATCCAATTGTCTTGAAATGTTGTGTACATGTATGAAATACATGTCTGTGTCATGTCAATTTTGTAATGGTTTGCAATGCTGAGGAACCCGCCATTGCTGCCTGCAGCTATATTTATTATTCTTTTTGCCCCCCTAAAACTCAGTCAATATTTGGCCTACATAGACAACCTAGGTGTCAAAAGTTTCGTCTTGGTAGCGATTGAGTTGCTTCTATTGGGATTTACGTTCCGTTGCATGGTTTAGGCTCAAGTTACGTTTTTGTGGCGAAAAGTGAAGCTAACGGTGGCTAATTTGCTAGCCACAGTCACTGACGTTACTAACGTCACTACGTCACTAACGTCACGAAAACACGCGTGACTACCTTTGGCAGAACATTCGTTTCGCATCTGTTAACTTGGGGGATAGCTAGGCTAACTATAGCTTTACTGCAAGGCAGCTGCAGAAACGCCACAAGCGAAGAGGCCAGGGTGATAACTATTTACTCATTTTACTTTGTGATATGACACACAATTGTGATGTGTAATGTACAATATAAGATGATATTATTAAGGAAGTACATCTACTTTCGGAAACGGTAGTCTACTATTTCACTGAAGTATTAGCATCATGACATTAGCCTGTGTTGCCCGGGCAACACATACTACAGTGGTCTATGATGTAGCGTTATCTGTTTTCAATCGTTAAAATAAACATTCCTCACATATACATTTTCGTTGTAGGATTTATTCTGACATTAGTAAACGATTTGTTGGTGAAATTACCATTACCTGTGGTTTCAAACCAGTGTCCTAATGTAGCTCACTGCAACGCTGTAGCCTACGCGAGACACTACAAAAACATCTACACAGCTGTTTAGGAAGTCAAACGGCGACAGAACTATGGAGGACCAAACCTATGGAGGACCAAACCTGCCAAAATTAAAAATAAATAAATAAATGTATAAATAAATGTATTTATACATAAAAAATGTAAATATATAAAAATAAATGTATGAAAACATCTTAATTACGTATTTATTTATTTACATGGCCATTTATTTCTGTATTTATTTATTTTTGTATTTATTTATTTCTGTGTACATTTATTTCTTTCTGTGTACATTTATTTCTGTATTTCCTTGTCCTTAAGCTAATGAGGTAAGCTGTCAATCAATGTATGTCATGGTGTCACCTTAACCCCATTGGTTGATCGGTATCAGAGTGCGAAGATGGACTTTCCATGCCTGGGGTTGCTATGACTACCTTAGTAAACAAAAGACTGCACACACGCAATAGATAGCGAGATATGAGAGTTTTGGCTAGCTAACCTTGCTAAAAAAAAAGTGCTAGTCAAGATGTTTAACTTTTTCGCGTTGAGGCTCTGGATACCAATTTGTACCATTTAGCTGCCTGCAGAGTCATAAAGAGAAAGAGTTGCGTGAATTGCCTTTACGTTCATGGTACTGTACTGTACTGTACTGTAGGCTAGTTAGAACTAGAGCGAGCTAGCATCAGTTTCAAACACAGCAGCATCGTCGTTGAGGAACAGTTGTACTGTACTGTATGATGGAGTTGTGCCAAGGTAAGAATGTGGAAGTTCTTGGCCCATTTTCTGGCATCTAGTACATTTAACATTTCAGTATCTTAAAGTGCCGAGATTTTTTGATGCTAGCTAGACATGTAGAAGCCAGAACGTAGCAAAAACAATGTGCTACGAAGTGAGTGATGACCTGTTTATGTAATGATCGGTGTAGCTAGCTAATTTAGTGCACTATTTATATTTATTGAGAAACTAATGCCTACAAACAAGTTTGTGTGAGAGGAAAGCTGTATTTAATTATTAATCCGTAACTGTGGTCGCTTATTTGCACCATAGTCTGGGGGTTGGTACAGTAAGAAATTGGATGATATTATACAGTGTCAAGGAACCATCAAAGAACATAGTACAACATGGTTAATCAATTCATAAAGTGAATGTTTACTAAGCAAACTATGAGTTAGAGACCATTGTAACATTCAGTCCATCATGTGATTATCATTACAGCTTACTGTCTGTTTATGTGTGTGTGTCTATGGCCCTTGCAGTCTGGCATTGCTACTGATGTTGATGTGAGCTGAAAAGGAGGCCCAGTGCCTTGCAGGTGGATGTCAGACCACTGGACGAAGGAGCGCTGGATGGGAGACCACTAGTTGAAGGAGCGCTGGATGGGAGACCACTGGATGAGAGATTTCTGGATGAGGGAAAATGTGATGGAGTGGGCTGTCTTATATTTAAACCACAGTATTTTTGTCATTACTATGCTTTTAATTGTGGTCGTTATTGAGTTATATTGAGTTTGCTCCTGTTGACTTTAGCAAACCACCTCTTTCTCCGCAGCTGGGAAGCCGTAGCCTACATCACGACTCCCTATTTGGAGCATGCAATACATCCCCATGCATCACACCCAACCATTATGAAATCCAAGATGCTAGGTGCAAGACCAAGACAGCGCGGTGTAGACAAAAGCGTTACCTTTATTGTGTCACCCTTTACACTCTTTTCATAGCAGAGACTAAAATAACATGTGTACATATTTGAATAGTCATGTTGACTATCATGTAGTTGTACTGTAGCCTTTCACAACCAAGTCCTTGAGGTTTAACCCTTGTGCTGCCTTCGGGTCACATGACCCAAAGGTTCATAACGAACCATCGTTGTGTTTACCCAATTTTACCCAATACAAAAACAAATTAAAATAATTTTCTTTTAACCTTTGCAATGTGGGGGGTCTGAGACAGCCTAGCTGTTAAAAGAAAATGCTTTAAATTTGTCGCAATACGACGGTGGGTCACAACGACTGAGGGTCAGAATGACCCGAAGATAACACAAGGGTTAATCATTGTGCACTACACATGCATAAAATGATACTATATAGTAGGGAAAGATTAAATAAAGATGCAGAACAAACTACTTGTTTCCAAGTTACATTTAATGACAACACATGAAGGGTATGAAGAGATTCTTAAAGAGATTCTTGAAGACATTCTTAAATTGGAATACAGCTCCTATTGCATCGGTTGATTTTCCAAATCCTGTTGATAATGACATGTGCAGCACGCTCCCTTACAAATGCACTGCTTGAACTATGAGTATCGGTGTACCTCAGTAAATTAGAATATTGTGGAAAAGTTTGTTTATTTTGATTAGTAAATTCAAAAGTTGAAACTCATATATTATACAGATGCATTACACACACAGTGAAATACTTCAAGCGTTCATTTTAATTTTGATGATTCTGACTTTCATCTAATGAAATCCCAAAATTGAGTATCTCAGAAAATTTGAATATTACACAAGACCAATAAACCTAAGGATTTTTAACCCTTGTGCTGCCTTCGGGTCACATGACCCAAAGGTTCATAACGAACCATCGTTGTGTTTACCCAATTTTACCCAATACAAAAACAAATTAAAATAATTTTCTTTTAACCTTTGCAATGTGGGGGGTCTGAGACAGCCTAGCTGTTAAAAGAAAATGCTTCACTTTGTCTTTGTATGCGGTAAATTTGTCGCAATACGACGGTGGGTCACAATGACTGATGGGTCAGAATGACCCGAAGATAACACAAGGGTTAATACAGAAATGTCAGCCGACTGGAAAGTATGTTCATATAGGCATTCAATACTTTCTGGGTCTGGGTTCCTTTTGTATGAATAATTGCATCAATATGGCATGGAGGCGATCAGCCTGTGGCACTGCTGATGTGTTATGGAAGCCCAGGTTGCTTTGATAGCGGCCTTCAGCTCATCTGCACTGTTGGGTCTGGTGTCTCTCATCTTCCTCTTGACAATACTCATAGAGTCTATGGGTTCAGGTCAGGCAAGTTTGCTGACCAATCAAGTGATACCATGGTCATTAAACCAGGTTCTGTTACTTCTGGCAGTGTGGGCAGGTGCCAAGTCGTGCTGGAAAATGAAATCAGCATCTCCATAAAGCTTGTCAATGGAAGGATGCATGAAGTGCTCTAAAATGTCCTGGCAGACGGCTGCATTGACTTTGGACTTGATAAAACTGTGGACCTACCAGCAGATTACATGGCTCTGCAAATCATCACTTGGAAACTTCAAACTGGACTTCAAGCAACTTGGATTCTGTGCCTCTCCACTTTTCCTCCAGACTCTGGGACTTTTATTTCCAAGTGAAATGCAACATTTACTTTAATCTGAAAAGAGGATCTTGGACCACTGAGCAAGTCCTTTCCCTTTTCTCCTTCGCCTGGGTAAGACGCTTCTGACGTTGTCTCTGGTTCAGGAGTGGCTTGACACGAGGAATGCGACAGTTGTAGCCCATGTCCTGGATACACCTGTGCGTGGTGGCTTTTGATGCACTGACTCCAGCCTCAGTCCACTCCTTGTGAATTTCCCCCAAATTCTTGAATGACCGTTGCTTCACAATCCTCTCAAGGCTGCAGTTATCCCTGTTGCTTGTGCACCTTTTTCTACCACAATTCTCCCTTCCACTCAACTTTCTATTAATATGCTTGGATACAGCACTTTGGGAACAGCCAGCGTCTTTAGCAATGACCTTTAGTGGCTTACCCTCCTTGTGGAGGGTGTCAATGATTGTCTTCAGGACAGCAGTCTTCCCCATGACTGTGTAGCCTACTGAACCAGACTTAGAGACCATTTAAAGGCTTAGGAAACTGTTACAGGAGATAATCAGCTGATTAGAGTAGGACATCATGAGTCTACAATATTTAACTTTTTCAGTCAAATGTTCTAAGATACTGAAATTTGGGTTTTCATTAGCTGTAAGCCATAATCATCCAAATTTAAAAAAATAAACACTTCAAATGTTTCACTCTGTGTGTAATGCCTCTGTATAATATATGAGTTTCACCTTTTTCCATGATATTCTAATTTACTGAGATTCACCTGTGTCGGTCTAACTGCAGAGTATAGTAGTATAACCATGCTTATAAACTAGACCGCACCATTTCAATGATATGCAATCTACATAATGTATTTGTGACCTGCTAGGGAAGTTACCCGGCTACTTATGTAATGTTACAACACTGGATTAAAATCAAAATGATTAGAGCTACGTCTAAATTCATTTACACAAGTTTCTTAGTTTGACCCGTCTGACACACTCGTCGACACGAGTGTGGATCGCTATGGCATAAGTGTAATAATAATAATTATTACACTTATTATAGAAACACTTAAGTGGCTTCGCCGCTTCGCGGCTTGGCCACCAATAATAAGAAAAGGTAGAAACACTTAAGTGGCTTCGCCGCTTCGCGGCTTGGCCACCAATAAGAAAAGGTAGAAACACTTAAGTGGCTTCGCCGCTTCGCGGCTTGGCCACCAAAAATGTTTGCTCCTTCTTGATTTTTATGAATGAGCAGCTCTTTTTCTGATATTCAACTAATTTGTCAAACAAATTCCTCTAACGTTCATATAGTTGAACTTACAGAAACAAGTTATACCTTAAAATGTAGGAAAAATTGTCCTCTTTCAGCCAATGTAACTACTAAAGAGCTCACATTTACAGATTTTCAGCTATGAGCCTTGAAGCGAGAGCAGCCTTTCAAATTCTCTCACTAACTTCAATGGAGAGGTGAGTAAAATCAGTCAGAGAAAGCAAGAAGGAACAAGATTTTGAAACTGCCGATAGAGTCGTATTTCTGACTGCACAGACATATAAAGGACATCTCTGGTTTCGGCAGAGTCTTGGGTCTCGGAAAATATCCTTATATTTTGGATTGGACGTATAGTTTTGCGTCTAGGTCAACTTGTTTGAGGTGTGGATACTAGGTAAATGTTCGTTTTTCTCTCTGCCTAGCTCGTTAGCTATCACAGCTGCGCCATCACCGGGCAACCAAACAAACAAGCACCAGGAAAGCAGAAGGAACACGTTTTTGAAACTGCAGGTAGAGTCGTATTTCTGACTGCACAGACATATAAAGAATATCTCTGGTTTCGGCAGTCTTGGGTCTCGGAAAATATCCTTATATTTTGGATTGATGATTTGGATAGATAAAATGCAATTTACCTGCCTTCATCTTTGCCTATTATATAGCGCTTTCTGGATGCAAAGTTTATTATAATGTATTTGAATTCAATCTGTTTAGCCATTTCACACTCAATGGCAAGTATTGCCAGGTTATTGAGCCTATGCTGGCTCATTGTGGAGCACATGTAATTATTCATGATTTTGAGTTTACTGAAGGACCTTTATCCTCCTGCCACAGTTACAGGTAAAGTGCAGAATATCCTCAGAGCAATACAAATGTCACCATAAATGCTCTCAAGCTTCATGTCATGAATTATGTTGAGGGACTCCATGGGTGTTGATGTTCCTCCTGAAAATGTGGCACTGTATATTCTTTTCAGATGGAGCATTTGTTTTTCCAAATTGTCAGATAGATCCTTGGGATATTTTGTTAGAAAAGTTCTACAAGATGACTTAATATCCTCCTCACCCAACTGCTGGAACTTGAGTATTCCCTTGAAATCATTGCAAATGTCCCTGATCGACTGAAATCTGGATGTCAGCTGTACCATGTGTCCACTACAACATAATATAGAGAATTCTGAAATGCTACATCAGGAGTCTCCTGTGCATCTGACCTTTCTTCAGTAAGCTGCCGTTTTCTCTTCCTGCTATGGGTGAACTCAGGTGGGATGCCCATTGCATTGGCTATAATTTGAGCTTTTGCAAGCATTGAATCCCACTTATTTCTCTATAAAAAATATTTCCTGCTGTAGATGCTTCAATGTTTGATGTTTTCTGATCCAAAGATAAGCCACCACTCTGCAGGAAAACAATTATATCTTCAGTTCCAGTATTTTTACCCAAATAGTGCACATGACAACTGCCGTGAATGATGTAAAATCAAGTCGAACACACCTTGTGTAAAAAAAAAATATATATATATTGTGTTGCAGGGAAAATGCAAGCATTTGAGTCACTTTTCAAAAGTTGGTAAAAAGTGGCAAGTAGCTAAATTTGTTGCAAGGTGCTGTTTGAAGTCAAATTTCCCATGATAGTCTGAAAAGTTGCTGAATCCAGCAACAAAGTTGGCAACACAGCCGAACACCGGCAAGAGGGTCCAATAGGGTATATGTCGAACATCATATGACTAAACCGGAAAACAGGTCTCACCACTTCCGCTTGCAGGGTAATTTGTGCTAACCCAACGGCAAACCTAGCTAGTTCACACAATCAACAATAACATTATTATTATGAGCATTTTGTGTGTTTTAAATTATTTAACTTTGAAGACCATGTATGTATCCAAACCGGTTAAGTACCAGAAGCGGGAACATCTGAACAGTGATTTTTGCTGCGTACCTGAGTGTGAAATGTCCGAGTGACCTGATGGAGACCCATGCAAAATCACTCAAAACACTGGTTTGATTCCAGGCTCTTGCAAGAGTATTTATCTCTAAACTGGTCAATATACACATCTGGCCAAGGACCTCCGCAACCTTTGCCTGTAAACAGTGATTCTGACTGTAAGAGACCTTTAAATAGCATGACAGAGTGAAACGGGCCAAACTAGCCTGGCTAACGGAGGTCGGTTTCTCAGGCAAATGATGAATGAAACAGGCTTGCTTTAAGAAATCAGAGACCCTGGCTATCTTCAGCAGGCTCGTATCTACAAAAAGCGGTTTTGGTGTAGAATGGAGTGAAATACGACATTGTGAACACACTGCCATTGAGCGACCCTAGTCTCTGAAGCTAGAGTCAAAACAATGTACAGGGGGACGCAGTCTCACTCAGATTGCAAGTTTTACACAAATCACACAAAAATCGTACCGCCTGAATAAACGCAGAATTCACATATCTCTTGAAAGTTTAAAAGTTTCTCAACCTTTTTGGTGTAGAATGTCAAATTATTAACCTTTAGATGCGTAAGTTCTAAATATTTCCGACGCTCCCACCAGAGTGTTATTTTTCCGAAACGGAAGCTAGCTAGCTTTAGTTAGCTTCCATTACCTAGCATAATACTCACAGCAATGCTACTACCTGCTGGTGTTAACCCCCCCCCCCCCCCCCCTTCCACCCTGACAGCAGACTTCTCCTTCTTTGAGGAAAAAGTTGCTGACATTAGCAGTCGGTTCCCTGAACCCACTTTTCCCAAACACTCACCCTCTATGACTGACCCAACTAAATGTCTAAACTCTCCCCTGTCCGAGGCAGCGATCTCTGACCTCATTCTCTCTCATCGCCCCACCTCCTGTCCCCTCGATCCAGTCCCCTCCCCTCTCTTTCAAACTATCTCTCCCTCCATCATAACTTTTCTTCTCCATGTCCTTAACTCTTCTCTTACTTCCGGCACTAACTCTGGCCTTCAAACAGGCCAGAGTTAGCCCTCTATTCAAAAAACCCTCCCTTAACCCAGCCATCCTCCAGAACTACAGACCAGTATCACTGCTACCCTTCTTTTATAAAACAATTGAACGCGCCGTATCTAACCAACTGTCAAACTTTCTCTCTCAGAACAACCTGCTTGACCACAACCAATCGGGCTTCAAGACTAGCCACTCAACAGAAACTGCCCTCCTGTCAGTCACCACTGCCCTCCAGTCTGCCAGAGCGGCTTCAAGGTCATCCGTCAACATTCTGCTGGACCTTTCTGCAGCATTTGATACGGTTAATCATCAAATCCCCCGCCAGCTCTCCGCTGGTGTCCCACAGGGCTCCATCCTTGGACCCCTCCTCTTCTCCCTGTACACCACCTCGCTTGGACCAATCTTTACCTCTCATGGCTTCTCCTACCACTGCTATGCTGACAACACGCAACTGTACCTGTCGTTCCCCCCGACTGATCCGGGGATCTCAGCTAGGATCGAGGCCTGCCTCACAGACATCTCCGCCTGGATGACCAAGCACCACCTCCAGCTGAACCTCGCCAAAACAGAACTCCTCATCATCCCGGCCAAACCCTCCATCTCCCACGATCTCTCAATCACCCTGAGATCTGCGACGGTGACCCCTTCATCCTCTGCCAGGAACCTCAGGGATGACGAGCTCTCCCTCACAGCCCACATTGCCGCGGTCTCCCGGTTGTGTAGATTCACCCTCTACAACATCCGGAAGATCAGGAGATACCTGTCTGAGCATTCCACCCAGCTGATAGTCCAAGCACTTGTCCTCTCCAAGTTGGACTGCTGCAACTCGCTGCTTGCCGGTCTCCCAGCATGCGCAACCCGCCCTCTTCAGAGGATTCAGAACCCGGCAGCCCGCCTGGTCTTCAATCTACCCAGACGCTCCCATGTTACCCTGCTCCTCATCTCCCTCCACTGGCTTCCCATCACGGCCCGTATCAGATTCAAGACCCTGGTACTGACCTTCCGAGCAGTGAACGGGACTGCACCCGACTACATCAAGTCTCTCCTCCAGCCTTACACCCCCACCTACGGTCTTCTCAGTGACGTGCGGTGAGGTTCGTGGCTGGGGAGGCACTGACTCTTTCAAAGTCAGATTTACAAATACATGAATTCAACAGAGCAGCATCAATCACCATTCAACTGGCTGCTTGCACATTGCCAATGGTTATTTTCATATCCCATATCAGCATTCTTTACACACATATTTGGCCAAAGAAATGCGTTAAATTTATAGAGGCTCAGAGAGAGGGCATTTGCTCCGCATTGTCCGTGTTCTTAATTTGCCATCACAATTCCACAATTCATACTCATTCAATAGAAATGAAAGTATATACAGTCCATAACAGAAAGACAAATGTTGTTTTATTCTTTAAATTAACTAAATTTTTCTTATCTGGTTTTATATAATTTTGTTATCTTCTTTCCCGTCGTTTGAAACAAATCTTTTAGCTCCGGGCATCGATCTTCCATGATTTATCACTTCCAGTTTTGATTGAAAGTCCAGTTTTGAGAAATGTTAAGTTTACATAAATGAAAGATATGCAAGATTATATATATATATATATAATCTTATAATCAGTCAGGGCAAAAAAATACAAATAAACGATAGGGTGCACTTTTTCTATTTGACTTTTTTAGCTAGCAACAACCATACATTTGTCTGTAATACATGAAGAAGAACAATAGCAGAACAAGCCCGTGTGCTCACACACGCCCCCCTCAGTCAGGCAGAGGTACTGGCTGCCTCCCCTCCTGCTTTTTCACTGCGGCGTTATGTACGATCAGCAAGACTAATATACAAATACGTAAAATACATGACCGAGACTATGAAATGTGAGGACATATAATAAAAATGTGTACAAACATTACATTGGTGACATTTTTTTTTTTTTTACATTTTTAGTCATTTAGCAGACGCTCTTATCCAGAGCGACTTACAGTAATTACAGGGACATTCCCCCGAGGCAAGTAGGGTGAAGGTGACCTGGAGGGCAGAACGCTGCTGGCCATAGTGGCTCACACCGTTGAGACGCAGCAAAAGCCTGCAAATTTACCTTCCCACGTTTCTTTGGATCACCTCTCGGCTAAAGAAAAGGAAAGCTATGGACACAAACTGCAAGTGTTGGCGTCTAACACAACAACCCAACTATTTAGCTGACTTTAACTCACTACGACCACTGCTGTTGGTCTCCTCGATACACAACAAACTATGTCAAACCGATTACATAAAGATGTGTTTTATGGCTAAAAACACAATAATTAATATACCTGTATATACTTGTGTTTAACTTTACTTGAGCTTAGCTTTGATGAAGTGTTCGCTGCAAATACGTGTATATTTGAGCGGCTGCCATTGTTTGCCCTCCCCGGAGACAGAGGTAACATTACGTTTAATGGCACAAATCCACAATCATCTTCTCTTTAGGTTTTCCTTATCGGACGGAATTCTATAGAAACACAGCCCAGGATTGTCTCCTCTTCAATTAGTGCGTCCGAAAGCACAACAACTATCCGGCATTTTGGCAACACAAAAGCAACAGACAAAGTAAATGTATGACTTTCTTATGGTTGGTGGGCAGCGGAAATAGGGGGGCGTGCCCCTTGTAACGAGGGCGTGCCCCTTTTAACGTGACGTCACGTGAAAACTATGAATTGCAGCGTTCCCTCTTCCGGCCCCTCTAAACCGGAACCAGAGCCTGTTTAAGGAGAGCCTGGCCACTCCCTATTAAGCCCCATTGTACCGAATTTTGTTGCAGTTCCACCAGAGTTCCCCTGGGTGTGATCGCGGTCGAGTGCAGAATGAATGGGAGTCTATGGAGCTAAACGGCTAAATGTGTCTCTTTCACCTGATTATCGTTGAGAAATCTCAGATTTGATTGTAGTTTTTGCATGTTCAACATGGATTACAGGTCGAAAGTTAAATGAACGAGTACTTATGTCATTTCGATTTCTTACAGGGCAAGTCGTTGTTGCCCATAACACGCTAGCATTCTGCTAACGAATGCTGATTGGTTAGTGAAGGACTGACTACAACCAGAGATCCCGCTTGATGGCATCCGAAGCAGAACCAGAATGTCAGAGCATTAGCAACATTAGAAACAACATTAGCAAACCAAAACTCTTTCTAGCATGTGTATTGACAGGGAGAGCCTAACCTGTCAGCTGTGTTGTCGATGCCTCGAGAAAAAAGTGGAAGTAACCAGAGCTTGCCGTCAAGCAGCATCTCAGGCCGTACAATGTGTATGACGTCAATTACATTTTAAAAGGCTTTTTAGAACAAAAAGGCGACTTTAAAAAAATCTATCACCCAGCGGTGTGTATTTTTTTTGCCTCCCCTTTCGAATTCAGAATTCAAATTACTAGACAAAAAATGATGTCCTGAGAAAAGTGGATTTTGAGGGGTATAGCTCTATAGACCTCCATTCATTCAGCACTCGACCGTTAGCGCCCTCATATGGAACTAGAGTGGAACTGCAACCAGTTCAGAACCCGGAAGTTTCCGGAGTCTCTGCCGGAACTCTCTTCTCAGGCCCCTCTTGTCAGGTGTAACTAGGTGTTACCGCCACCGCTGGTCGGAAGATGTATTGCATTTATATACATAAGGCAATGGGATTTGTACATGAGTGGTATCTCACTACCGTATGACCAGAGCCTGTCTACGGAGAGCCTGTTCACGCTCTATTAACCCTTGTGCTGCCTTCGGGTCACACAAACACAACGATGGTTCATAACGAACCATCGTTGTGTTTGCCCAATTTTACCCAATACAAAAACTAAATAAATAAATATTTCAACCTTCGCAATGTGGGGGGTCTGAGACAGCCCAACGGTTAAAAGAAAATGCTTCACTTTGTTTTTGTATGCGGTAAAGTTGTCGCAATACGACGGTGGGTCAGAATGACTGATGGGTCAGAATGACCCGAAGATAACACAAGGGTTAAGCCCCATTGTACCGAATTTGGTTGCAGTTCCACCAGAGTTCCACTGGGGGTGATTGTAGGCGAGTGCAAAATTAGTCTATGGAGCTAGACGGCTAAATTTGTCTCTTTCGCCTGATTGTTGTTGAAAAATCTCAGATTTAATTGTAGTTTTTGCAAGTTCAAGATGGATTATAGGTCGAAAGTTATGTCCTTTCAATGTCTTACAGGGTGAGCCGTGATGAAGAAAGTGTTTTGTCCGTCTCTTCATAAACGGAGTGACTAAATTCAGTTGAGTTCTGGATTTTAATAAGTATTATCAATCTGAAGATTGGGAGAGAAAACAAGACCCAACAATAAAATGACAACACAACACCAGGCTTAGGTCTCAATCATGTCTCTCTCAGCTCTGAAAGCCGGAGGACCATCTTTTATAGGGCACAAGAATGTAAAGATAGATTGTGACAGTCAGGCAGTAATGACATTACAACAGTCTCAGAGAAAGAGATTCACTGCTCCCAACACATGATAACTCTCAGACTAGAGAGTTCATAGTTGGAGCTCTCCTTGTAGTCATGACAAGGAACGTTTAGCCAGTACTTTCTCCTGACCCCGAACATCTATTAACCCTGACACATAGACACAATATACTCTTATTAATAGCAAGCTTACATGAGAACGTACTAACTAGTATCCAATAAATAGTTCTATTGATTAGTGAATAATGTAAGCACACAGGAAATCCCAATTTCTTCCACAGTCGTTTCCCGTAACACGCTAGCATTCTGCTAATGAATGCTGATTGGTTGGTGAAGGACTGGTTACAACCAGAGATCCCGCTTGATAGCATCCGAAGTGGAACCAGAATGTCAGAGCTTTCGGCGTGGTCTTTGAAACATTAGCAAACCAAAACTCTTTCTAGCACGTGTATTGACAGGGCGAGCCTAACTTGTCAGCTGTGTTGTCGATGCCTCGAGAGAGAAAAAGGAAGTCTCAGTGCTTGTCGTAAATCAGTATCTCTGGCCGTACGATGTACATGACGTCATTTACATTTTAAAAGTCTTTTTATAACAAAAAAGCGACTTTTAAAAAATCCAAACACCCAGCAGTGTGTATTTTCTTTGCCTCCCCTTTCGAATGCAACATTCAAATTACTAGGCAAAAAATTATATCCGGAGAAAAGTGGATTTAGAGGGGTATAACTCCATAGACCTCCATTCATTCTGCACTCACCGGTGAGCGCCCTCATATGGAACCAGAGTGGAAATGCAACGAGTGCGTTACGTATGGCGAACATTATCACAAAATATTGTTTTTAAAGGATTAAAGTAGCTGGTTATAACCACATTTATTCCATAAACATAACCCATATAGTCATAAATGTAATGTGAAAAACAAATAAATATTCTCAGTGAGTATCCATTTCTACTTGTAGTTTGTGTATGCAAAAAAAACAGCCAATGTAGTGAAGGTACTTTCCACTGCATCATGCAAAAATTAATTACATGTACAAAAGTCCAGCTACAAAACCCAGTACGGAAATACAGAACAACCTCTTGGCATGGTGAAGAGTAGACATAAGTCACAGAAATAGAGGAACCGGTGGAGAACGGAGGATTGTTTCAGGATATATGCAATCCTTCTAGGCAAACATGGTGGGATGTTTTTGGTTGTTTTGATATATTTTACCATATAACACATGTTATAACAAGGAATTAATAGTTTGTTAGATTATTCCATATTCTACATGCTGGTGCCTGCAAAAATGTAAGACTTAAAATAAGTGGTGTAAGTTTAAACAAGTCTAACTATACTAAAGGTACAAAGTCTAACTAACTAGTACTAATACTAAGGGGAAAGGTATGTAAAATAAATATAAAGTATAAAATAGCTATAATATACAATATATGTTACTCCCCTCAAGTTGAATCAAAGGCTGATGTCGTTCTCGGTTTCTAACAGACATGTATTGGACAGTAGTCTTCAACATGTCTTGTACATGCTAACTTTGTAGCTTTTAATGCCCCAACAATGCCGTCAGAACTAAGAAACTAAATACATGAACTTCAATTAACCCTCTAAACGGTGTTTTACACAGAATAAACGAAATGTACATACAAAACGTATAAATGAAGTGCACATTCACGTACGAAAATACACTTAATTGGCTAATACACATTAACACAATCAAGTAACTTAAACATGTTCACATAGAATCAATTAACACGACAAACACCTCATTGGCCTCTCTGACTCAAGAGGAATAAACCAGACCCCCACCCCTCGCCCCTCTGCTTGAAGCAACGGCCCCGGTGGATGTAGGTGGTATTACATTTACGGTTAGGCACCCGGCTCTTCCGGTCGTTTTTATTCTATTAACGCTTGTCAATGGAGCGATCCCAGACCCTATGTACAAATCAAATGTACGAGGGTCTGGTTAGGACCAGGCTACCTGTACTGTGCCTCACTTTAGATACTAGTACCTGCTCAATGAATGCTTTATTAGAATGATCGTAGATAACATTAGGTGTATTCGACTTCATATTGAAGCAGTGAATGCGGCGCTGCATGAAGTCGAACGTAGCCTACCGAAAGACTAACCAAACGACTAACCTAACTGCAACCAAACGAATCTTCTGACGTCATTAACCACGTGTTTCTGGTTAAACTACGCGGTAAACTGCTCAGGGAGTTCCTAGCTTTGAGTAGGCCCATCTCCGCCAAGCATAGAGCAAACATTTCCGCTGTGACATTAATGATTGATGAAAATGATTGGCTGTGGATTGTGGTGTAAAAATGTTGCTAATATTTCCTTTTAGTAATTATAACTCTCAGTTTATGATTACTGAAGGGAAGGGTGGAGGGGTCGGTAAATCCCACGCACGCGCAGTAGATTTCAGTTTAGCTCGCGAAAGTCACATCCTAGCTGAGTGCAGCGACTAGCAGGAGGCGTGCCTCAAAATTAGCATGTGTCCTGCTACATATACCGGGTAACCAACCACCTTGCTCACCAGTCGTTTTTGAGAAGCAACGATACTTGACAATGCCAGAGCCAGCAAAGCCCGCGCCCAAGAAGGGCTCCAAGAAAGCCGTTTCCAAGACCGCCGTGAAGGGCGGCAAGAAGCGTAGAAAGTCCAGGAAAGAGAGCTACGCCATCTACGTGTACAAGGTACTGAAGCAGGTCCACCCCGACACCGGCATCTCCTCTAAGGCCATGGGAATCATGAATTCCTTCGTCAACGACATTTTCGAGCGTATCGCCGGAGAATCGTCTCGCCTGGCTCACTACAACAAGCGATCAACCATCACCTCCAGGGAAATCCAGACCGCTGTCCGCCTTCTGCTCCCCGGTGAACTGGCCAAGCACGCCGTCTCCGAGGGCACCAAGGCCGTGACCAAGTACACCAGCTCCAAGTAAACGGGCGTCCCTTCAAATTCACCCCAAAGGCTCTTTTAAGAGCCACCCACTGGTCTCTAACATTGAGGATAGTCCATTGCATTTGCTCGATTGTCTTCCTGTATTATACATGAACCAACTATTAACCTTCGTTATCAAGGACTGGTTATTCTACTCTTATTTACAGCCGAAAACATATATTACCGACACCACCGTTTTCATGAAAGTGGACCATTCGGTGACTAGGGATAATTGCCTTGTCATTTGTCATGATTCCGTGTGCGTCAGTCTATTTGCTGATTTGGCGTTTTTGCCCAAAGCCACTTAAGAATGGAGCATATGAAAGTAGGCTGCTGCAGAACACCATGGATCATAAATGCAGTTAAGTCTTTCTGTGGTCAGTCAAACGAATAGGCTGTATTGACTAGCCACATCGCAAAGTATCCACATCTTAGCTACCAGGCGCGGTGAACAAACCAAACAGATAAGACAGAGCAAACAATGTGTCAATAACTTAAGCACAGCGCAACAATAACATCTCGATAACAATAATGTGTGATGAACACAAATACTATACCACAGTGCAATACTAAACATATCGATTCCTCAATCTTAACAACGTCCTCTTTACAGTATGTGCCTGTGTAGCCCAGGTTAATATGGACGACAGGGCCTAAGTGAATGAGATCTAAATGATCGATACATTTGCTTATCATAGATCGTTCTTTCAAGTTATGTAAATATTCAATAAGTGTATACAATGGCTGTTGTCTTTTAAAATTAGTAATCATGTGCCGTTGGCAACACTGTTTAGTTGCAGCTGTGTAGTTCCTCTCGTGGCTGCAATGTCATCGGGCGCGCGACTTCAGTGTCCTATTGAAAGGCGCGAATGGAGAGAGACTCAATGGAGAATAAACTATCTAAAAACAAGTACAATGAAGTTTAGGGTTTAAGTTGAATGAAACTAACTTAACAAACAGTAGACAAAATGAAAACCGAAAAGATGGAAACTTATATCCGAGGATCCATCGGATAACGACTTCCGAATTGGATATCCTGGTTGGTTCTAGCTGTTGAAGACTCTCAAAGGTCAACTCTTCATTTTTCTTATCAGCGGCTTGTCATATGCAGCATCTTTTCTTTTTGAAACCTCATTAAAATAGATCGTTTGAATTGTATTTTTTGTGTGTAAAACACAGTGAAAGCTGAGGAGAAGAGAGAAGATGAAAGCAGAATACTATAGGGGATTATCACGCTTCCGGGTTTCATGGGCGGGATTTGTCAACTTTGTGCATGTCCACTTCCGGCGCAGTTCAACAATGGCTGAAACGAAGGCTAGATGTCACTGCTCTGTTCCACTTTGTAAATCGAACAAACAACGCCAACCCTACTTAAGTTTCCATGGATTCCCGACTGAATTGAGTCTAAGGAAGAAGTGGATTAAAGCGGTTCGCCGGGATGAGGGGCCAAACTTTAAAATAAAACAAGGTAGCACGTTTGTTTGTAGCCGGCACTTTAGTGAATCAGACTACACTAACGCTACAGGTAGTGCTAGCAGGCTAGCGTTACCTGACGTGGCTAACTTTACCAACCGAGGTCGCATCAAGCGTCTGCAAATCGGTTCTGTGCCCTCCCGTTTCCAGTGGAACAACTGGGGACTGCCAAGAAGGGAGTCTGCTTATAAAAGAGCATCAACTCGCTTAGGCCATGACGTTTGTCCAGCCCTTCCTCTGGAGCAGCCCCTACCATGTGAGGAAGAGGCGATGGAGGAGGTCGCTGCTTCGGTGGTGATGACAGAACATGATTACGGTTCTGCTCTTAAACCAGGTATGTCAGTGTTTGCCGGTGTTCTGAAATGTTGGACTACCTCCTCATGATGACCTACCAGCTTCATCACAAGTACAAACATTGCATTTTATATCTTACTTGATTAAACGTAAAGGTGAATATTGAGCTATAAAAAGCTATTTCATGTAGCTTTAGAGGTCCAAAAAACTTCCAATATGCAAGTCACAGACAAAATCTGGGTCAGATGTTTTAATTTTTTCTCTCCTCTCATACAGGTGCACTGGATGCTGCTGCTGCACACATACAGCAACTGGAAGACAAAATCAAGGAGCTGACAACAGAGCTGTCACAGCTGAAAGTGGGTGAAGTGCATTTTCACCGATTTTGTGTCTCAGACAAGGACATCCTTTTTTACACAAGATTCACGTCAAGATATGTTTTTTGTCACTTCTGGGAGGCAATTCAACCATCTGCCTCCATGGTGGTTTATTGGTCGAAAGCTCAGAAAAAGGGACAAACATTTGAACCCATTTCTCCCAGTCCAACGCGTAGGCTGCAACTGGTTGATGAGTTTTTTCTTTTCTGCTGCAGAGTTGCTGCAGGCCTGCAAGAGAAGGTGCTGGCTGACATGTTTCAGGTCAGTGTGTCCACTGTCTCCCGTGTTGTTATAACGTGGGCCAACTACCTTTACCTGCTCCTTGGCTCCCTTCCCATCTGGATGAGTAAACAGCAAGTCAAGAACACCATGCCAAGCAAATTTGTGCAGTACAGTCCAGATGTTCGGGTAATCATCGACTGCACCGAGGTGCGATGCCAGAATCCATCATCCCTCACTCTCCAGTCTGAGGTTTTCTCATCGTACAAAAACACGACAACCTTGAAGGGATTAATTGGGATTGCCCCATGTAGTGCTGTGACTTTTGTGTCAAGTCTCTTCACCGGCTCCATCTCTGACCGAGAGCTGACTGAACAAAGTGGACTGCTGGACTTACTGGAGCCAGGAGATGGCTGCATGGCAGACAAGGGTTTCACCATCGAGAAGCTGCTAGCTGACCGTGGGGCAATGCTGATTATACCACCCTTCAAGATGACAGGTAGGCATGAAAGGAATGAACATTTCAAATTAAAACTGTGACCAAAATGATAATCATTAAGGTGTGCAGACAAATGTTTAAAAAAGTACTGAGGCACTCACTGAAATAATAGAAATGAACTTATTTCATCTCTAACCACAGCGCAGTTCACCAAAGAGGATGCTCTAAAAACACAAGCAATCGCCCGACTTCGAATCCTCGTGGAAAGAGCAATACGCAGAGTCAAGGAATATCGCATCTGGGAACACACTCTCCCTCTAACCTTGTCTGGGACAGTCAACCAGCTGTGGACCGTCTGCTGTGTGATGACCAACTTCCAGGGACCACTTGATTTAAAAGGCTACATCCCTGTTGAATAGTGTTTCCCCCGATCACATGCATTCAACTGTATACTGAATACATTGTATATATTGAATGAGATGTATATAATGAATGAGAAGTCATTCATCTATAATCAATTGTAAAGGTCAGTCCATCCTGAAAGTATTCAAATAATGTAAATATGTAAATGTACTCAGAAAAAGGGAATTAATAAAATCTTTTATTCATTCATTTCCTTTATTCATTCAGTTCATTTCACTTTCTGCTGAAGATACACATTCATATATGTACCAAAGAAGTACAGGTCCACCTTCTTTTTCATCTCTTATCATTTCATCATCCCTCCAGACCCTTTCGACTGTTAAGTCTCCCTCAGTATCTGTTATAAAATCGCACCAACTCAATCCAGTTACTGCCAGTTGGCCTTGAACCTGCCAGTGGTATTTATGATTCTGCTTCAGTTTTGCCTGACCATTCACAATTTTTACATGTCCTGCCTCAGAAATGCTGGAGATGTCTGGGCAATTAACTTCAGCAAGCCCAAAACACGGAATGGCACTAGGTTCATATACCCTCGCATCGGGGCTAGCCCCGATGTGAGGAGCATCGGGATGGATAACAAATCCACAGCGTGAGACATTTACATTGAAATGTTTTGAATATTGTTCCAGCACCTGTGGCTCGCGTTCAAGGCCCCTTTTCATGGCGGGAGTCTGGTGTACTCCCTTAAGTATCCGCCCTGCCAGGGTCTGACCAGAAGACGGCCCTTTCACATGGCTAACCTCATAGAACCTACTAGCTGTCACTCTAGGCTTGCGTAAAGCTTGCCATAATGGGCACTCAGACTGCTCACGTGTCTGCTCCTCTCTCTCAGCTGCCATCTCGTGTGTCACAGTTAAGCTGTCCAAATGGAGAAACTGTTGGGAGTTTGGGTCAACGTTTGGAAAAGTAGTGGGAAATGTTGACCCCTCTAAAGGCAGTTTAGGGAATGTTGGTGCACCTGGGTGTTGGACATAATTTCCGCGTTTGACCACAGGAGGACACTGGTAGGACAGGGGTGAACCTCGCGGCACAGGTCCGAACCTGGAGTCGACCATGGAGAGTTGAGACAAGCCATGCAGCACTGAGGATATTAGTGGTTGCGGCCTGAGGTTTTTCAGTCCTTCCCCAAGAGACAAGACTTGCGGGTCTGGGAGGGATCCTGAAATGTAAAATTAAAAACAGTAAGTGTTAAATTATCCACACATCTCTTGTCTTTCTGGAGAATTGCTCACTGCTGTTACACTACTGTGTGTTATATTTGCTACATAATTATGTGTATAAAAGTGGCAAGATACAATTATGTATTATACGGCAGCCAACAGTATGATATTAGTTACAGTAACATTACCTGTGTATGCTTGATAGAGTGTTGATTTGCATACACTCCTGGCAGATGGCTTTGGTCTCCTAACAACCAAGTCCTGAACCGGCTCTGCATGGATCCCCTGGGAATGATATTAACAAGTAGCCATGATTGTAATAGTATCTTGCTTGTAATGGTGTAAACACTATGCTCGCGGTAGCCACACAGAGTGGCACCGCTTCCAATTCACTCCCATGTTAACCAATGTAGCCAGACGTACAGCTGCGCTGCACCGCTTTGAATAGACTTCCAGTCTATTTTTCAGCTGCCCCGTGTGCCACGCTTCGCTCCGCGAACAGTGTGTCCCAGGCGTAACGTTTGGGATACACTGCTCGTGGTGTTAAGGGTGGCACTTGGGGCAGCTCACGCCACGGCTGAAAAATAGACTGGAATTCTATTCAATGCGGTGCAGCTCCGCGCGGCTACAATGTTACCTTTGTCCTTGGTCGATGCCATGTTTGCAGAGAGCTTGTGCAGGCCACAGGTGGTGGTACAGCTCTCAACTGCAGAACAAGAGATAGAAAAGCAAACCGGGATGTGCTTGTTAACAATCAAAGGTAGACCTCTAGAACCAGTGTCACTCCAATCAACCTGCCCATGTTAACATCCCAGACCACAGCCCTCACCTGCAACATGCTGTAATGGGCACTCTGGAACAACAAGGCCACTAGATGGTTGCACAGAACCTTGCCTGCTGTACAGCTGCATGAGGTTTCTTGAAGTTCGGCTGCATCAGCTTGGAAAACAATCTACATTAAAGACAACACTAATAATGTTAGTTGCTAAAGTTAAACTAAAATGAAAATCTTGTTGCAAATGATACAGAAATGTAAGAAAGAGCATTACAATTAACCAAAAATCCTAGGAAATCTGCAACCGCAGTCTAGGAAATCTGCAACCGCAGTAGAGTAGTTAACCCCTTACACCATTAACTTGCTGGATTCAACAAAAAGGATATTAAAGAATTTAAATGCAAAGTTACATTATCATGATATATATTGATATTTGCATACCGTACGTATGTCACAAATCACATGGCTGTTGACTGACTTGATGTAAACAGGCAACAGTGGAAGGGGTTACATTTCTTGCCATTATGCCTTAGCTTCTTAAAATAACCTTCAAATAATGGGGCTGTTCTCGCTTCTTCATCGACCTGTAACACCTAGACCTGACAGCCACCGCCCTGTCAATGATGTTGGACACTGGTGGACAAAATAATTAATGCATATACTGTGGATTTTTCATTCTAGCAAAAGGGACACTCCTATGCTGACGTTAGCTAGCTGACACTGACAGAGGCTAACGTTCTTCCTATCAGAATACAAATTAAAAGGGTGAATTGACTCAGCCTCATTTAAAGGTGAATAATCTTACTTTACTTGGATTTAACGTAGGTTAAACACATTATAACCATACGAACATCTGAGCTGACGCCAAACTGACGTTAGCATAAGCTAACCTACCTAGCTAATGTTATGTTAGCTAGCTAGCTAGTAGCCACTCACCTTCGTAGTCGTAGATGAAGTTCTCGAAAAATAAACTGTATCCCTTGTCCACTTTGGAGCGGGCTGTGATGGAGTGTTGTTCAGTTAGTCGATGTACGTCAGAAAAAGTTATTTTGGGTAAATTTACCAGGGATGCAGTATAAGTTAACTTATAATCGTCCATCATAGGTTCGCCAGAGTGATGAGTGATCCACCGGAAGTGGCAGTGCACAAAGATCACTGAATGCGGAAGTACTACGTATCAGCGTGATAATGGCCTATAGAGTGGAGTCCTCATGAAGTGCTTAGCCTATCAATGATGCAAACTTTTGTTTTCGTACACACAGTGAGAGGAGAGGAGACTATTTAAGCCTAAAACAGAGTAGGTGAAAGCAGAGTACAATATTGTACAGAGTATAGTAGAAAAACTCAGGAACTGAAACTGAACTTTGGTCCAGTAGAAGCTGAAGTTGAGACTGTTAATATTGTAACGACCCTGTGTTATAGTTCTTGTTTTATTGTTTTCATGCATTCAGAGTCCAGGGCAGACAGTAAGGTTGGGGGGATGTTGGGTAATCCCGCGGGGTTTGGGAAGTTATAAATAAGAGCTACTGTCTTGATATCTCTCTCAGTTTTGGCTTGAGAACTGGAAAAGACGTGTATGAGTTTCATTGTACTGTTCGTTGCTAGCGGTAAGGATTTAGCGGCGTGGGCTGTGGCCAGAACAACAGCCCAGTTGGATAAATAAAGAAATATAAATGTGGACATCTAAGTCAACCACACAGGATTCGACACTGCAGAGACTCATTGAAACCATACAACAAGGTTGGCCAAATGACAAGTCAAAGACAGCGAAATCAGACCATACTTTTCATTTCAGGATGAACGGACTCACCCAGACGGAATAGTGTTTTGGGGTGAACGTGTCGTCATACCTGATGCGCTAAGGAGAGACATCACACGCTCAGTACACTCCTCTCATCTTGGGGTGGAAGGATGCCTACGAAGGGCTAGCTAGAGTGCATATACTAGCTAAGCATGAATGACCAGATCAAGATCTGTGGGAAAGATGGCTGAGCGGTTAGGGAATCGGGCTATTAATCAGAAAGTACTTGGGAAAGGCACTTCACCCTATACTTCTACCTCGGGGGAATGTCCCTGTACTTACTGTAAGTCGCTCTGGATAAGAGCGTCTGCTAAATGTTTGGAGTTTGGGGGGACTAATGAAAAATAAGGTGAGAAAAGCACATGTTTTAGTAATGGGTGTAGTTATAAGTTTAAGACTGAAATAGGAAAGTCAGTACAACCGAATCTGTGTAACTTTACAAAAAAGGGTTCTGTGATTTGATTTCGCTTGGAAACTTCCGCTTGGAACAGAGTATTTTTGTTATTTGGACTGAAACCATTGTTGTTTAAAACAACTTTTGGGTGAGAGGACACTGATTTGTGACACTTAGTGTTTATTGCTTTTTGTGACTGCTGTTAATGTCATCCAAGTCAATGTTATCATAGCTTGGGTTAATGCATCCATCCAATATGTTATTTTCAATATTTTGAAGCGGTGAATGAAAGGGGTTAAATGAAAATGTCTTTAGATCAATAGGATAAATCATATCTGAGCGCTCAGGTTTAGTAAGTTGGCCAACAATAGTGGTAACAAGCTTAAACAATAACCATGAAAAGTGAACCCATGGGTGATTTTGAATAAAATTCGATACACTTTTTTTATTTTCCCAATTGATTTAGTATATTAAAACATATATTGAAACTTTTTAACTATTGTTTGTACTGTGAAATTCTTGATCTTCTCTGGAGTAGGGGCCGTCTCATCCTCTGCTAGTAAAGTATAGTCGGTCAGGGATATACAGGGTAAGGTGCACACACAGACACTTACGCTTGTGTTATATTCTTTAGGCCATCACATGTGACATTTCCAAATCCGAAAGCCTAAACTATTATATTAGTTTCCTGAAGGCAGAATAGGCTTGAGACTAGTTGATCCGGGGGTCAGGACAGATCTTTTGATCTCCAGCCTTTCAGGGAAGAGTTATTTACCCCTACTAAACAGAGATGTAGGTTCCGTCTGTACAATTACATCACACTAGGCGAGCTTGGCAGATATTTCTGTATAAATAGAAGAGGACATTTCAAACACCGCACTGCTCTGCTCATCTAGTGATCTTGAACTTCTGACCTGAACTTCTACCTGCTTACCTGAAGAACCATTCATTACTCTACTTTCACTATGGCTGAACGATCTGAGAAGAGGTAAGACTGATGTTATTACAGCAAAACGTTCTTATGTTATGGATGTTTCCTTTAATAGCATTTTCTGCATTTTGAGCTTGAGTTTCTTATTTCACTGTTATGTCTTTTTTTGTACCTTTTTGTGTTTATCATGAAGGTCTATTAATCGCAGACTTGTGTACTGTCTGCTGTGCCAAAAGCCACAGGACGCGTTGTCTCAACACCTGGCCAGGGTCTGTATGAAAAACAGCACACCACAAGAAAGAGCGTCTGAGGTGCAGAAGGCCAAGGATTCCACCAAGAATTGGACCCGGACCAGGATTTGGGATTACAACCGTATCTGTGAGATGCTACCCCACCTGGAATGTCGTTCGGCCCTGGTGAAGGAGCTTCTTGGGATGGAGTACTTCATCAGAAACATGCCCCCTGAGACCATGGCCGTACACTCTGCAAGTGACGACACCTCAGCAACTGCCACCATATGTGTTGGCACCTCTCCCCCCTCTTCACCACAAGGGACTGATGACAGGGACTTGCCCTCTTCTGATCTGGATGAGAGGACAGGAGACCCTTCCTGGCAAAGGTAAGTATCATAAATTGCATACATGTGTTATGTTGAAGGTTGAATTTATGATCTGGACTACAACTTTTTTTTCAATTCTACAACTCGTCATTTAATTCTTCCCCTCGTCTTTTCCCCCCAGTGTGCGTGAGAAAATGCTAAAGGCGGGTCTATATTCAAAGTTTCCTGATGATGCCAGTCTTATTTCGGACTTCAAAAGGTACCTCACGGACAGTCTCAGCATCACCAACTGCCAACAGGAGGTAAGATCACTTTACACATACATTTTGAGCCAGAACACCCATTTCAATAATGTTCCATATGTCTACTTTCTTCTTATGATGTTAATGCTAACATTTATTTCTCATCGTCTCTCTCAAAGGTTGACAAAGTGTCACGCTTCCTGCGGTATTTGCAGCCCAGGGGGGATGAGCCAAATCTGGACTTCCTCAAGAAGAGCATAGAGACACGAGATTACTTGACAAGATTACGACTGACAGACATGAGCGCAGCCACCATTCTGAAGTACATCCAGAACATGATACGGTTCGTAGGCTTCCTGAAGATAAAGCTGGGTCCGGGAAAGGAAGGCGCAGAGCTCCACTCCATGTGCCAAGCGTACAAGGACCTGCTGCAGACACTGAGGAAGCTGATTGTCAAGGCTTGTGTACATGAAACGGTCACCATAAAGTAAGTGCTATTCATTCGCTATTGTCTTATTACCACTAATGTCTTTGTTGTTTACTACTGTAATCCTGAGTGTGGTGTGTTTAATAACTCGTCCCCCGTTTTTTCTATTATTTTCTTGTTTAATCTAGAAACAATCGATTATCCGATGGCATGCGCAGCGTTGCAGATTGCCAGGAAATTTTGAACGTCGCTAAGGAAGACTTCCTTAACATCTTCAGGAAGTTAATGGATGAATCACATGTCTTTGACAGTGAAAAGACGTCATTCCGCTATTACTGTGAAGCGATCATGGTGTTTCGTCACTTTCAGCTCACAGGAGCTGTGGAGGGCATGACTGTAGGTGCATCTAGTTTAACAGCTTGATGGAGTTTGTCCCCTGAATACGCTGTAATGGTTATTTAGAAATGCATTTAAATACTTTCGATGTTTTCCAGGTGAAAGAGTGGAAGAGTAGAAAGCATATTGGTGGCAGGGCTGTGATTTGCATCCGCCAACACAGATCAAAAACACTACAGATCGTCACACTTGCCTTGACACTGGAGGAGGAAGCTGTAAATCCTTTAGCAGCCAAATGTGTTTTACCATTGTTATTTTTGTATGATACAAATGATATATTACTCACAATGTTTTGCAGTCAAGTAATTGTCTTTCTTGTTCCCACAGTGGTTACAGGCATACTACAAGGAAATTCGCCCTGGATACCTCAAGGATAGTTGTGACAAGTTCTTTATTTCATCCAATGGCAAACCTCTTCACAGGGTCACAAACGATGTCGCCCGACTCCATGAAAGGTCTGTTCCTACCTACATGCAAGTGCTATTTCACCCTATTATCAGACACATCACAATTAACGTTTCATGTCAAATGTTCTTACTGCAGCTACAAACTCCAACCTGCCAGTAGTATTGAGGTCCGAAGGGCTGCTGAGGCACAGGCAGCAGCATTTATGGAGAACCAAAAGGTATGGAATGCCGTTTGATTCAAAATTTCATATATAAATGGGTAAATACATAAATACATATGGCTGTGTAATAAACCGTGAAAAAAAGAGTTGGCAATAAATATATAGATATAGCATCATATAAATATATAGCTGAATCCATTTACGTAAATAAATACATGTAGGCCTACTTATTTCAGAATTACATTTTTCAAAAGACATGTATTTATTTCATGGGACTTTTATTTCCTATTGCCACATTTATTTCTTTGCTGTATTTATTTCCAATCCTACATGCAATTGAGAGGGTCGTGGTTATCTTCAGACTAAAGCAACTGCACTAGGTAATAGGAAGACCTTGTGGGGTACATGGAGAAAAACAAGCTGTAGTGCAGATGCTGGTATTAGTGGTGTCAGAGATGGCATGCTGGCCTTAGTGCTCTACAGAACATAGACATCGATGACCAAGTCTTAAATTGTTTGAGACTTATCGAGCACCGTGTTCGTGTGCAAGATGTGCAGGAAGTAACCTCTAGCCAGAGGCATATTCATTTTTCAACCCAGCGCTTTAGCATGAGTGAAGTAGGCCAATTTACGGTTTTCAGGTGGTAGGCTACATCATATTCGACGAACTATGAAAAATAAACCGTTGTTGGCAGAGTTTGCATTCAACGTACCGTACGTTGAATACTTTAATGAAATGCTGCCATACCACAGATTTATTTGCCATTTTGACTAATAACACCGACAAAGTAGGCTATGGCAGAGTTTGTAGTTCGGCAGCCAATTGTGCTCGTGCCAAAGCGCAGATTAACGAAAAGGAAAACAGTAACAACTTTTCTTTTAAATTATATATTTTTTGAGTTGCTTTATTTATCTTAAATAATGTCACCTACAATTTCTGTAGAACATTTATTTAATTCAGCAATGGTGACACAAGCGGGAATCAGATCTCACACTGCCATAAAGCAGCACGACTAAAAAAAATCTTAGTCGACCAAGAGCATATCGACCAGAAAATCGACTAGTCGACTGAGTGGGGACAGCCCTAAATGTGATAGCTAGTTAGTCTTAACTAAATGCCAAGTCATCACTCGATATCCTGCCCTTGCACACGTTTACTTTAGCTATAGCCATCATACGTACTTGGCTAACATTACACTACAGAAAACTGACCTCGGGGTGTGTTTTAAGATGCCTGATGAAGTTTGATGCTGTTGATCCTGCATCTCTTATTTTCGTGTGACACATTTTTGCATATTGCACTGCGCTTATTCGTTCCTGTGCTTTTAATATCGGTAAAACCAAACAAAATGACAAAAGGCACGTGTGGAGCTGCCATGCTTGCTTGTCCTATTCCACGCCCTCTCTCTCCTCTCGCTTGCTCTAATTTTCTTCTTTCATGCAAAATACTGACAGAAAGCTATAGGAATTTTCGAGGATTTCTGGAGGCCTATGTATTTTCTAATGACTCGTATTGTCTACGAGTCTTTACATCTAGACTCCGAGTGAAGTGTCGCAATACGTCGAGTCAAGTCGCAAGTCAATGATAATGTGACTTAAGTGCGACTCGAGTACGAGTCTCTAACTCGAGTCCCCATCTATTATAAGAATCACATCCAAATCGAATGACATTATCTTCTCCCAAGACAACAAAATCTTTCTCTGTTGCACCGTTCCCCACTCGGCTTCTACGTAAGTTCGCATGCTGCACTTTTTCAGGCAGTGATCAGCGCGCTCTGATGATTTGTATGTTAAACAAACAATATTTTTATTTTGTAGTACATTGGTTATTATGTATTATCACTTACAATCAGGCATTTTGTATTATATCGGCATTCGGTAACAACAGGACTGGTGACACGAGACTTATTATTAGTAATAGATTATTTTATAGCGGCTGTATCTGGAATGTCCAGCAGCTACATTGAGTCAGATCGGGAAAATGTTTGTACATTTATGTTTGTCTAGTTGTCAATCTCCCTTCTTACGTATGTATTTCTTTCATATGATCTCTTAAAACAATGAGGTAAAATATCACACAAAAGGGTTTGATGAAAAACATTGTAACATTTATAGATTTTTTTTTTTCTCATTTGGATTATTAATTCATAGACTACACCACTCTAGTGGAGCTCACTTTGGTGAAGATTTGTTAGCTACAGCAGTATAAGCTAATTGTTTAGAATATTATTATTTGCTGCTAAAAATGTAGCTGACATTGCACTGTTATTATATTATTCAGCTACATAATAAATTGTTTTATATTCTTTTGTGTTTTCATTGATTGAGGGGAAATACAGAAAATATAAGCTATCATAACTAAAACTTATGATATTAGTATAAGGTGTAAGTTGTAAGAAAATGTTGACCTTCATTTAGAGGATGTTTTGAGCATGTTCTATTGCACAATGGTATTTTACCTGTACATGGTATCTAAGGATCTTAGCACTATCTGTAAAATGTCATACTGTTAATTAACCAGGCCAGTTGGCTAAACACTTACTCATATTTACAACAATGGCCTGGGTGAAATTAGGATTCATTTAAATACTTAAAATCGATATGCTGTAGTGATATGTCATTATGGTTGTGACATGACTCAGACTCGTGGTCAGAGACTCCATACTTGACTTGGACTCTTAACTCAGACTTGACTCAGACTCTGATAAAAGGACTCGTGAACATCTCTGCCTCTAGCACAGGTGTGGGACGCCCTATACAAAAAGATTTGATTTGATTAATTTGTATAGTACATAATAAAGAAACGCGATGCACATAAATGTGTTGTGGCCCCTACTCCACTTCCACTACTACGAATAAACTGCCAATTTCATCCCCCACCACCGTGACATTTAAGTCTCGTCTTAAAACATATTTTTATTATTTGGCTTTCGAGTCAGTTTAGGGTCACTCGTGCTCACTGTAATTGTGTTGTTTGTCTGTTGTTCCTACTTATTGTTGTTTTGCCTTATGTGATGACTTTTATTGGCATTGGCTGTTTTTAAATGTGCTCTATAAATAAACTGACTTGACTTGTGTGTTTGTTAGAAACAAAATACAAATCTATGTATTTTAGACACATAACAAAGTTACCTGGATGCTCAATCACATCAATTCCACACCTTCAGTATTGTGTTGTGGGTAGAATATTACCACTTGTATACTCTTCCTTTGCCTCAGTGTTCGCATTTAAGCGTATTGTGTTTATATAGTCTGGGTTAAGTGACCTAAGTATTCCTTGGTAATGTAGTGTCATAAAGGGCTGTGATGTCGTGGTTAATATGGATATTGCCTCGAGAAACCCACAAATGTGACAGGTACACTCTGGTATCGTCTACGGTGTGCCCAGGGTAACCAGTTATTTTAGATCAAACCAAAATGTTGCCTGGACGCCAAGGTAGTTGATAAATACAAAAATGGAAGAAGTAGGTCTAATCAACATATGTCAAACTAAAGGCCCGCAGGCCACATAAAATGAGGTGGCGGGCCACATTTGGGAGCTTAAATAGTCTATTGAAAAAAGTCTACTCTGCTTTACAGCATGCATTGACCATAAACTACATCTCCCACAATGCATTTCGATTAGGCTATGTTACGGCAGAGTTACGACATACGGCCTCTAGAAATCAGTGTTCAACGCAAAGTTCCAAGTTTAACTGTGGGTGAAGGCGAGCATGGTTTGAATGAAAGCACTCCAATGCAGCCGGTTCTGCAAACGTACCCCATGCGCATTTTCAGCCAAGGTCCTTGGGCATTCAACCCAAGTTGGTATCGCTCTCGAACTTGGTTAGAGTACTGAGCCAAGCGATATGCATGTTTCACCTTCACTAGACAAGGTTTTACCAATTGGAAAACGGCAATGTTTATTTTACATAAAGCTCAAAAAGCTATTTTGCGCTCTTGTGAAGGGCAAAAAAAGTAACTTGTGCGCTATGCACGCTAGCATTAACTGTGGAAGTCCCTATCTAGCATCACATCAAACTCAGAATGCGTCCTAGGTTTCGGATAATCCCTGAATGTTTACAACGCCTGGCTCCGCGCCTGATTAACACTCGGATTGATAAACTAAACAATTGTATCAATATAAAAAATAATACGATCCCTTTCCGTAATCATGATACCCCCCAGCAATGTTCACTGCACCCCCAGTCAAAGCAGGCTGCATCCGGCCCTGGATGAAAGGCAGTTTCAAGAGAGATGGGAAAGCAAATACATGTTTGTGCTTCAAGGAGAAAAAATGGTATGTATTTTGTGTTAAATGAGGCGATGTCGGTCATTAAAGAGTACAATCTCCATTGGCATTTTGACACCAAACACAGATAATAATGCCACATGTATCCTCCAAGAAAAACTGCAGATTGTCCAAGAATTTAAAGGCGGACTGCAATCGCAGCAGAATATGTTCACAAAAGCTACAGCTAGAAACAATGTTTTTACATCGTAGTTACAACTGTCCCTTTGAGGACAACCATAATGCTGATGTGGCCCTCGGTTAAAATGAGTTTGACACCCCTGGTCTAATCGGTGAGCTTGATCAGCTCGCATTGACGAGCAGTGGATTAACGATAATACTTGTGTTTTTGCTCTAGTGGGACTTCAATGGTCATCAATGTCTATGTTCTGTACATTTTTAGTCCATGTATTTATTTATTTATGTAAATGGGTTCAGCTATATATGTATATGATGCTATATTTATATATGCTGTATTTATTGACATATTTTGTTTCACGGTTTATTTCATAGCCATATTTATTTATGCATTTACTTACCTATTTATTTAATTTTGAATCAAATCGGCGTTCCATAAAAAGGAGGGTGTGGCACATCACATGGCCCATAACAGTTTTCTGGCCAACCAGCATTATCGAATGCGATTGCCAAAGGTTATATTGGCCAGAGCTCTAATGCTGGAATCCTTGATTGAGTAAGCATCCTCATTTTACACAAAACAACACGTTAATTAAATCTCACAATTGTGTACGAAGTTGTCTTCATGTGTCTCATTTTAATCCTTATCTTCCTTAATCTTTAAAGCACTTCAGAGACCTGCCCTCCACAAAGTAAGGACGACCAGCCTTCCGAAAAAGACTTTTCTAGCTTCATCACCACATTCCCAGTTTCCACAGAAGGCCAGCCACCAGGAAAAAGGAAGAGGGTCGCTGCAGGGTTCCCAGAATCCTCCCAGTATCTCCAGAGACGGGAACATCTGCTGTGTAAGTACTCCAATCCATAATCCATAACAGTGATTACCAAATCAATACATTACTTACACATGGCAATTTATTTAGTGTGATAAATGACTAGCATGATTGATTTTATTTTATTATTTCTGTCAGCAAAATACATCCATCAGAAACCATCAGTCAGGAAATTGCATATTGCAATTACTAACAATGCATGTACATGTATGTAAATAGTTGTTAATTGCATTCATTTTTAAAAAGGTTGTGCATTATTATTTTTGAAATGCTTTATTGAAAATTACACATGCACACTTATGTTAATAGTCGCATACATTTTCTACTCCTATATTTCTTTCTTGATTTTATTTTGTTGTGAATAATTGCTTTTGAAAATTCAATTTAAAATGACCTCAGCTTGAGCAGGTGAGTAGGTCTTACCTGTACACCAGGCCCAGCTGAACACAAAAAAACAACAAGGGCAATAAACACATGTTCACTCTCACTGAGAACATGTCAGCTCAAAAGGGTCAATTAGGCCCCCAGACTCTCAGCTCACATTGCCCTGACACACTTCCAGGAGGGAAGGGAAAATACTTGTAGAGGCTTATGTCGATAGTTTTGTGGTCTCTTTTTGATGCAGTTGTGTTTTATAGGTGAGACTCAACAATACCAAATGAACTTCAGTTCATTTTACTTTCTGGCAGGGTCACAGACAGAGGTCAAATCTAGCACAGAGGCCCCTACCTGAAAAAGACTACCAACGTGATATCATAAACAGTCTAGGAATTTGTACATTAAAGATCCTGTAAAGTGGACCTGAAAACTAAGGGTGCTTTCACACCTATTAATCCGTTTGCTTGGTCCGAATCAGTGGATGAGTTGCTACTTTGTTGCATTTTTCATTAGTTCCGGATAGTGTTCACACGGTCCTGTTTTAAGCGAACCAACGTGTGTAAAAAAACAATGACGTTTGTAAAAAAAACAATGACATACTGTCGTACAGGTTGTTAATCTATTGGACAGAAAATGTGTGAGGGAAAATCACTTGTCACGAACAACAATGGAGCAACAGTAGCGTATTGCGATTGCAATACTATCTTTAATTGTTATGATTTGGTGTTGCACGACCAAGTTTTTTGGGTTGCTCGTTGGTCTTTTACTCAGGATTATATCCAGGTTATCAAACCATGGGAATTATTTTTTTGACGAGCTACCACTTTTGCCATTGAACATCACGCACTTTTAGCTGTCTACGTTTTTTATTTTTGAACCAACATTGGTCCACCGTGCAACAATGACCCTTTATTTCAGTATATCACTAAATAATTGTAATTCCTCACTCTTATGTGTCTCCACAGGTATCTCTGCAATATGATCATCAGCCCATATTTGCCGAAGAGCCTTCACTTCATCATTCCTCCACGTTTTCCCTAAACTAATTTCGCTGTTAATGAGTGGCACGGCTGTCTCCGCCAAGTGTAAATTCCTTTTTCAACCCACAATGCACTACATTTTGGTTTGCTTCCTGGAATAGATCAATATTAAGTCCGATTACGTTCAGACCTAAAGCGAACTGAACCATGGTTCACTTGGAACCGGACCGAGTCCCGTCTTTTTAGGGGGACCATGGTTCGGTTGTTTGGTCCGCACCAGAGTTCGAATGCGTGTTCTCACCTCTCCAAACGAACCGGACTTTCAGAGAAAACGAACCATGGTCTGATTGAAACGGACCAAACATGTCAGGTGTGAAAGCACCCTAATTATAAGTTTGCCACACCACAGAATAATGTGTTATTAACTACCCATCCAAATTCGAATGAAAAAATAACACCGACAAGTATGTTAAATTAGGCTTTGAAATCGTGAAAAATCAGCAGTCTTCTCTGCTTGAGACTGGGGGGCGTGTCGCCTGAAGGAGCTGAATCTCCGCCCCTCGCTGCCTACCTCCGACCCAGATAATGGACGCTACGTCAAGCCGAACAAAACCGAATAGAATTACAATTTATTTGTTCAATGAGTGAAACATACATGCATATAAATGAAATGTTCCCCTGAGCTGTTACAGTAAAAATGGACACCAGACAGCAAGCTCTCCAACTAGGCTACTTTTAACACATTAGCTATCATTCTACACCGAGTAGCCTAATATCAATTTAGCGGTTTTCACCAACTCATACCAGATACCTCTGCTATTCATTCGAATTTGGATGGGTAGTCAATAACACATTCTTTGGTGTGGCGAACTTAAAACTCGTTTTCAGGTCCACTTTACAGGATCTTTAAATATGTATTGTAGCTTTCATTTAGAGTCCACCAAACTTGTCACTTGATAAGAATTGAAAGACAATGCGCTTTTGAAGAGAAGTGGGTGGCTCTTAAAAGAGCCTTTGGGGAACGTGAAACAAAGGTTTAGTCTTTACTTGGCCTTAACGGCCTTCTCGGTCTTCTTGGGGAGAAGAACCGCCTGGATGTTGGGCAGCACTCCACCCTGAGCGATCGTAACGCCACCGAGAAGTTTGTTGAGTTCCTCGTCGTTGCGGACGGCCAGCTGCAGGTGACGGGGGATGATACGGGTCTTCTTGTTGTCACGAGCCGCGTTGCCGGCCAACTCCAGGATCTCAGCGGTGAGGTACTCCAGCACGGCGGCCAGGTAGACGGGTGCGCCAGCTCCCACACGCTGCGCATAGTTGCCCTTGCGGAGAAGCCTGTGAACACGACCCACGGGGAACTGGAGCCCGGCGCGGGATGACCTGGTCTTGGCCTTAGCCCTGGCTTTGCCTCCGGTTTTGCCTCTTCCGCTCATCTTCGCGATATTTCTGTTCAAACGAGTAGTGAAAAGCGTCTGTCGGAGTACAGACTTTATAGGCTAGCTGGTGGTAAACGCTTTCATTGGTCACAATGTCGGTTGGGTCTTGATCCAATCGTAGGTGGTGACAAACTCGGGGGTGGAGCCATTCTCTCTCCTGCAGAAGGCGCGTTTGGTCGCCTTGTCTCCCTCCCCTCCTCACTTCACTTTGTTCATCCAGTCGCTCCTCCTTTAAGGCGCCAATCACATACATTAATGTGGCATGGATGGATGAATGAATGCAAAGTCCACTATACATTCGTCAATCGTGGAGTGACAACAGTTTCATATATCCACATACATATTTATCAGAGCTATAGGCCTAGAATTATCCAGTTGGTGATAGTGGTTTTAAATTGGATTTGCACCCTTAATATTCCAGGCAACTATTTGCAAGTTGCTAATAGCAGAAGCACCATTTATATGCAGCTCTACAGTTCCACGAAGCCCTTTCACCAATGAAAGTCTCATGCAACGTATATTTCTCAAATTAGCTAGCTGTATCATGTTCTTCATTTGTCATGGTTTTCTCGCTAGATTATCCCAAATGGGAAGTGCCATTGCAACTAGTCCATTTGCTTTTTTGTATCTTATTTATCATCGATTTAGCTAATGTCTGAGACTAAGATAATTTAAGGTGCAACAGAAGTGGGTTCCAAAGACTCCAAGTTAACTAAGCATTATGAAAGACCATCATGCATGTGTAAGTGTTTGGTAGCCTACACGAGCAAACAACATGGTCATCATGCACATTTCAGGACAGGTGGGTGGCTCTTAAAAGAGCCTTTTTTTGTAATACGGACAGACGCGGACTAAGGTTTACTTCTTCTTAGGCGCTGGTTTCTTTGCCTTGGCTGCCTTGGGCTTGGCTGCTTTGGGCTTGGCTGCCTTTTTGGGACTCTTGGCCACTGTTTTCTTGGGTGTTGCGGTCTTCTTCACCTTCTTGGGGCTCTTGGTTGCCTTCTTGGCTGCCGCGGTCTTCTTAGCCTTCTTGGGTGACTTCTTGACAGCTGCGGGCTTCTTCGCAGCGACCTTCTTGGGCTTTTTGGCAACAACGGGTTTCTTGGCGACTGCCTTTTTGACTTTCGGAGCGGCGACCTTCTTAACGGGCTTCTTTGCCTTGGCCTCCGCCTCCTTGTTAATCTTAAAAGAGCCCGAAGCGCCCGTCCCTTTGGTCTGGACCAAGGTTCCTTTGGTGACGAGGCTCTTCACTGCGATCTTGACGCGGGAGTTGTTCTTCTCTACGTCGTAGCCGTCGGCCGCCAGGGCTTTCTTGACCGCTGCCAGGGACACGCCGCTTCTCTCCTTGGAAGCGGACACCGCCTTGACGATCAACTCGCCGACGCTGGGTCCAGCCTTCTTGGGCTTGGCTGCCGCCTTCTTCTTGGGTGCCTTTGCAGGAGCGGGAGCTGGAGCGACTTCTGCCATGTCTAAACACTCGTGGGACGTGTGCGATTTGAATGTGCGAGGCTGCTGTTTAGCGCTGCGGCGATCAGAGCGCTGACTTTAAATACAACATGAGAACTGTATAGACTCAACCCTCAACCCAGTTTCTCTCCGTTGCTGCTCTCCGTTGGCACTTGTGTTTTCTCCCGGTGAACAACGGGCTAAAAAATCCCTGTTGGAATTGAGCTGCGGTCTGGAAGTAAATCGGGCAGCAAGCAGCCTTTTCAACGTTCAAAATAAAACGGTATGTGGACCGGAGGCACTCTATGTTTTGTTGTGGCCGGCTCAAATCATCGCCGTTGTCCTCGCGGAGGGAGCTCTGCGCACCGTGTTGTTTGTGCCATTTGCCCCCAATAGTATTTAAAACGGCCGTCGTGGAAAACGAAAAAACGTTTTCCAGTGAGCCAAATAATCTGTCGAGAAACGTAACTGTTTTAGAATACGCAGCTGGGGTACCAGGGGCTTAAAACTGGTCTATTTTGGGAGATACAAAACACAGTGTGGGGCTGTGGACCGGAGGTTGAAGTCTGGGAAATCTTGGTCTCCCTATTGCTCTCCCTCCCCTAGTTTTTCATCTCCAAGGACACAATCCTTACTGTAAATCTTGCAGTAGCCTACTGTAAGACTTGTTACTTGTTACTGTGAGACTTACTGTATCCTAGAGCGTGACTGTATTCCGTGGATGGTGTGTGTGTGTGTCTGGTCTCTACATGCTCAGTATGAGCCGGACTCGTCAGATCCAGTACATGTTAATATCCATGCTGTTGGTGATGGGGAATGTATGAGTCATAAGGACTTTTCATTTATTTCATTAGGCTGGACAAGTGGTTGTATTTAGTTCCTAATAGCCTGTTTGTGTGATGGGCTGTTTAGGAAATGATTCAGACTGTCCTCACACATACACACACACGTTCACACACACATCCATACGACTGAAAACTCACATCCACATTATGTGAAATCCTCGCACACACTTTGAAACACATTCACATGTGAAATGTTCACACACTCATTCATACTACTGAAAATGTACATACACACATCTTGAATTTGATCGAGTGCAACGTTTTTTTTGCTGTTGCTTAATTTTTTGGCAAGACATAATACCCTAAATACCCTGCCCTAAAATGCACCCCCATGTAATTTATGTTCTGTATATCCCAGTATCAAATAATTCTTACTGTACATTGAGGGGACTAGTATGAGTAAGCAGAGTAAGTTTCATGCATGTGGCACTTTCCTAGTCAACAGAGATGGGAAGTAACAAAGTACAAATACTTTCTTACTGTAGATTTTTCTAGTATCAGTACTTACAGTTTTTGTTCAAATGCTTAGACACAAATTCCTTACTTTTCACACAATTTCATAAACCTGACACTCAAACTCCAGAACTACACCTCAAATCTTCAAAACCATATGCACATTTTGGGCCTTTGACTCAGTTTTCAATTTCATAAAACACTTTTTGCAAAACACAACACACAACTCTCCACGTAACACACACAATTCTAACAGGAAGCATCTTGATTTCCTTTTTCAAATACAACCAATCAAAATGCCACAATAATTCATCAGTGCCTTAAACAGGCTCTGCTTACTCTAACTCCTCACATGTGCAAACACTCATTGCTTTACTCAACACCAACCAATCATGGCTTTAGAATAGGCCTATACATAGCCTAATTTGAGTTGATTTACAGTGGTGGGTATGATGTGAACCTTTACTGTAGAAAAGATAACAGGTATTTAACAATATACTGTAATATGCACATGTTCTAATGTACACATAATAGCTGTTTCAGCACAACACACGGTATACTTTATACACAAACATATATTTTAGCACCCATGCATCCATTGACTGCAGTGCACTGCATGATTGGTCACAGTCTGGTGGATTACTGTATCATACCGTGCAACAGTACAGTGACTGTAAGAAGACATTCTGACAATATTGTAGAAAATATAGTATATATTACTGTATTCTTCAGTTCATGGCAGACACACCATTATTTAATCACCTTTTTCAAAATTAGATTTGGTTGCTGTCCTACTACAATCTTTCTTTTGTACTGTGTAATACTGTATTCACAACCACAAATGCAATAGTAAAACAATTTAGTTTAGTTTCAATCTTGCTTTTGTGTTTACCATTTTTGTATCTTGTACAGAAATGTACAAAGGAGCTCATGAAAGAAGAACTTTAGGTTTTGAATAACTGTTTGTATATGATATATCCAAAAATTTAATATAATCGCAAAAGTGTTTGCAACATGAGACAAATGTGTGCTTTTGAGACGTGTTTGTGATATTTTGAATGCAGTGCTTCATTTTGCAAGAGAAGCGAGGCATTTTGCATTTTGTGTGTGCAGTTGTTGGATTTGTGTGTTAAGTTTTGAAAAAAATAGGACAAGTAAAAAATTTTTTTTAAGCATTTGAAAAAAGTACTTGATCTGAATCAGAATAGGTTTTTATTGCCATGTAAGTTAACACAAACACAGAATTTACCATGGCAGGAAGGTGCATACAATGAACATATTGATCTTTTTTTTTTTATATTTAAAAAAAAAAGTAGAAAAAGCATAATGTATAAATAACAATTTAAAAGTCTAATACTAAAGAGCTAAACATGTCCTAAAGAGCTAAATAATATACTAGAGCTAAACAATATATATTTTATATAAAATAGATATAAATATAAAATATGAAATGAGTCGCGTCCCTCTCCATTCGCGCCACACAGGACGCTGAAGTCTCGCGCCCGATGACATTGCAGCCACGAGATTCTACACAGCTGCCGTCGGTACATGATTACTAATTAAAAAAACTGCCATTTTATGCACTTATTGAATATTTACATATGTTGAAAGAATGATCTATGATAAGCAAATGTATCGATCATTATGTGATTAACCTGGGCTACAAAGGCATACTGCAAAGACAATTGTTATTGAGGAATCGTGATGTTACTATTGCACCGTCCTTAAATTATTGAAACACTGTACTGTATTTGTTTAGTTTGCAGAATAACTTGTCTGTTCACGGCAGTCAATAGTTGTTTCACATACCATGCAGCAATATAGAAACATTCAAACAAGTGCGATGGACTAACTCAATTGTAGAGACCAGTGGGTGGCTCTTGGTGATTTGAACCTGACACATCTCGGTCAAACGCGCTCCCCCTATCCGGCTAATAGAACCCATTTATAGATCCCAAGCAGCCTATTAACAGTTGAAGTCTGAATAATGAACCGCTTTACAATAAATACCATTGGCTCAAATGCGTCAGATACAGCGTGACCACCGGAACACTGCGGACGATATTATGCTACTCAAGGTGTTCATTATGCCTTTATACAGTACTCTAAAGGTACAAATCATTTCACAGCCAGAAAGATCACAATTTTTAAACACCCGAAATATGGAAATAAAGTCTCTAATCTGTAACACGTGGGTGGCCCTTAAAAGAGCCTTTGTGTTGAACCTCGGTTAATGGACTTGTGGATGTTTTAACCGCCGAAGCCGTACAGAGTACGTCCCTGACGTTTCAGAGCGTAAACCACGTCCATGGCGGTCACGGTCTTTCTTTTGGCGTGTTCTGTGTAAGTCACAGCATCACGGATGACGTTCTCCAGGAACACCTTCAGCACACCGCGTGTCTCTTCGTAGATCAAGCCTGAAATACGCTTCACACCACCGCGTCGAGCCAGGCGGCGGATGGCGGGCTTGGTAATGCCCTGGATGTTATCACGGAGAACCTTGCGATGACGCTTGGCGCCTCCTTTGCCGAGTCCTTTACCTCCTTTGCCTCTTCCTGACATTGTTCTACAAGTCTGTAGTTATCACCGATGAGAATAGTTAAGCTTGCCCAGAGACAGCGTATTTATGTTGTGTAAGCGGACGTGAAGGAGGCCATTCCCTTATTTGGAGGGCGTTGCAATGGGAGGGAACTTCAGTCAGAGAGGGAAAATATGTATATTTTACGTTTCATTCATTTAGCAGATCTAATCAGACATATTTGTACATATAATTATATATTTTACATCCGTTAAGCACCAAGCTTGAAACACTTCAGAGATAGCTAAGACAAGCTCACGATTGTGCATTTGAACGATGTCTGGCGTTTTCAGCCTTCTTTCTTCATCCACCCCTTCATCCTTGGACCCTGTTTGTCCACTTAAGGGGAGGTACTACAGGTGAATAGGAAAAAAAGAAATCCTGTTCTTCTATCAGAATGAACCTTTACCACATGAATCTACCCAAAAATATAAGATATTTTCGTATTGCGACTGTTAAAATATGTTCATTATGTCCTCAGTTGTATGTAATGTAATGCTGTACTAGGCTACTCATGGACTATATCCGAAGGACTTTATCCAAGCATAAAAAAAGACTAATCTTCTGGATTTAGGACTTCTTCAAGCCAGGAGAGTTTATTAATCTCGATGCAAGTTGAGTGTAGGCTATGTGGATGTTTGTGTAGTGTACATGTTTCTGGTTCCACACTGTAAGGTTGGGTGTCACCCTGCCCCCCACCTCTCATATGCTAAAATTTGAGTTGCTGGACAGTTTTTCTTCTTGATGGGTCTCACACCTCCTACAGGGCTGTATTGGCAGTGACCCGAATGATCAAACCCCTTTGTCACTGGTCACTAGGTCGGACATTCATCTGGGACAGTCGTTCATTTGCACCAGAGGGACTGTAATGTTAAATAACAATCACACCTTCCTGCACACACCACTGGAGGAGTGCTCTCAACAGTTGAAGACGAAAGTGAACTGAGGATGACTGAAATGATCATTAAAAGTTTTGTTCATGTAAATACAGTTCTAACATGACTTAATGTCATGTTACATGTTTCTTATTTTATGCATCACATTCTAGTAATATGTTTAGTGTTGTGAAACATATTTACAGGATTTACAGTTTGTGCATGCAGAAGTCCAAACATGTGTTTACATATTCGTCTTCCAAAAGCGTCACATTCGGTCTACTGCAGCCCTGAGTAAACTGACAATGGTCCAATTTGAATGTGTATGCGTGAGGCAATCTTTCTTTCATATAGTCGGTGTCCCAATTTTAGTATGCAGGTTGGGTGTATATCCCTACAAGACGAAGCTATACCAGTCACTTCGACGAGCTCCGGTGCGTTAAGTGCCTAATTATTGTGATTACCTTCGTTAATGATTGAAGGTATTTTCTGAATTGATTTGTTTCATTATTATCATGTAGTAATTATCTTACTATTTAGATAATACACTTTAATTTAGCATTTTAAATGATACTGGTTCACCTTAGCCTATCTCTCACTCACACTAACGAGTCAAACTCCCATCAGATCAAATTGTTTTCCAGTCGGGGTCCCATCAGAGTCCCATCAGAGTCCACCATCTACCGTTAGTTTTCTGTGATTTCATTAAAGAACTTGGATTGGGTCCTGCAGTGGGAAGATATGGGGCCCCGGAGGTAAAATGGATGATACAAATAAAACACTGTTTCATGGATTATTGTTTTAATAAATCCACAAATTAACAGCGCCCACAGATTCTTCAAGTTGCCATGAAACAAACTGCTAATGGCAATTATTATTTGGCTCTCTATATAGGATAATATATTGATCCTTGCTTCTTCGATCTCAGTAGACTTTTTGTTATTATGGTAATCAGGTATTGTTTCAGTTACAGTTTGACTTTTTGGCTTTGTGAGTTTGATAATGCAGATCCCACATTTGTATTGTTCAGATGTTTGATTGCTGTAGCAGGGACTATATACTGTAGGCCCCTATGTGTATATTTGATGGTGTCATTATGGGGAGCCTCTCTGTCATAATATATGCTGAATCCATCTTTAAACCTCTGGTACATGTGGTTCCAGAAGAGTCAGTATTCCTCACCATATTCCTTCATAACCTTGAATCCCTCCAGATCCAGGAGAAGCAGGAGCGCCGGAGGCTGGACAAGGAGAAGAGAGACCGGGCTGAGGCCAAGTTGGAGGCTGAAAGGAAAAACTAGGACCCATGGGGCCGGGGAGGGTGCGGTGCACCCCTCAGAGACACCCAAGGGAACCTCATTAGTATGTTGTAGCATGTTTCCCTCACATTCAAGCATTTCTGGGAGAAGGTGGATTACAGTAGCTGTAACCTCCATAACCTCAGGGGCGCAACTACCCAATGTCAGAGGGGAATGCAGCAACGATTTTGCCACCCCCCCAAAAAAACACCCTCCCAAAACAAATAAATAAATAAGTGTGCCGGACATTGGTCAACAGAACTTCAAACCGTACTGGACATTTAGTGTTGTTTGCTAACTAATATAACTCCTACCTGATGTCATCACTGGTCTCATCTCTATTTGATGCCATCGCCGACCTCATGTCTGTCTCATTCACTCCTTGCCTGTGTTCTTCTCCACTAAGACATATTGTCAAACAAACATTAAGTAATAGATTTTCCATATTAGCTTTTCCATATTAATAATATGAAGAAATGAATCTGTTGGTATCAAGTGGCTCCCCCTACACTTCCATCTAATGTTAGACCTACCTGTTGCCCTCCTCTGTCTTTTCTGATCCACCATCCTCACACCTGAATGAAATGAACTCACTGTTAAATATAGCAGCCTAAATTCAATTCTTAAATCAGCCTAGTGATGGCATCAGATAAGAGAACTATTATGCAGTAAGGTTGTGCTGCTGTTGAAATTACATTCACATTTTGGATTTTAAAAAGTACAAATATGGAGAGCCACTTAGCACAGACCTTTACAGAGAGAGAGATGTGACCCTGTAATTACAGCTTACGTGTCACCCAAAATATGTAACTATAGCCTGTATGTCTGACAGCACAGCTAACATGAACATGAACAGCTAATGGTACAACAAAATCTATTAATGATTCCATGGTAAACCAGAGTTATTGCTTAAGTTATGTTTTCCAGCTTCTTGTCATTTATTGTTGGAATGCTGCTTCAGCAGTTTCATGCTATGACTGCTATGACTTTTCAGCTTTCTACTTCTTATGTTTGAATTAATATAAATTAGTAGCGAAGGGGGGCGGGGGCGCCGTAAACCCCGGGCCCCGCCCCCTTGGGCCCCGCGATCTATGATTGTTTTTTTCTTTTTCATAATTTCTCTTTGGCAACAAAACTTTGAATATGGCCATGGTAGACAATTTTACAAAATATAGTTTTTCAATATAGTTGTGTGCAATCTCTTCGCAAATATATCAGATTCCTTATTTAGGTGAGATTATTATTGTGGCGCAGTGTTCCTGGGCTATGAACAAGGATTATCGTGATCATCAGGTGGTTTTAGTGTCTCATTCATTCCTGTTACTCCATCAAGCATGGGGATTAACTAAAAGACCATTTTACTAAATATATATACATTTTCAATTTGTTTACGTGACGTAGAGACGTAGTAGACGTACAGTAGGATAAACGTTGACTAAACTTTCGCAGTTTGAGCATCGCTTTGCTGATTTCAGGAGAATGGCTGAGAAATTTGCTGTGATGAACCCGAAACATTTTTGTCACCCTGATGCTGCTCGGAGAGCGCTTGCGGAGTTCTATTCTGAATATCTGTCTAAGGCCGATGATGTGGTTGATGAATTTGTTACACTTCGTAGTAGGCTACCGTGAGCTGAGCATGGAAAAACATGAACTAAACACGCACAGCATCCTACCATTTCTCATTGAAAACGACATGGACCGTGCTTTCCCCAACCTTGCTTTTCTTTATCGCATTTAGGTAGGCCTACTTGACAATTCCGATAAGCAGTGCTAAGGCAGAGAGGACTTTCAGCCGTCTGAAATTGATAAATAATGTGTTTGTGTTTTGACCTGTGTGTAGGCTATGAGTTTGCTGGTTTTGAGAGATGCACAATACATGTCAGTTCGGAAAAGAAAATGATTACAGTCTAGTGGAATTTTAGTTCAATCGTAGCATGCCTGTAGGTGGTCAACTGCAGTGCGCGTCACGCGTGTGTGTGTTGCATACTAGTTTTTTATCTTCATGGGGGCTTGGTTTCGCGTGTAGCTTGCCCAAATTGTTGCTGAAAGAATTGTTATATAGGCCTATGTTTGCTTATTATTAGTTGCCACTGTTAGGATGACTATAGGCTACTGTCTTTAACTTCATTTTGGGGGGCTTATGACCTCTTATTGTTGAATTTGAATATAGTGTATTTGGTAAATGGACAGATCATTAAACCCATGTTATGCATGGATTTGTGTAGGCCTACTGTGTGTGAAAGATTCTAATGAATGCTGAATGCGAGGCTAGTGGCCTAGGCCTACATTTTGTTTGCACATTAGGGGCTATGATGACTGAACACATTTATTATATGTGCTGTTCACAATAGAGGTTGCCATTGGTTACTTTTTATTGTTAGATTTTATTGCACTGCAAAATGTTAATAACAGGGTGGCCCCCAATCAGTTTCCGCCCCCCCTGAGACACAACCCTTGCTCCGCCCCTGATATAAATCAATATTCATAATACTTTTAACATAGTTTTCCAATTGAGTTTTTTTTCTAATCCTCTCAAACTTCTTAAAACTTCAACTTCCAAATCCTTCTTCTTCCTCAATATTTCAGCTAGAGCCAACATTTAAACTTTAAAATGTTGACAAAACCCTAAACTATTTAAAAAAAACAATCAGCTTTTTGATATCTATTCAACTTTTTTCAATATCACTGATTATGTTTCATTACTTTTTCAAGCCGTTTCTGAGATTTACATGGGTGTGTATGTGAAAGCCTAGAGTGCAGACTGGAACGCTTAGAGTGGAGGGGAGCTTCGAAAACTTCTTCAAAAAATATTTCTAGTTTGCCAGCATTGCCACAATTTTCACTCTTCGTGCTTCATTTTTGGATCAATAGATAGCTAATTTTGTGCTGGTCGTAGACAGTTGTCTGTGGAATCCAATAGACGTACACATTTGTTCAGAGCCCCACGAAAGCGAGACAAAGTCCAACTCTCGCCCCATAAGGACCAATGCAAATCTGGTGACAAATTCGTCAGAGAAAGCAAAAAGAACAAGATTTTGAAACTGCCGGTAGAGTCGTATTTCTGACCGCACAGACATCTAAAGGACATCTCTGGTTCATCTCGGACATCTCCGGCAGAGTCTTGGGTCTCGGAAAATATCCTTATTTTTGGGATTGAACGTATAGTTTTGCGTCTAGGTTAACTTGTTTGCACCTTTCGAGCCCATAGACAATGTGTCATTACGTCTGCTTTCTCTCAAAACGAGTCTGCTCCTCGCTTTGACTACGGCTAAGCGAGTGAGCGACTTGTGCGCTTTGTCAACAGCGCGGATTGTTTGATCATCACGTGTGATCGAACAAGAGCAGTGTTGCGTCCTAACCCGGCTTTTATCCCCAAGGTGATTAGCCGAGCGTTCAGGGCACAAAGCTGCGAACTGAGAGCTTTTTTCCCACCTCCGCACAGCGGAGAGGAGGAAAGACGCTTACATAGCCTGTGCCCAGTGCGCGCTCTCTCGCGCTATCTGGACTGCACAGCAAGCATCAGATCTTCTCCCCAGTTACTGATCTGCTACGGTGGGTCGAGGGCTGGCTTGCCACTCTCCAAACAGAGACTTTCTCACTGGCTCTGCGAGGCTATTGGTCTCGCGTACGAGTCTATGAGATGTCCCGTGCCACCTGGCATTCGGGCTCATTCCACTCAGGGGTGTAGGAGTGGAGGAGATTTGTGAAGCAGCGTCTTGGTCGTCGCCTTCACCATTTGTGCGATATTATCTATTGGACTTTTCCTCCTCATCTTTTGCGCATTCTGTCCTCAGCATGGCTGGTGGATCAGGTGCAGCGAGATGACAACTCGCGAGGTTCTTGTGGGCCCTAGATGCGAGTTGGTCGTTGGTTTTATCGCCAAGTGTGGGACAGTCAGACATTCTCAGTTGAGATGTCTATACTGTATGTGTTCTGTTGCCCCTCCAGCTTAGCTGTTGTGCAGGCGAGAGGAACAACATGAGTTTTTAAGTAAACTCTCTCCTGTTTTCACCCTGGACGGCTCTCTGTCACGGTAGCGGCCTGACCAGGAGGACAGACCCTGTGTATTATTTACATCAGCAGGTCTGTCCTCGGTGCCTTGTGAGATTATGTGTCTTTTAGATCTAGTCTCGCTGGGGGTATATCTGGCTTCGCTCGCTCCGCCTAAACCAATAGGAGCAGAGCTCCCCTATGGGGCGGAGCTCCACGAAATAGAACGATAGTTAATGGAGGTAACTCCAGTTCTATGAGTGGAGCGGAGCCCCATAGGGCTGCAGGCCCAGCTCGACTTATTCAACCCGGCTGTATTAATACTTTTGGGAGGATGAGTGACGGCTGTCACCCCCTTATATAGGGAACCTGTGTGAGTGACAGGTGTGTGTATATTTTGATCTTCAGTCATTAGCTGCACTAGGCAGCGGGTAAACCAATAGGAGCAGAGCTCCCCTATGGGGCTCCGCTCCACTCATAGAACTGGAGTTACCTCCATTAACTATCGTTACCTCCATTAACTATTGTTGCAATGGCACTTCCAATTTGGGATAAACTAGCGAGAAAAACCATATGACAGATGAAGATTATTAATTATACAGCTAGCTAATTTGAGAAATAAACGTTGCATGAGACTTTCATTGGTGAAAGGGCTTTGTGGAACTGTAGAGCTGCATATAAATGGTGCTTCTGCTATTAGCAACTTGCAAACAGTTGCCTGGAATATTAAGGGTGCAAATCCAATTTAAAATCACTATCACCAACTGGATAATTCTAGGCCTATATCTCTGGTAAATATGTATGTGGATATATGAAATTGTTGTCACTACACGATTGACGAATGTATAGTGGACTTTGCATTCATTCATCCATCCATGCCACAATAATGTATGTGATTGGCGCCTTAAAGGATGAGCGACTGGATGAACAAAGAGAGGAGAGGAGGGAGACAAGGAGACCAAACGCGCCTTCTGCGGGAGAGAGAATGGCTCCACCCCCGAGTTTGTCGCCATCTACGATTGGATCAAGACTCAACCGACTTTGTAACCAATGAAAGCGTTTACCATCAGCTAGCCTATAAAGTCTGTACTCCGACAGACGTTTTTATTACTCGTTTGAACAGAAATATCAGGAAGATGAGCGGAAGAGGCAAAACCGGAGGCAAAGCCAGGGCTAAGGCCAAGACCAGGTCATCCCGCGCCGGGCTCCAGTTCCCCGTGGGTCGTGTTCACAGGCTTCTCCGCAAGGGCAACTATGCGCAGCGTGTGGGAGCTGGCGCACCCGTCTACCTGGCCGCCGTGCTCGAGTACCTCACCGCTGAGATCCTGGAGTTGGCCGGCAACGCGGCTCGTGACAACAAGAAGACCCGTATCATTCCCCGTCACCTGCAGCTGGCCGTCCGCAACGACGAGGAACTCAACAAACTTCTCGGTGGCGTTACGATCGCTCAGGGTGGAGTGCTGCCCAACATCCAGGCGGTTCTTCTCCCCAAGAAGACCGAGAAGGCCGTTAAGGCCAAGTAAAGACTAAACCTTTGTTTCACGTTCCCCAAAGGCTCTTTTAAGAGCCACCCACTTCTCTTCAAAAGCGCATTGTCTTTCAATACTTATCAAGTGACAAGTTTGGTGGACTCTAAATGAAACCTACAATACATATTTAAAGATCCTGTAAAGTGGACCTGAAAACGAGTTTTAAGTTCGCCACACAAGAATTTGTTATTGACTACCCATCCAAATTCGAATGAATAGCAGAGGTATCTGGTATGAGTTGGTGAAAACCGCTAAATTGATATTAGGCTACTCGGTGTAGAATGATATTTTGGTGAAATGGTAGCTAATGTGTTAAAAGTAGCCTAGTTGGAGAGCTTGCTGTCTGGTGTCCATTTTTACTGTTACAGCTCAGGGGAACATTTCATTTATATGCATGTATGTTTCACTCATTGAACAAATAAATTGTAATTCTATTCGGTTTTGTTCGGCTTGACGTAGCGTCCATTATCTGGGTCGGAGGTAGGCAGCGAGGGGCGGAGATTCAGCTCCTTCAGGCGACACGCCCCCTCCAGTCTCAAGCAGAGAAGACTGCAGATTTTTCACGATTTCAAAGCCTAATTTAACATACTTGTCGGTGTTATTTTTTCATTCGAATTTGGATGGGTAGTTAATAACACATTATTCTGTGGTGTGGCAAACTTATAATTAGGGTGCTTTCACACCTGACATGTTTGGTCCGTTTCAATCAGACCATGGTTCGTTTTCTCTGAAAGTCCGGTTCGTTTGGAGAGGTGAGAACACGCATTCGAACTCTGGTGCGGACCAAACAACCGAACCATGGTCCCCCTAAAAAGACGGGACTCGGTCCGGTTCCAAGTGAACCATGGTTCAGTTCGCTTTAGGTCTGAACCTAATCGGACTTAATATTGATCTATCGATCTGTCCAATAGATTGACAACCTGTACGACAGTATGTCATTGTTTTTTTTTACAAACGTCATTGTTTTTTTACACACGTTGGTTCGCTTAAAACAGGACCGTGTGAACACTATCCGGAACTAATGAAAAATGCAACAAAGTAGCAACTCATCCACTGATTCGGACCAAGCAAACGGATTAATAGGTGTGAAAGCACCCTTAGTTTTCAGGTCCACTTTACAGGATCTTTAATGTACAAATTCCTAGACTGGTTATGATATCACGTTAGTCTATTTCAGGTAGGGGCCTCTGTGCTAGATTTGACCTCTGTCTGTGACCCTGCCAGAAAGTAAAATGAACTGAAGTTCATTTGTTATTGTTGAGTCTCACCTATAAAACACAACTGCATCAAAAAGAGACCACAAAACTATCGACATAAGCCTCTACAAGTATTTTCCATTCACTCCTGGAAATGTGTGTCAGGGCAATGTGAGCTGAGAGTCTGGGGGCCTAATTGACCCTTTTGAGCTGACATGTTCTCAGTGAGAGTGAACATGTGTTTATTGCCCTTGTTGTTTTTTTGTGTTCAGCTGGGCCTGGTGTACAGGTAAGACCTACTCACCTGCTCAAGCTGAGGTCATTTTAAATTGAATTTTCAAAAGCAATAATTCACAACATCAAAATAAAACCAAGAAAGAAATATAGGAGTAGAAAATGTATTCAATCATGCAACTATTAACATAAGTGTGCATGTGTCTTTTTTAATAAAACATTTACAAAATAATTAATGCACACTTTTTTTAAGAGTTAAAAAATGAATGCAATTAACAACTATTTACATACATGTACATGCATTGTTAGTTCCAGCAGGTATCCAGTACTGGGATACACACTGGGACTGTTGATGTTGTAACAACAAGATGTTAAGTCCTGTCATCGACATGACTATTCTACTCATCCAGCCATTTCAGGTCCAGGCCCTCTCCTCGGAAGAACTTCCTCTTGGCACCGTGGTCAAAAGAAAGTTCAGTGTTTGTGTCAATGTCCTTCACAGCCTTGAAGAGGATGGCTTGCTTTTCACCTTCTCCTGTGTTGAAGACGCAGTGAAGTGGCTTCAGGTTGCTCTTTTTCGAAGAATGCTTGATCCTTCTTCCAAAAGTGTCGGCTCCGTGACACTCACATGGACTGTGGCCATCAATGCAGAGTTCCGTCTGCCCAGCTCTGAAGAAAAACAGGCCACGCATGTCTTCTTCTGAGTTGTGGCTCATCATTTGTCTCCCCTCAGCAGCTGTGGTGATGATTCCATGGTAATCACAGACAACTGCACCTTCGGCAAAAGGCTTGGTTGTAACCACTCCTGCAATAAAGAGAAGATAACACTGAGTTAGATCAAAATAACTAAATAGATATTACAGTTTGGCAAACATTTTAATACGTTTTTCTTATGGGTGGAGCCCAACATGATAAAAGGATAATTTAAGTGTTCATATTCATACCCTTACAAGAAAAATGAAAGGTTTTCTTACTTAGCCCTTTCTCTCCACCAAAGTCTTGGGTGACCAGGCCTTTCCAATTCTGCTGAATTGTTTTCTTGTAAGTGTGAGCATCACCCTCAATGGACAGTTTGGAGGCTGGTTTCCACATCTGCCGGATCTCTTTTGGAGTTGGATGGTTGGCTGTCCACCCCTGCTTCTTAATCTGCCTATCCAATTTCCTGACTGATGGTTTCTGATGGATGTATTTTGCTGACAGAAATAATAAAATAACATCAGTCATGCTAGTCATTTATCACACTAAATACATTGCCATGTGTAAGTAATGTATTGATTTGGTAATCACTGTTATGGATTATGGATTGGAGTACTTACACAGCAGATGTTCCTGTCTCTGGAGATACTGGGAAGATTCTGGGAACCCTGCAGCGACCCTCTTCCTTTTTCCTGGTGGCTGGCCTTCTGTGGAAACTGGGAATGTGGTGATGAAGGTAGAAAAGTCTTTTTCGGTAGGCTCGGAAGGCTGGTCGTCCTTACTTGGTGGAGGGCAGGTCTCTGAAGTGCTTTAAAGATTAAGGAAAATAAGGATTAAAATGAGACACATGAGGACAACTTGGTACACAATTGTGAGATTTAATTAACGTGTTTTGTGTAAAATGAAGATGCTTACTCAATCAAGGATTCCAGCATTAGAGCTCTGGCCAATATAACCTTTGGCAATCGCATTCGATAATGCTGGTTGGCCAGAAAACTGTTATGGGCCATGTGATGTGCCACACCCTCCTTTTTATGGAACGCCGATTTGATTCAAAATTAAATAAATAGGTAAGTAAATGCATAAATAAATATGGCTATGAAATAAACCGTGAAAAAAAATATGTCAATAAATATAGCATACATAAATATAGCATCATATACATATATAGCTGAATCCATTTACATAAATAAATAAATACATGGACCAATAAAAAAATGAACAGAACATAGACATTGATGACCATTGAAGTCCCACTAGAGCAAAAACACAAGTATTATCGTTAATCCACTGCTCGTCAATGCGAGCTAATCAAGCTCACCGATTAGACCAGGGGTGTCAAACTCATTTTAACCGAGGGCCACATCAGCATTATGGTTGCCCTCAAAGGGACAGTTGTAACTACGATGTAAAAACATCGTTTCTAGCTGTAGCTTTTGTGAACATATTCTGCTGCGATTTTGCAGTCCGCCTTTAAATTCTTGGACAATCTGCAGTTTTTCTTGGAGGATACATGTGGCATTATTATCTGTGTTTGGTGTCAAAATGCCAATGGAGATTGTACTCTTTAACGACCGACATCGCCTCATTTAACACAAAATACATACCGTTTTTTCTCCTTGAAGCACAAACATGTATTCACTTTCCCATCTCTCTTGAAACTGCCTTTCATCCAGGGCCGGATGCAGCCTGCTTTGACTGGGGGTGCAGTGAACATTTCTGGGGGGTATCATGATTACGGAAAGGGATCGTATTATTTTTTATATTGATACAATTGTTTAGTTTATCAATCCGAGTGTTAATCAGGCGTGGAGCCAGGCGTTGTAAACATTCAGGGATTATCCGAAACCTAGGACGCATTCTGAGTTTGATGTGATGCTAGATAGGGACTTCCACAGTTAATGCTAGCATGCATAGCGCACAAGTTACTTTTTTTGCCCTTCACAAGAGCGCAAAATAGCTTTGAGCTTTATGTAAAATGAACATAGCCGTTTTCCAATTGGTAAAACCTTGTCTAGTGAAGGTGATGTCTTTATAATTTCTGGCTCCAAATTGTCGACAGGGGAAGCAGAAACATGCATATTGCTTGGCTCAGTACTCTAACCAAGTTCGAGAGCGATACCAACTTGAGTTGAATGCCCAAGGACCTTGGCTGAAAATGCGCATGGGGTACGTTTGCAGAACCGGCTGCATTGGAGTGCTGTCATTCAAACCATTAGTGATGGGAAGTTCGGATCATTTTACTGATTCGGTTCTTTGTATCTCGTTCAGCAAAATGAACAAATCTTTTTTCGAGTCATTCGTTCATTTGAACTGGGAGGGGTGGGGGTTGCTCAACATTTTATCATTTTATACCCCTGGCCTAAATACGTCCACTGCAAACACGTATCATATTCTCATGTTAGTGCATGTAAACCAGCAGATACTATTTTAAAAGAAATTCCTGCATTAAAATAATGTATCATGACAGTTTGTATGATTTGAAATGGTCATTTATTATCACACTAGCATTTAATTATCACAGAAAACAATTACGCTGCACTGAACTATAAGTAAAGTACAAAAAAAGTGAAAATAACAAAACCTGTAATTATTACTTGTGAACAAATATCATTCATGTCTTACTAAACCTAGTCACGCGAAAGTGAACGAGGTAAACAAATCCTTTCTGTTTCCTCTTCTGAGCCTGCAGGTCACGTGAAAAATTATCCAATGATCCGTATCCGAAGACCCAGTCAAAATGAACGAATCGTTTCTGTTTTTGCTAGCTACCAGTACTGAGCCTGCAGGTCACGTGAAAAAAACTTGTACCCGGCAGATGAACGAATTGTTCCTCCCAACCGTGTCTTCGGATCAATGTTTCGTTCTTCTGACAACCGGGTCTTCGGATCAATGATTCGTTCAATTGCCGGGTATGAGTCTTTGCGTGACTAGGTTTAGTAAGACGTGAATGATATTCGTTTACAAGTGATCATTATAGGTTTAGTTAATGTAACTTTTTTTTTTTGTTCTCGGCCACGAGAAAATGAACGAATCGCTCTCTGAGACTACTCGTTACTCCCGAGTCATACTAATGATTCGTTCAAAATGAACAAATCGTTCACGAACGACACATCACTACAACTCATGCTCGCCTTCACCCACAGTTCAACTTGGAACTTTGCGTTGAACACTGATTTCTAAGGCCGTATGTCGTCACTCTGCCGTAACATAGCCTAATCGAAATGCATTGTGGGAGATGTAGTTTATGGTCAATGCATGCTGTAAAGCAGAGTAGACTTTTTTCAATAGACAATTTAAGCTCCCAAATGTGGCCCGCCAACTCATTTTATGTGGCCTGCAGGCCTTGAGTGATGTGAATTAGACCTACTTCTTCCATTTTTGTATTCATCAACTACCTTGGCGTCCAGGCAACATTTTGGTTTGATCTAAAATAACTGGTTACCCTGGGCACACCGTAGACGATACCAGAGTGTACCTGTCACATTTTTGGGTTTCTCGAGGCAATATCCAATATATAAATAACCAATAACCACGACATCACAGCCCTTTATGACACTACATTAACAAGGAATACTTAGGTCACTTAACCCAGACTATATAAACACAATACGCTTAAATGCGAACACTGAGGCAAAGGAAGAGTATACAAGTGGTAATATTCTACCCACAACACAATACTGAAGGTGTGGAATTGATGTGATTGAGCATCCAGGTAACTTTGTTATGTGTCTAAAATACATAGATTTGTATTTTGTTTCTAACAAACACACAAGTCAAGTCAGTTTATTTATAGAGCACATTTAAAAACAGCCAATGCCGATCAAAGTCATCACATAAGGCAAAACAACAATAAGTAGGAACAACAGACAAACAACACAATTACAGTGAGCACGAGTGACCCTAAACTGACTCGAAAGCCAAATAATAAAAATATTAAAAAAATACGAGACTTAAATGTCACGGTGGTGGGGGATGAAATTGGCAGTTTATTCCACAGTAGTGGAAGTGGAGTAGGGGCCACAACACATTTATGTCCATCGCGTTTCTTTATTATGTACTATACAAATTAATCGAATCAAATCTTTTTGTATAGGGCGTCCCGCACCTGTGCTAGAGGCAGAGATGTTCACGAGTCCTTTTATCAGAGTCTGAGTCAAGTCTGAGTTAAGAGTCCAAGTCAAGTATGGAGTCTCTGACCATGAGTCTGAGTCATGTCACAAGTCTCAACCCTAATGACTTATCACTACAGCATATCGATTCAAAGTATTTGAATGAATCCTAATTTCACCCAGGCCATTGTTGTAAATATGAGTAAGTGTTTAGCCAACTGGCCTGGTTAATTAAAAGTATGACATTTTACAGATAGTGCTAAGATCCTTAGATACCTTGTACAGGTAAAATACCATTGTGCAACAGAACATGGTCCTCTAAATGAAGGTCAAAACTTTCTTACTACTTATACTAATATCATAAGTTTTAGTTATGCTATCTTATATTTTCTGTATTTCCCCTCAATCAATGAAAACACAAAAGAATACTAAACAATCTATTATGTAGCTGAAGAATATAATAACAGTGCAATGTCAGCTACATTTTTAGCAGCAAATAATAATAATCTAAACAATTAGCTTATACTGCTGTAGCTAACAAATCTTCACCAAAGTGAGCTCCACTAGAGTGCTGTAGTCTATGAATTAATAATCCAAATGAAAGTCCTACTGTATCTGTAAATGTAATGTTATTAGGGCTGTCCCCCACTAAGATTTTCTTTGGTCGACCAAGACTCGACTAAACCTGTTACTGTATATTGCTATTGTTATAGTTTCCGTTACTAGTTGGTGACAACGGGGGACGGGGCATTCTCACCCTTATTATATAAATATAACTTATTTTAGAGTTCTCTCCCCTGGAACAGAGTTCATGTTCCAACCGAGGGGGGCTGGCGCTGTCTTAGTGTCTAGGGCTGCATCAAATACCCTTTTTTGCTCTGCTAAATTGCTGCACTAGTCCACACTTAACCGGTGGGGATCTCATTCTAAATATGACTGTAACTGTTAGCTGCTCCTGACATTCTCTAATCTCTGCTCTCCCCTCTCTGTCCCCCCTCCACACATCCCCTGTGGTGTGGGTGTTTGAGCTGTCAGCACCTGCCTGGCCGTCCGTCTGCCAAAGCTGGACCTGGTTGCCAACCGGAAACCAGTCTCCATGACGGGCAACAGCGAGTTTCCCGGTCCCTTCCTACCTCTACCAAGTCGAACAATGGATTTTGGTGTTTCAAAACCCATTGACACTTCCCTGCTGTATGACTATGTTAAGCCTGTGTTCTGCTCCTCTCTTTCACCAACCGTCTCTGGAGGAGGGGATCCCTCACTGAATTGCTACTCCCAAGGTTTCTTCCATTTTTTCTCCTGAATTGAGTTTTTCTGTGAGTTTTTCCTTGTCTTCCCTGAGGGTTTAGGTTGGTTGAGGGGCAGTTCTATAGGCGTATGTGAAGCCCTCTGTGACATGCTTGCATGTAAAAAGGGCTATACAAATAAAAGTTGATTTGATTAAACACTTTTGAAAATCGTCTAATCGAAATTTGAAACGTTTTTTTTTCTATAAATGTCACAATGTTTTTCATCAAACCCTTTTGTGTGATATTTTACCTCACTGCTTTAAGAGATAATATGAAAGAAATACATACGTAAGAAGGGAGATTGACAACAAGACAAACATAAATGTACAAACATTTTCCTGATCTGACTCAATGTAGCTGCTGGATATTCCAGATTCAGCCTCTATAAAATAAGCTATTACTAATAATAAGTCTCGTGTCACCAGTCCTGTTGTTGCCGAATGCCGATATAATACAAAATGCCTGATTGTAAGTGATAATACATAATAACCAATGTACTACAAAATAAAAATATTGTTTGTTTAACATGCAAATCATCAGAGCGCGCTGATCACTGCCTGAAAAAGTGCAGCATGCGAACTTACGTAGAAGCCGAGTGGGGAACGGTGCAACAGAGAAAGATTTTGTTGTCTTGGGAGAAGATAATGTCATTCGATTTGGATGTGATTCTTATAATAGATGGGGACTCGAGTTAGAGACTCGTACTCGAGTCGCACTTAAGTCACATTATCATTGACTTGCGACTTGACTCGACGTATTGCGACTTCAGACTTCACTCGGACTCTAGATGTTAAGACTCGTAGACAATACGAGTCATTAGAAAATACATAGGCCTCCAGAAATCCTCAAAAATTCCTATAGCTAACCCTAACCCTGTCAGTATTTTGCAGGAGAGAAGAAAATTAGAGCAAACGAGAGAGAGGGCGTGGAATAGGACAAGCAAGCATGGCAGCTCCACACGTGCCTTTTGTCATTTTGTTTGGTTTTACCGATATTCAAAGCACAGGAACAAATAAGCGCAGTGCAATATGCAAAATGTGTCACATGAAAATAAGAGATGCAGGATCAACAGCATCAAACTTCATCAGGCATCTTAAAACACACCCGAGAGGTCAGTTTTCTGTAGTGTAATGTTAGCCAAGTACGTATGGTGGCTATAGCTAAAGTAAACGTGTGCAAGGGCAGGATATCGAGTGATGACTTGGCATTTAGTTAAGACTAACTAGCTATCACATTTAGGGCTGTCCCCACTCAGTCGACTAGTCGATTTTCTGGTCGATATGCTCTTGGTCGACTACGATTTTTTAGTCGTGCTGCTTTAAGGCAGTCTGAGATCTGATTCCCGCTTGTGTCACCATTGCTGATTTAAAGAAATGTTCTACAGAAATTGTAGGTGATATTATTTAAGACAAATAAAGCAACTCAAAAAATATTTAATTTAAAAGAAAATTTGTTACTGTTTTCCTTTTCGTTAATCTGCGCTTTGTTTTGTTTTTTGCACACGGCACGAGCACAATTGGCTGCCGAACTACAAACTCTGCCATTGCCTACTTTGTCGGTGTTATTAGTCAAAATGAATGCAAACTCTGCCAACAACGGTTTATTTTTCATAGTTCAACGTCGAATATGATGTAGCCTACCACCTGAAAACCGTAAGTTGGCCTACTTGGCTCATGCTAACGCGCTGGGTTGAAAAATGAATATGCCTCTGGCTAGAGGTTACTTCCTGGACATCTTGCACACGAACACGGTGCTCAATAAGTCTCAAACAATTTAAGACTTGGTCATCGATGTCTATGTTCTGTAGAGCACTTATCCACCCAAGTACCTCTACAAAATCTTCAGTGTGTGCCAAAATGATGTCCCCTGACAAGCCATGATGATCAATTAGAACAGCTATAAGGCCAGCATGCTATCTCTAACACCACTAATACCAACATCTGCACTACAGCTTGTTTTTCTCCAGGTACCCCACAAGGTCTGCCTATTACCTAGTGCAGTTGCTTTGGTCTGAAAATAACCACGACCCTCTCCTTTGCATGTAGGATTGGAAATAAATACAGCAAAGAAATAAATGTGGCAATAGGAAATAAAAGTCCCATGAAATAAATAAATGTATTTTGAAAAATGTCATTCTGAAATAAGTAGGCCTACATGTATTTATTTATTTAGGTAAATGGATTCAGCTATATATTTATATGATGCTATATCTATATATTTATTGCCAACTCTTTTTTTCACGGTTTATTACATACATATGGTTATGTATTTACCCATTTATATATGAAATTTTGAATCAAACGGCATTCCATACCTTTTGGTTCTTCATAAATGTTGCTGCTGCCTGTGCCTCAGCAGCCCTTCGGACCTCAATACTACTGGCAGGTTGGAGATTGTAGCTACAGGAAGAACATTTGACATGAAAAGTTCATTGTGATGTGTCTGATAATAGGGTGAAATACAAGAAAGTGTTAACATTTACTCATCAGCACATGGATGTAGGTAGGAACATACCTTTCATGGAGTCGATAGACGTCTTTTGTGACACTGTGAAGAGGTTTGCCATGGGATGAAATGAAAAACTTGTCGCAACTATCCTTGAGATATCCAGGGCGAATTTCCTTGTAGTACGCCTGTAACCACTGTGGGAACAAGAAAGACAATTACTTGACTGCAAAACATTGTGAGTAATATATCATTTGTATCATACAAAAATAACAATGGTAAAACACATTTGGCTGCTAAAGGACTTACAGCTTCCTCCTCCAGTGTCAAGGCAAGTGTGACGATCTGTTGTGTTGTTGTTCTGTGGTGGCGGATGCCAATCAGAGCCCTGCCACCAATATGCTTTCTACTCTTCCACTCTTTCACCTGGAAAACATGGAACATGTTTAAATGCATTTCTGAATAACCCTTACAGCATATTCTGGGGATAAACTCCTTCAAGCTGTTAAACTAGATGCACTTACAGTCATGCCCTCCACAGCTCCTGGGAGCTGAAAGTGACGAAACACCATGACCGCTTCACAGTAATAGCGGAATGACGTCTTTTCACTGTCAAAGACATGAGATTCATCCATTAACTTCCTGAGGATGTTAAGGAAGTCTTCCTTAGCGACGTTCAAAATTTCCTGGCAATCTGCAACGCTGCGCATGCCATCGGTTAATCGATTCTTTCTAGATTAAGAAGATAATAGAGAAAATGGGAGACAGGTTATTAAACACACCACACTCAGGATTGCAGTAGTAAAAAACAAAGACATTAGTGGTAATATGACAATACAGAATGAATAGTACTTACTTTATGCTGACCGTTTCATGTACACGAGCCTTGACAACCAGCTTCCTCAGTGTCTGCAGCAGCTCCTTGTACGCTTGGCACATGGAGTGGAGCTTTGCGCCTTCCTTTCCCAGATCCAGCTTTATCTTCAGGAAGCCTACGAACCGTTTCATGTTCTGGATGTACTTCAGAATGGTGACTGCGCTCATGTCTGTCAGTCGTAATCTTGTCAAGTAATCTCGTGTCTCTATGCTCTTCTTGAGGAAGTCCAGATTTGGCTCATCCCCCCTGGGCTGCAAATACCGCAGGAAGCGTGACACTTTGTCAACCTTTGAGAGAGACGATGAGAAATAAATGTTAGCATTAACATCATAAGAAGAAAGTAGACATATGGAACATTATTGAAATGGGTGTTCTGGCTCAAAATGTATGTGTAAAGTGATCTTACCTCCTTTTGGCAGTCGGTGATGCCGAGACTGTCCGTGACGTACCTTTTGAAGTCCGAAATGAGACTGGCATCATCAGGAAACTTTGAATATAGACCCGCCTTTTTCATTTTCATACGCACACTGGGGGGAAAAGACGAGGGGAAGAATTAAATGACGAGTTGTAGAATTGAAAAAAAGTTGTAGTCCAGATCATAAATTCTCCTTCAACATAGCACATGTATGCAATTTATGATACTTACCTTTGCCAGGAAGGGTCTCCTGTCCTCTCATCCAGATCAGAAGAGGACAAGTCGCTGTCATCAGTCCCTTGTGGTGAAGAGGGGGGAGAGGTGCCAACACATATGGTGGCAGTTGCTGAGGTGTCGTCACTTGCAGAGTGTATGGCCATGGTCTCAGGGGGCATGTTTCTGATGAAGTACTCCATCCCAAGAAGCTCCTTCACCAGGGCCGAACGACATTCCAGGTGGGGTAGCATCTCACAGATACGGTTGTAATCCCAAATCCTGGTCCGGGCCCAATTCTTGGTGGAATCCTTGGCCTTCTGCACCTCAGACGCTCTTTCTTGTGGTGTGCTGTTTTTCATACAGACCTTGGCCAGGTGTTGAGACAACGCATCCTGTAGCTTTTGGCACAGCAGACAGTACACAAGTCTGCGATTAATAGACCTTCAAGATGAACACAAAAAGGTACAAAAAAATACATTCATAACAGTGAAATAAGAAACTCTTAAGCTCAAAATGCAGAAAATGCCATTGAAGGAAACATCCATAACATAAGAATGTTTTGCTGTAATAACATCAGTCTTACCTCTTCTCAGATTGTTCAGCCATAGTGAAAGTAGAGTAGTGAATGGTTCTTCAGGTAAGCAGGTAGAAGTTCAGGTCAGAAGGTCAATATCACTAGATGAGCAGAACTGTGCAGTGCTTGAAATGTCCTCTTCTATTTATACAGAAATATCTACCAAGCTCACCTAGTGTGATGTAATTGTAGCAGACGGAACCTACATCTGCTTAGTAGGGGTAAATAACTCTTCCCTGAAAGGCTGGAGATCAAAAGATCTGAGTCCCTAACCCCCAGATCAACTAGTCTCAGCCAAGTTTATGCTTTCGGATTTGGAAATGTCACAGTGATGACCTAAAGAATATAACACAAGCGTAAGTGTCTATGTGTGCACCTTACCCTGTATATCCCTGACCGACTATACTTTACTAGCAGAGGATGAGACGGCCCCTACTCCAGAGAAGATCAAGAATTTCACAGTTTAAGCAATAGTTTAAAAGTTTCAAATTAGTGGTGATTTAACATACTAAATCAATTGGGAAAATAAATAAATGTGTATAGAATTTTACTCAAAATCGCCTATGGGTTCACTTTTCATCGTTATTGTTAATGCTTGTTACCACTATTGTTGGCCAACTTACTAAAATTGAGCACTCCGATATGATTTATCCTATTGATCTAAAGACATTTTTATTAAACCCCTTTCATTCACCGCTTCAAAATATTGAAAATAACTTGTATTGGATCGATGCATTAATCCAAGCTATGAGAACATAACAGACTTGAATGACATTAACACCAGTCACAAAAAGCAATAAACATTAAATGTCACAGATCACCCAAAAGTTGTTTTAAACAAAAATGGTTTCAGTCCAAACAATAATAAAAATACTCTGTTCCAAGCGAAAGTTTCTCAAAATACTCGTATATTGTCCAGGCTCAGTCCATAGGGAAAAAACGGCAAAGTATCAAAACAAATAAGCTAGCCAAACAACGTCCTTGTCCAGGCAAATGGCGACATAGTGACAAATCAATGACCACAAATGTATCTGTCGCTTCTCTTCACTTTAGCTTGATGGTAAACGACACAAACGTATGTTACTTCACCTTAAATCTTCCCATGTTTTCACTCGTCACTGGAGCTCTAACGTTAATTCAGTCTGGTCAGCAGGGAACTGTCCAACTCGGCAGCGTGAAGGATCAAAGAACAGCTAACACAAACCAACGCGATTGTAACTTCTTCCCCTGTGTTTTATTCTGTTCCTGTTCTCATACAGGGGACCATAGACATATATGCAGGGGACTACAGAACTACTATGATTTATTAACCTAATCGCACGTGTCTCACATACAATCTCATGTCTCATTCTCACAGACGGTGTCACGCTGAAAACAGGTCCGTGTGGACACAATTACTATTGCTACATCCATCCTTTATCTTTCGTTTTCTTTTCTCTTTCTTAAACTCTTTGACTCTTAATGAACTGTGAAAAATGCACACAATACAAATAATCTCTGAATGACAGAACCCATTACTGTTACTGTAAAAACTAACCCTCTGCACAACTTAACTGGAGTGATATTCCTTGTTAACATTCACTCATGTTTGCAGAAATCAAATCACAGAACACGTTTTTGAAAAGTTACACAGATTCTGTTCTACTGCCTTTCTTATTTCTTAAATGTATAACTACACACATTACTAAAACGTGCTTTTCTCACCTTTTTTTTCATTAGTCCCCACAAACTTTATCAGGTGAGTCTGTGTCACCGTCTCTGTGGCTGTGTGTGGTCTGGGAACAGTCTGTGAAAGAACAAGTCTTACAGATATCCCAAGTCTCCCGGAAGTTCCCCCGCATTTTCATTTAGCGACTCCCTGACGCCCGCAAATGCTATACAGTCTCCCGGAAATCGGGGATTTAGTATTTAGAGTGAGCGAGAGACTGCTTCCCTGAAATTAGTAGAAGACCACCAGATTGCAGCTGGACTTCATAGGATCTCATATCCAAAGCACTCAGAACTTTGCTTAATCTCCAGAGAGTATGAGGTCCAAAAGGCTGTATTTGCACATAGTCCCCTGGTTTCAATGTGTCCAGATCTATGGCTAATCTATTGTTGTATGCACACTGGCACTGTTGGTTACTTCTTAGTCCTTGCTGTGCCCGTTCGACTTTTGGCTGCAGAAGGCTTGCTTTCGTGGGCAGCAGTGTTCTGATGCGGCGACTGAGAAGTTTTTGTGCTAGACTGGTGTCCAGGCCTTGTGATGGTGTGTTACGTTGATCCAGAAGAGCAAGGTAAGGATCCTTTTCAGCAATTTTGGCTTTGTGCAAAAGTCTCTTGGCTGTTTTGACAGTTGATTCCACTTTACCATTTCTCTGAGCTTGTCCTGGTGAAAAAGTCTTATGCAGGAATTCCCACCGTTCGCTGAATCTTTGGAATTCTTGAGTGTGAGTGTGGTCCAATGTCTGAGATGACAATATCAGGGATGTCTGGCAAAGTGAGCTTTCAGTTTCCTGATCACAGTGGTAGATTTTGTGTCTGCAAGATAGTCAATTTCCCAGAAATTTGAGTAATAATCTACAGTGATAAGATAGAACTTGTAAACAAAAAAAACAAACAGATCTGTGCCTATAGCCCATGGTCTGTTTGGCATTTCATGTGAGATCAGTGTTGCTTTTTGGTGCTTATAATCCACTGGCCTGCAAATGTCATACTTGGCTACATATGTCTTGATCTGGTCATTCATGCTTAGCTAGTATACATTTACAGTTAGTCAATTAGCAGACACTCTTATCCCGAGTGACTAGTAAGTACAGGGACAACACAGGGTCAGACTGGGCACTGAAATTTTTAGGACAAGACAGCGCAAAGCAACCTGGCATAACATAACATATATAAGTACACAGCACATAGATTACATCTATGATAAGCTAAAATATAGCAAACCTCCTAATATACAAATAATATACAATATTCAATACAGTATACTAAGCCTCTAATACACATAAAACACATGATAACCTACTAACCTTATAAACGTATACTAACCTAAGACAAGTGAAGTACAATAGTGCATCCTGAAATGAAAAGTATGGTCTGATTTCGCTCTGTGTCTTTGACTTGTCATTTGGCCAACCTTGTTGTATGGTTTCAATGAGTCTCTGCAGTGTCGAATCCTGTGTTGTTGAGCGGATTGAACTGAGGCTGTTCGCCGAGATGGGTACATGCGGCAACATAATAACAGTCTCAACTTCAGCTTTCACTGAACCAAAGTTCAGAAATGTGTATTTCTGGATAAAAATAATGTAGTTTTATTAAATTGGGCATACAAAAAATTCAGATATGATATATTCAACAGCAAAATATTTCTGTTTTATGAAATTCGACATACAAATACTTCAGATCTTTCATATTCAAATTATGATACTTTTCTAGCTAGATAGTTGTACATACAATTTAGTTAACTCAGTTCAAGCGATTTCTGTGAATGCAATGAATGAACGCATGACGCAGGTGCAGAGTAGGTTGCACGCTGGTAGTTCAACCAATAGGAGCAAATGGATGTCATATTGTAAAAATGTTGCCATAACTACGATACGTATTGTACAATTTTTGTATTGCGATATATTGTTCCACGATATATTGTTACACGGCTAGTGATCATGTCTCCATGTGGGAGACATGATCACTGAGGAGCAGCAGGAGGGAGAGCCCACAGCAGTACACCAAGCTCTTCACTATCATCACAGTGTAAACCAGAGAGGCCAGGTTCACACTGCACATGGACTGCAAGAGGGCTGGGAGACAGAGGAGGAATACACACATTTATACAAAAAATTAAGTCAAATAATTGCATCTCTATATTTAAAAGCATAGGAAATGTATATATAGAAACTATATTGACATGGCTACATTCAAAAGGAGCTACTGAAATGCAGTTTCACATCTAATAAATAAGAAATGGTGGTGATTCGTCAAAATAAGCACTTACCATCTTGGAATTGCTTATTTTCTGTGACATGTAATCGGTCTGTTGACTCACCCATCACAGTGTCATACAACTCTGGAGTCATACAATCAGGTGGATATTTTGTATTACAATGGTCCACAATCTTACCAGTTTAAAAGATGAAAAACGTGACAATGATGCTAAACCAAATACAATTTTCAAATAAATAGTTTACATTAGGAATCTTTGGATGGTCCTTTTGGGATGTCAGAACTTGTCTCATTCTCCACTGAACAGATTCATTTAATTTTGCCAGTCATCTTTTTTTGATGATAACACACTAGTCACTCTCCCGTCCTCCCTCTGCTCCAGCTCTTCTCTCTCTGCTTCAGGCACCTCCACCAACCAGCCATCTTCTCTCTCCATCTTCCATGAAAACGTCACCAAGTCTGGGAACATGTCACTGGTCTGGCACAGCTACGTGGCAAATGACGTTGTGTCCTTGGGCAAGGCACTTCACCCTACTTGCCTTGGGAGAATGTCCCTGTACTTACTGTAAGTCGCTCTGGATAAGAGTGTCTGCTAAATGACTAAATGTAAATGTGATTAATAGCCCGATTCCCTAACCGCTCAGCCAACTGACCCACGCTTTAGCCCTAATATTATGGCACATTATAGGAACCACCCTGCTACTGTATGTGTGAAATATTAAGGTTACTTTCTGAGAATGTTCCTCTCCTGTGCAGTTTGTAAGTTTTAACACCCACCTAGCTGACAAGGTCCATTATTTCCAGCCAGTCAGAGGATGTATTCAACAGCCAGATGCAGATGGTATGGTAAGACATCTGGAAGCAATCATTTAAACACCATCAATTCACCCCAGTAACAATGTAGGGGATTGTGTCACGTGTCATCTCATTAACATGGATTCCTTCCTAATTTTTCCATTCCAGGGATTGACCTAGGGTCCTCTCATTGACACCACACAACAACAACCTTTCACAAACACTGCTTTAGCCAGTTACGGGACCAAAAAGCTAGATATCCAATGGCACATCGATGACACACGCAGTGAATTGTAATTCTACAGAATTCCATTTAAATGGGTTGGTTCTCACTAAACCATGCAATATGTAAAATGTTAGTAAATCTAGATATTGTTGCAGATCCAAGTAGAGACAAAGTATCTTGTCTCCACAATTGCAGGTCTCCTTTCCACCATGGTTGATGTTCCTGTGTAGCTAACTATAGGACCTCCCCTCACTAATTATCAAAAGTAATTTTGCTTGAAATGTTCATCCCTTCTGAATTTCCCAAACAGTTGGCAGCAGTAGCAAAGTACCTGTAAAGAGAGTTATTGTCACAGGATGTGTAAGTGTGGTCTACACTGTGATGATCCGAGTAGGCACAGTAGTAGGTAGCAGAGTCGGTTGTCTTTAAATTATCAATCTGTAGAACCTAGGTGTCATTTCGTGCTTTGTCTACTGAGACAAATCCAGGCTCAGTGATCCAAAATCTATTCACTTGTTTTAATTTCCGGTGTTCTCAGATCTGTGGTTGCCTTTATCGCCACCCTTTTAAAGGCTCTCTGTCTTTCTGACTGCAGGTAGCTCGAAGGAACATTTTGAGATTCACAATTAATCATAAAATGTTATTGGGGGTTTTTGTCAGGACAGCCTTCTGCTTTAGCTCTGAAGCTTCTGATGACCTGCCTCTGAATCATCATGTTTCTACTGGATTTAAGTACATTCATTTACTGTTCATGATAACCAAAACTTTTGTTCATTTTAACATACCTAGTTTCAAGATTAATGTTCACAGTAATCTCCAAATCTAATGTAGTAGAATGACCAGTTTTACACAATTCAGGGAAGTATGTTCCTACATATTCCAAAAGGGATCAGACCCTATATCTTGAATGTTAATAACTAGTTATTCAACTTGTTAGTAACTAACTACTATAGTTCAATATAAAAAAAAAAGAAAATCAATATTATAACGCCCAAGGTAAGTGTATGAGTTTGTGTGTGTCTTCCGGTTTCCATTTGAGAAAATAATTTTGCACATTGCTAGATTTGTAAGTAGTTGCGCCCCCTTGTGGCTCAGATGGGGCTGAAAGTCTCCCCACACACACATGTGATCCAACCTGTATATACCCAATCAATCAATAATAATGTAATTATCATAAATATCAAAGGACAAATTCATTTTACTGTACATAAACTACACTTTACCCTCTGTGTACATACATATTTCTGAACATATCATGCCTCACCTCACTACAGAATAGCGTGAGGGATGTGCGTAAGTCTTAAATTGTTTTCCACTCATAGTCTGTGCCTGTACTTTGTGTTAATTCTGGTGAGATCTGAGAAGCCAGTCCATATCTACGCCGTTGCATCAAAGTCTTAATGGTGCAATCCAGAAATCTGGCAGCGCCTTAACTAATCTCAAATAGACTCTCGCTCAGACATGTGAAGGTGGCAAGAGTTGGTGGAAGAAAGGGAAAGTTATCTCTGTCTGTTGTCTGTTTCAGGGAAGCAGCCTACCCTACTTGCTTAATTGTGCAGCCAGGTGTTTTCCTATTAGACACTGGCAGCAAGTCTGAGTTTGTTTGCACACAAAAAATCATGCAATGATGGGAACACTTAAGTGTTGTTCTTGTTACAGTCAGACCAAAGTTGCTGCTTGTCATTATGGCCTCAGTTTTGTCCCGCATATTGAAGATCCTCGCTTAGAGGCCCTGCAGTGCGAGATTTAGTTCATTCAGGTGAGTAAAAATATCCCCTAAATAGGCCCACCTTGTGAACCACTCATCGTCATGCAAGTTGTCCGACAAATGAAAAGGGAGGTCAGTGAAGAACTGTTCAGATTGTCTAGTTAGTATTGATCACTTTCCGATGTTACTTTTTAAAATAATTTATTAATTGTGTAGGCAGGATAAAAATGTTTACTCAACGTACAAAGCAAAAGTTAATGACCATGCGCGATTCACACATTGTCTGTTATTTTGTAGCCTAACAATATGTTTTTAACATTATCCCTCAGCCGACATATTAGACATTGTGATGACTAATTTGACTCAACTTTGAGTTGAGATTCTATGTTTTCCCTTAGTCTGTCTTTCAAACAAGTAGAGCAATGATGGTGGGCATGTAATGTTTTGACATTACATGTACAGAGAATGGAGGGCTGAACATTTTGGTCAGATAAATTATAAAAGTTGTAGATCTATGTAGATTTTTTTAATTCATCCCATTTAGACCATCTCACGCAGTGACAGTCAATCTCATGTTCATGATGTCATAATCTACGCTGAGTCTATCTTTAAACCTCAGGTACATATGGTTTCAGTATTTTTCACCATATTCCTTCAGAACAGAGACCAGGCTGAGGCCAAGTTGGAGGCTGAAAGGAAAAACTAGGACCCATGGGGCCGGGGAGGGTGCGGTGCACCCCTCAGAGACACCCGAGGGAACCTCATTAGTACGTTGTAGCATGTTTCACTTACCTTCATTGTTGGCTCAATTTTCAGGATCGCATAAGTGGATCTGTGTTAAATTGATGAGAGATATCTCTGTGTGAAGTGTTTCTGGGACAAAGTGGACCACAGAAGCTGTAACTGCCACAAAGTAGCTAACGCTACAGGCTTATCCCCACATACTATAGGTGCTCATCTGATATGTGAAGCTGTCTCTGTCATTGTTTGTAAGAAGGGCTATACTAATAAAATGATTTGATATAGTCACTTTGTAAAGGGCCACAACACTAACCCTAAACAGTTCCACCATCAGGGACAAAAAGGTTTGCTGGTCTGGTGATTTTTACTTTTGAATCTTACTATGATTTGTCTGTCTAGCTGGCCTGAAGCAGATGCACAGGCAGAATGAGGAAGCTTGGCTGAAACCTCAGATTTCTCAGAAAAATGCCAAAGTCACCATGCCCATCCTGAGAGAGGACAGACTGCCTCCCATCAACACAGTCTCAGGGAGACAGTCGCTGCACCAGTTGGCACATAGCAGACAGCACATCCAGTGAATGTAATACACATGTGCAACTGGATAGATTTGGCAGAAATGACCCTTTACATGTTGTATTTTAATATACTGTATACAACTTATCTTATTTGGACAACCCACTCTTGAATAACAGCTGCTCCTATCTATGGGATATAACACAAGTGCTAAACAACTTCTCCAGTAGATTTTTACGGTGTGGACAATAAACATTTGACTTAAAAGTAGATCAAACGTAAACCAGTGTAACGCATTCTTGTGACTCTCATTAGCAGAACTAAGTTGGATCTTCTTCTTGCAACAGAAAAAGGCCAAGAACGTGGAGCTTATCCATCTTGCAGAGGAGCGAATGGAGAAGGAAGAGAAGAAGAAAGAGGCGGAGGAGAAGGATACTGCTGCTGTGAGGATGCAGCATAATAAAGAGAAACAGGCGCGCATCAACGAGGCGAGAGGACCACAAAACCTTGAGTTGCATCTGTATTTCATGTGCACTCAAAACTTTGGAAGTTGTAAACACAGAAGTCAGAACTGCAGGTCTTATCTTTTTAAACGCCAGTGCCGGTTATTGGGTGTGCTCAAGCCTTCGGCGAGCACAACCATTGTTCTCTCACATACAGTTAGGTCCATAAATATTTGGACATTGACACAATTTTCATCATTTTGGCTGTGTATACCACCACAATGGATTTGAAATGAAACAATCAATATGTGCTTTAAGTGCAGACTTTCAGCTTTAATTTCAGGGTATTTACATCCAAATCAGGTGAACGGTGTAGGAATTACAATACATTTTATATGTGCCCCCCCCCTTTTTAAGGGACCAAAAGTAATTGGACAATTGGCTGCTCAGCTGTTCCATGGCCAGGTGTATGTTATTCCCTCATGGGAGTTCGTTATTTCATTGACAAGGAGCAGATAAAAGGTTTAGATTTCATTTCAAGTATGGTATTTGTGTTTGGAATCTGTTGCTGTCAACTCTCAATATGAAGTCCAAAGAGCTGTCACCATCAGTGAAGCAAGCCATCGTTAGGCTGAAAAATCAAAACAAACCTATCAGAGAGATAGCAAAAACATTAGGTGTGGCTCAATCAACTGTTTGGTACATTCTTAAAAAGAAAGAACGCACTGGTGAGCTCAGCAACACCAAAAGACCCGGAAGACCACAGAAAACAACTGTGGTGGATGACAGAAGAATTATTTCCCTGGTGAAGAAAAACCCCTTCACAACAGTTGTCCAGATCAAGAACACTCTCCAGGAGGTAGGCGTATCTGTGTCAAAGTCAAAAATTAAGAGAAGACTTCACCAGAGTAAATACAGAGGGTTCACCACAAGATGTAAACCATTGGTGAGTCTCAAAAACAGGAAGACCAGATTAGAGTTTGCCAAAAAACATCTATAAGAGCCTGTACAGTTCTGGAACAACATCCTATGGACAGATGAGACCAAGATCAACTTGTACCAGAATGATGGGAAGAGAAGAGTATGGAGAAGGGAAGGAACTGCTCATGATCCAAAGCATACCACCTCATCAGTGAAGCATGGTGGAGGTAGTGTTATGGCGTGGGCATGTATGGCTGCCAATGGAACTGGTTCCCTTGTATTTATCGATGATGTGACTGCTGACAAAAGCAGTAGGATGAATTCTGAAGTGTTTCTGGCAATATTATCTGCTCAGATTCAGCCAAATGCTTCAGAACTCATAGGACGGCGCTTCACAGTGCAGATGGACAATGACCCGAAGCATACTGCGAAAGCAACCAAAGAGTTTTTTAAGGCAAAGAAGTGGAATGTTCTGCAATGGCCAAGTCAATCACCTGACCTAAATCCAATTGAGCATGCATTTCACTTGCTAAAGACAAAACTGAAGGGAAAATGCCCCAAGAACAAGCAGGAACTGAAGACAGTTGCAGTAGAGGCCTGGCAGAGCATCACCAGGGACGAAACCCAGCGTCTGGTGATGTCTATGGGTTCCAGACTTCAGGCTGTCATTGACTGCAAAGGATTTGCAACCAAGTATTAAAAGTGACAATTAGATTTATGATTGTTAGTTTGTCCAATTATTTTTGGTCCCTTAAAAAGGGGGGGGGGGGGCACATATAAAATGTGTTGTAATTCCTACACCGTTCACCTGATTTGGATGTAAATACCCTGAAATTAAAGCTGAAAGTCTGCACTTAAAGCACATCTTGATTGTTTCATTTCAAATCCATTGTGGTGGTATACAGAGCCAAAATGATGAAAATTGTGTCAATGTCCAAATATTTATGGACCTAACTGTATATATTTATTATACATTTTTGTTTCTTTTCCCACCCCTAAGGATCTGTCAATATTTGACTACATAGACAACGTTGGTGTCAAAAGTTTTGTCTTGGTAGTGATTGAGTTGCTTGTATTTTTATTTACCTTCCGTTGCACTGTTTAAGCTGAACTTAAGTTTTTGTGTCAAAAAGTGCCATGTGTCAACAAAGCTTCAATGCCACAGCCTAAACTTTATGTGAAAAGAAACATTCTCATTTCCGGGGCTTTCAAACAATCCCCTCACTCAGTGAAGTTTGGCTAGCCACAGCAACTGCAATGTGAGAGAGTCAGGTGGCTGAGCGGTTAGAGAATCGGGCTAGTAATCAGAAGGTTGCTGGTTCGATTCCCGGCCGTGAAAAATGACATTGTGTCCTTGGGCAAGGCACTTCACCCTACTTGCCTCGGGGGAATGTCCCTGTACTTACTGTAAGTCGCTCTGGATAAGAGCGTCTGCTAAATGACTAAAAGTAAATGTACATGTACCACCAACACAATGTTATGGGTGAGCGAGCTGACCAGGGCTGGACTGGGACAAAAAATCGGCCCTGGCATTTTTGGCCCAGGCGGCCCACACCCACCGTGACTGGTCAGATACATTCCCTGCAGACTCCTTAAAATATGCGTGCATTCTATAATATGAGTTGCCTAGTGTTCTGCGTTCATGTGATAATTTTGGATCCTTCAAGAAGGGTCTCAAGACTTATCTGTTGATCTTACACTTAAATAATCAATTAATTTTTAGAGTTGTGATTTGTATATGGTATAAAAAATATATACATATTGATATTTGATATTGTATTGTTATTATTACTATTTTGCTTAATATTGGCTTAGCAACTTTTAAAACAGTTTACTGTTAATTTAAATTATTGTAAGATTCATATTTTGTGGCTTTGGACAAAAGTGTCTGCTAAATACAATACAAACACACACACAGCCTCCCTCCCTTCCTGAGTCCCTGTTAATTTGTCTACTCCTTACCACGTCGTCAACTACTCTTTCTTCCATCTTTTCCTCACTCGCTCCCATGGCCCTGTCATGGTCACTCTCCTGCTCCTCGGCTTCTTCCTTGACCCTGTCAGTATGTTTCTGCCTCTCTGAGACACCTCTCCTCCTTCCTCTACAGGCGCTGATGTTGAAGCAGCTAAAGCCCCCCCCAAACATGTTCGACATTTTTGCACATTTTGTGGCATTCACCTGTACATTTGTTATCTATTTCTCCCTTAACTTTTCTGCGCCTCCCTTGCGCTTTGGTGGTCGTTTCTCCATTTTAGCGATGCTAAACCAGCATACGCATTAGCCAACAGCTCGTGTCTCAAGGCCTGCGGTTGGCGATATTATGTGTATTCGACTTCATGCAGCGCCGGCGGCCTTGAATCTGAGAATGCGATTGGCTGCTTCAAGTCAGCCGGGCTGCAGAAGGCTGCAGGCGACGCCGGCGCTGCATGAAGTCGAACGCACCTATTATGATTCAGGGGAAGGGGGTTCCTGGATTTGATTGGGTCAGGCCAGTGCCAATAAAGAAAATTAACCAATGGGCCGCTGTCAGTACTCTATAGGCCGGCCCGAACAAAACAATTTTTACCAATGGGCCGCTGTCGGTTATTTTTGGGCCGGCCCGACCAAAAAAAACAAAAAAAAACATAGGATATAAATTATATGGCGATTCGGCCCAAAAATGCGTCGGCCCACCGGGCAAATGCCCGATATGCCAGATGGCCAGTCCAGCCCTGTTGTACAATAATCAGGTCCTATCACAAACTGATGAAACATTGTACTGTATTTGTAATTCTGTATTCTGTACCAAAGGCTTTGAAGACTACTTTCTGAAAGAAAATTCAGAGCTGTTGTCTCTTCCACCCCCCCCCCCCCCCCCCAAATCACAGTGGACTGCAGCGTATGATTCGCGCTGCTGAGAAGGTGATAGGATGCTACCCTCGAGGACCCTGAGGCCAGCGAGAAGATTGTGGCTGACTCCTCCCACCCTGGACTGTTCCAGCTACTCCCCTCTGGCAAAAGGATGCGGTCCATCAGGACCAAAACGTCACACCAAAAGAACAGTTTCTTCCAGTCCACTGCTGGCCTCTTCAACAAGGCCAAGGACTCACACTGACAACACTTGTATCTATACAAGTCTATCCACCACCTATTTGCACGTCATATTGCACTATTTTATGTTTCGTAACATTTACATTGTATATCTTACATATTGTTAGCTCTTTAGTATTAAACTTTACTTATAAAATCTAATGTTTTAATTAAGATCTGTATGATCATTGTATGCAACTTCCTGCCAGAGTAAATTCCGTGTTTGAGTAAACTTACATGGCTATACAGTCAATTGAATTGAAAAACTAGCATTGACGATCGTTTGCATTTCGAGTGCCAATAGTTAATGCTAATACCGAAAAACATTCCAACACGCATGATCAAGACGTTTGACAGAAGGCATTGGTCTTTTGGTTTAAACAGTGAGGTGGCTCTTAAAAGAGCCTTTGTGGGTTTTGAGGTCAAATGATCGCGGGCAACGTTTAGGCGCGCTCTCCGCGGATGCGGCGGGCCAGCTGGATGTCCTTGGGCATGATGGTGACCCTCTTGGCGTGAATGGCGCACAAGTTGCGGGTTGCTCGAATTTAGTGGCTTGAAGATTAAAGAATATCTGAAATGAGCGTTTCCATTCCACCGCTTCCGCGCAAGGCTCTTTTAAGAGCCCAATGCCGGTGCCGTTTCTTGGAGGCCGATGGAGACCACCACGAATTTTGTTTCGTGTGCTTGGGACCTCGGCATGCCAGGGACGGTTTGGTGAACCCTCCTGTCTGCTTGTCGTGCGCTGGCCTCTCCGTCTCGGAGAGGCGGCTGCGTCACGACTTCTTTCAGGTGGAGGAGCCCCTCGAAGATGTGGTCTCTGCTCTCCGAGGAGGAGAGTTCAGAATTTGAGGACCACCTCGAGGCGGCTATTGAGGTGCACGCGCCTGGGCGGGAACCTCCTGTGGAGGCTTTCTGCCCAAGCGTGTTGCATTCAACCCCCCCGCACTTCTCTGAGGTAAAAGGGCGCGAGTTGACCTCGACCTCAGAGGATGACGAAGAGCCGGCTCCCGCCCCTCCCGTCTCCTCAGCTCTGTCTCGCAGGGCAGACTTCCCGTCTGTCATCGCGAAGGCAGCCGAAATCATGGGCGTTCCCCTGCCGGCCTCTCCTCCTGTGGAGGAAGATGACCCGTGGGATGTCGGCCCTCATGCAAAACGCAGTAAGGCCTCGAAGCCCTTATGCCCCACTATGCCCCACAGGCGAGAGGAACAACATGAGTTTTTAAGTAAACTCTCCTGTTTTCACCCTGGACGGCTCTCTGTCACAGTAGCGGCCTGACCAGGAGGACAGACCCTGTGTATTATTTACATCAGCAGGTCTGTCCTCGGTGCCTTGTGAGATTATGTGTCTTTTAGATCTAGTCTCGCTGGGGGTGTATCTGGCCTCGCTCGCTCCGCCTAAACCAATAGGAGCAGAGCTCCCCTATGGGGCGGAGCTCCACGAAATAGAAAGATAGTTAATGGAGGTAACTCCAGTTCTATGAGTGGAGCGGAGCCCCATAGGGCTGCAGGCCCAGCTCGACTTATTCAACCCGGCTGTATTAATACTTTTGGGAGGATGAGTGACGGCTGTCACCCCCTTATATAGGGCACCTGTGTGAGTGACAGGTGTGTGTATATTTTGATCTTCAGTCATTAGCTGCACTAGGCAGCGGGTAAACCAATAGGAGCAGAGCTCCCCTATGGGGCGGAGCTCCACGAAATAGAACTGGAGTTACCTCCATTAACTATCGCTGTCACCCCCTTATATAGGGCACCTGTGTGAGTGACAGGTGTGTGTATATTTTGATCTTCAGTCATTAGCTGCACTAGGCAGCGGGTAAACCAATAGGAGCAGAGCTCCCCTATGGGGCGGAGCTCCACGAAATAGAACAAGGTCGATCTTAAATGCAAGAATGAATTTAGGCCACATGTTTTGTACACATTCATTAATTGACTAAGTGCCCGCCACTGGGCGCAGCGGTGCGAAGGATCAGGGCGGAGCCAGACGGTTTCAAGTTTAAGCGGGAAATGATGCTAGGCCCCCGCGTCCAATTGACAAAGGAGAAAGCGTCGACGGTCTGCCAATCAGTCTGCTCGGGAGAGCAGACCAATCAGCGGACGACAAACCGACCATATAAACTTTTACTTATTCTGTTGGACTTAAATTCAACACGGAGACGAGAAGGCAACTATCATGGCCAGAACCAAGCAGACCGCTCGTAAATCCACCGGTGGCAAAGCCCCGAGGAAGCAGCTCGCCACCAAAGCCGCTCGTAAGAGTGCACCAGCCACCGGTGGCGTGAAGAAACCTCATCGTTACAGGCCCGGCACCGTGGCTCTGAGAGAGATCCGTCGTTACCAGAAGTCCACCGAGCTGCTTATTCGCAAGCTGCCTTTCCAGCGCCTGGTGAGGGAAATCGCCCAGGACTTCAAGACTGACCTGCGTTTCCAGAGCTCCGCTGTGATGGCTCTGCAGGAGGCCAGCGAGGCTTACCTGGTCGGTCTGTTCGAGGACACCAACTTGTGCGCCATTCACGCCAAGAGGGTCACCATCATGCCCAAGGACATCCAGCTGGCCCGCCGCATCCGCGGAGAGCGCGCCTAAACGTTGCCCGCGATCATTTGACCTCAAAACCCACAAAGGCTCTTTTAAGAGCCACCTCACTGTTTAAACCAAAAGACGAATGCCTTCTGTCAAACGTCTTGATCATGCGTGTTGCAATGTTTTTCGGTCTAAGCATTAACTATTGGCACTCGAAATGCAAGCTTCCGTCAATGCTAGTTTTTTAATTCAATTAGCTGTATAGCCATGTAAGTTTACTCAAAACACGGAATCTACTCTGGCAGGAAGTTGCATACTATGATCATACAGATCATAATTAAAACATTTGTAACGTTTTGTAAGTAAAGTTTAATACTAAAGAGCTAACAATATGTAAATGTTACAAAATATTTAAAATGGTGCAATATGACGTGCAAATAGGTGGTGGATAGACTTGTATAGATACAAGTGTTGTCAGTGTGAGTCCTTGGCCTTGTTGAAGAGGCCAGCAGTGGACGGGAAGAAACTGTTCTTTTGGTGTGACGTTTTGGTCCTGATGGACCGCATCCTTTTGCCAGAGGGGAGTAGCTGGAACAGTCCAGGGTGGGAGGAGTCAGCCACAATCTTCTCGCTGGCCTCAGGGTCCTCGAGGGTAGCATCCTATCACCTTCTCAGCAGCGCGAATCATACGCTGCAGTCCACTGTGATTTTGGGGGGGGTGGAAGAGACAACAGCTCTGAATTTTCTTGTAGAAAGTAGTCTTCAAAGCCTTTGGTACAGAATACAGAATGACAAATACAGTACACTGTTTCATCAGTTTGTGATAGGACTTGATTATTGTACAACAGGGCTGGACTGGCCATCTGGCATATCGGGAATTTGCCCGGTGGGCCGACGCATTTTTGGGCCGAATCGCCGATATAATTTATATCCTTTGTTTTTTTTACATTATTTTACAAAAAGGCCCCTGCTCACAGGTCCATCCTACCAGAATTCTACTTCTATTTCCCTCTCAGTAAACTACTTGCCACACAACTGTTTTGTGTTTACAATCATATCCATTTTATAGATCCTGCTTCCCACAGCCTAGTTTGTGTCTTCTAACTTGCAATGTACAGTGTTTGGTTTTAGTAGCCTTCCCTTTGTGAATGGCTAGTGAAAAACATCTAATAAATGATGACATTTTGATTGGTTCCATCACATTAATTTTAAACAAAAAACTATAATGATATATTTAACAAAAGGTAGAAAAAAAGAAAGAAAGTGATCATTTAAATAAGAGTTTTAACAAGTTTGAGGCTTGATCATGAAAACAGGTCAGGGATGTTTACGGCAGGCAGAATTTTGGGTAAACATTAAGATTAATTTGTGGAATGATAATGAATGATCAAACATTAGGAATGGCAAAAACTGTCACTGTCACCTATAATAAAATTTCCACTTATACAAAGAAATACCAATGCTTCATTATAAATGTGTCTAGTAGTGAAAAAAGTATTGTATTCAATACCAGTTGACAAGCTATTACCCAGTTAGTGTCGCCATCCAGATTGTCCACACCCCCGCATAGTTGGGGGGTGTCAGATCTTATAGCCCCAAGATATGGGGGGGGGATTTAGGCAGGTATGAAAGACACATTTTGCATATTGCACTGCGCTTATTCGTTCCTGTGCTTTGAATATCGGTAAAACCAAACAAAATGACAAAAGGCACGTGTGGAGCTGCCATGCTTGCTTGTCCTACTCCACGCCCTCTCTCTCGTTTGCTCTAATTTTCTTCTCTCCTGCAAAATACTGACAGGGTTAGGGTTAGCTATAGGAATTTTTGAGGATTTCTGGAGGCCTATGTATTTTCTAATGACTCGTATTGTCTACGAGTCTTAACATCTAGAGTCCGAGTGAAGTCTGAAGTCGCAATACGTCGAGTCAAGTCGCAAGTCAATGATAATGTGACTTAAGTGCGACTCGAGTACGAGTCTCTAACTCGAGTCCCCATCTATTATAAGAATCACATCCAAATCGAATGACATTATCTTCTCCCAAGACAACAAAATCTTTCTCTGTTGCACCGTTCCCCACTCGGCTTCTACGTAAGTTCGCATGCTGCACTTTTTCAGGCAGTGATCAGCGCGCTCTGATGATTTGTATGTTAAACAAACAATATTTTTATTTTGTAGTACATTGGTTATTATGTATTATCACTTTCAATCAGGCATTTTGTATTATATCGGCATTCGGCAACAACAGGACTGGTGACACGAGACTTATTATTAGTAATAGATTATTTTATAGCGGCTGTATCTGGAATGTCCAGCAGCTACATTGAGTCAGATCGGGAAAATGTTTGTACATTTATGTTTGTCTAGTTGTCAATCTCCCTTCTTACGTATGTATTTCTTTCATATGATCTCTTAAAACAATGAGGTAAAATATCACACAAAAGGGTTTGATGAAAAACATTGTAACATTTATAGATTTTTTTTTTTCTCATTTGGATTATTAATTCATAGACTACACCACTCTAGTGGAGCTCACTTTGGTGAAGATTTGTTAGCTACAGCAGTATAAGCTAATTGTTTAGAATATTATTATTTGCTGCTAAAAATGTAGCTGACATTGCACTGTTATTATATTATTCAGCTACATAATAAATTGTTTTATATTCTTTTGTGTTTTCATTGATTGAGGGGAAATACAGAAAATATAAGCTATCATAACTAAAACTTATGATATTAGTATAAGGTGTAAGTTGTAAGAAAATGTTGACCTTCATTTAGAGGATGTTTTGAGCATGTTCTATTGCACAATGGTATTTTACCTGTACATGGTATCTAAGGATCTTAGCACTATCTGTAAAATGTCATACTGTTAATTAACCAGGCCAGTTGGCTAAACACTTACTCATATTTACAACAATGGCCTGGGTGAAATTAGGATTCATTTAAATACTTAAAATCGATATGCTGTAGTGATATGTCATTATGGTTGTGACATGACTCAGACTCGTGGTCAGAGACTCCATACTTGACTTGGACTCTTAACTCAGACTTGACTCAGACTCTGATAAAAGGACTCGTGAACATCTCTGCCTCTAGCACAGGTGTGGGACGCCCTATACAAAAAGATTTGATTTGATTAATTTGTATAGTACATAATAAAGAAACGCGATGCACATAAATGTGTTGTGGCCCCTACTCCACTTCCACTACTACGAATAAACTGCCAATTTCATCCCCCACCACCGTGACATTTAAGTCTCGTCTTAAAACATATTTTTATTATTTGGCTTTCGAGTCAGTTTAGGGTCACTCGTGCTCACTGTAATTGTGTTGTTTGTCTGTTGTTCCTACTTATTGTTGTTTTGCCTTATGTGATGACTTTTATTGGCATTGGCTGTTTTTAAATGTGCTCTATAAATAAACTGACTTGACTTGTGTGTTTGTTAGAAACAAAATACAAATCTATGTATTTTAGACACATAACAAAGTTACCTGGATGCTCAATCACATCAATTCCACACCTTCAGTATTGTGTTGTGGGTAGAATATTACCACTTGTATACTCTTCCTTTGCCTCAGTGTTCGCATTTAATGGTATTGTGTTTATATAGTCTGGGTTAAGTGACCTAAGTATTCCTTGGTAATGTAGTGTCATAAAGGGCTGTGATGTCGTGGTTAATATGGATATTGCCTCGAGAAACCCAAAAATGTGACAGGTACACTCTGGTATCGTCTACGGTGTGCCCAGGGTAACCAGTTATTTTAGATCAAACCAAAATGTTGCCTGGACGCCAAGGTAGTTGATAAATACAAAAATGGAAGAAGTAGGTCTAATCAACATATGTCAAACTAAAGGCCCGCAGGCCACATAAAATGAGGTGGCGGGCCACATTTGGGAGCTTAAATAGTCTATTGAAAAAAGTCTACTCTGCTTTACAGCATGCATTGACCATAAACTACATCTCCCACAATGCATTTCGATTAGGCTATGTTACGGCAGAGTTACGACATACGGCCTCTAGAAATCAGTGTTCAACGCAAAGTTCCAAGTTTAACTGTGGGTGAAGGCGAGCATGGTTTGAATGAAAGCACTCCAATGCAGCCGGTTCTGCAAACGTACCCCATGCGCATTTTCAGCCAAGGTCCTTGGGCATTCAACCCAAGTTGGTATCGCTCTCGAACTTGGTTAGAGTACTGAGCCAAGCGATATGCATGTTTCACCTTCACTAGACAAGGTTTTACCAATTGGAAAACGGCAATGTTTATTTTACATAAAGCTCAAAAAGCTATTTTGCGCTCTTGTGAAGGGCAAAAAAAGTAACTTGTGCGCTATGCACGCTAGCATTAACTGTGGAAGTCCCTATCTAGCATCACATCAAACTCAGAATGCGTCCTAGGTTTCGGATAATCCCTGAATGTTTACAACGCCTGGCTCCGCGCCTGATTAACACTCGGATTGATAAACTAAACAATTGTATCAATATAAAAAATAATACGATCCCTTTCCGTAATCATGATACCCCCCAGCAATGTTCACTGCACCCCCAGTCAAAGCAGGCTGCATCCGGCCCTGGATGAAAGGCAGTTTCAAGAGAGATGGGAAAGCAAATACATGTTTGTGCTTCAAGGAGAAAAAATGGTATGTATTTTGTGTTAAATGAGGCGATGTCGGTCATTAAAGAGTACAATCTCCATTGGCATTTTGACACCAAACACAGATAATAATGCCACATGTATCCTCCAAGAAAAACTGCAGATTGTCCAAGAATTTAAAGGCGGACTGCAATCGCAGCAGAATATGTTCACAAAAGCTACAGCTAGAAACAATGTTTTTACATCGTAGTTACAACTGTCCCTTTGAGGACAACCATAATGCTGATGTGGCCCTCGGTTAAAATGAGTTTGACACCCCTGGTCTAATCGGTGAGCTTGATCAGCTCGCATTGACGAGCAGTGGATTAACGATAATACTTGTGTTTTTGCTCTAGTGGGACTTCAATGGTCATCAATGTCTATGTTCTGTACATTTTTAGTCCATGTATTTATTTATTTATGTAAATGGGTTCAGCTATATATGTATATGATGCTATATTTATATATGCTGTATTTATTGACATATTTTGTTTCACGGTTTATTTCATAGCCATATTTATTTATGCATTTACTTACCTATTTATTTAATTTTGAATCAAATCGGCGTTCCATAAAAAGGAGGGTGTGGCACATCACATGGCCCATAACAGTTTTCTGGCCAACCAGCATTATCGAATGCGATTGCCAAAGGTTATATTGGCCAGAGCTCTAATGCTGGAATCCTTGATTGAGTAAGCATCCTCATTTTACACAAAACAACACGTTAATTAAATCTCACAATTGTGTACGAAGTTGTCTTCATGTGTCTCATTTTAATCCTTATCTTCCTTAATCTTTAAAGCACTTCAGAGACCTGCCCTCCACAAAGTAAGGACGACCAGCCTTCCGAAAAAGACTTTTCTAGCTTCATCACCACATTCCCAGTTTCCACAGAAGGCCAGCCACCAGGAAAAAGGAAGAGGGTCGCTGCAGGGTTCCCAGAATCCTCCCAGTATCTCCAGAGACAGGAACATCTGCTGTGTAAGTACTCCAATCCATAATCCATAACAGTGATTACCAAATCAATACATTACTTACACATGGCAATTTATTTAGTGTGATAAATGACTAGCATGATTGATTTTATTTTATTATTTCTGTCAGCAAAATACATCCATCAGAAACCATCAGTCAGGAAATTGCATATTGCAATTACTAACAATGCATGTACATGTATGTAAATAGTTGTTAATTGCATTCATTTTTAAAAAGGTTGTGCATTATTATTTTTGAAATGCTTTATTGAAAATTACACATGCACACTTATGTTAATAGTCGCATACATTTTCTACTCCTATATTTCTTTCTTGATTTTATTTTGTTGTGAATAATTGCTTTTGAAAATTCAATTTAAAATGACCTCAGCTTGAGCAGGTGAGTAGGTCTTACCTGTACACCAGGCCCAGCTGAACACAAAAAAACAACAAGGGCAATAAACACATGTTCACTCTCACTGAGAACATGTCAGCTCAAAAGGGTCAATTAGGCCCCCAGACTCTCAGCTCACATTGCCCTGACACACTTCCAGGAGGGAAGGGAAAATACTTGTAGAGGCTTATGTCGATAGTTTTGTGGTCTCTTTTTGATGCAGTTGTGTTTTATAGGTGAGACTCAACAATACCAAATGAACTTCAGTTCATTTTACTTTCTGGCAGGGTCACAGACAGAGGTCAAATCTAGCACAGAGGCCCCTACCTGAAAAAGACTACCAACGTGATATCATAAACAGTCTAGGAATTTGTACATTAAAGATCCTGTAAAGTGGACCTGAAAACTAAGGGTGCTTTCACACCTATTAATCCGTTTGCTTGGTCCGAATCAGTGGATGAGTTGCTACTTTGTTGCATTTTTCATTAGTTCCGGATAGTGTTCACACGGTCCTGTTTTAAGCGAACCAACGTGTGTAAAAAAACAATGACGTTTGTAAAAAAAACAATGACATACTGTCGTACAGGTTGTTAATCTATTGGACAGAAAATGTGTGAGGGAAAATCACTTGTCACGAACAACAATGGAGCAACAGTAGCGTATTGCGATTGCAATACTATCTTTAATTGTTATGATTTGGTGTTGCACGACCAAGTTTTTTGGGTTGCTCGTTGGTCTTTTACTCAGGATTATATCCAGGTTATCAAACCATGGGAATTATTTTTTTGACGAGCTACCACTTTTGCCATTGAACATCACGCACTTTTAGCTGTCTACGTTTTTTATTTTTGAACCAACATTGGTCCACCGTGCAACAATGACCCTTTATTTCAGTATATCACTAAATAATTGTAATTCCTCACTCTTATGTGTCTCCACAGGTATCTCTGCAATATGATCATCAGCCCATATTTGCCGAAGAGCCTTCACTTCATCATTCCTCCACGTTTTCCCTAAACTAATTTCGCTGTTAATGAGTGGCACGGCTGTCTCCGCCAAGTGTAAATTCCTTTTTCAACCCACAATGCACTACATTTTGGTTTGCTTCCTGGAATAGATCAATATTAAGTCCGATTACGTTCAGACCTAAAGCGAACTGAACCATGGTTCACTTGGAACCGGACCGAGTCCCGTCTTTTTAGGGGGACCATGGTTCGGTTGTTTGGTCCGCACCAGAGTTCGAATGCGTGTTCTCACCTCTCCAAACGAACCGGACTTTCAGAGAAAACGAACCATGGTCTGATTGAAACGGACCAAACATGTCAGGTGTGAAAGCACCCTAATTATAAGTTTGCCACACCACAGAATAATGTGTTATTAACTACCCATCCAAATTCGAATGAAAAAATAACACCGACAAGTATGTTAAATTAGGCTTTGAAATCGTGAAAAATCAGCAGTCTTCTCTGCTTGAGACTGGGGGGCGTGTCGCCTGAAGGAGCTGAATCTCCGCCCCTCGCTGCCTACCTCCGACCCAGATAATGGACGCTACGTCAAGCCGAACAAAACCGAATAGAATTACAATTTATTTGTTCAATGAGTGAAACATACATGCATATAAATGAAATGTTCCCCTGAGCTGTTACAGTAAAAATGGACACCAGACAGCAAGCTCTCCAACTAGGCTACTTTTAACACATTAGCTACCATTTCACCAAAATATCATTCTACACCGAGTAGCCTAATATCAATTTAGCGGTTTTCACCAACTCATACCAGATACCTCTGCTATTCATTCGAATTTGGATGGGTAGTCAATAACACATTCTTTGGTGTGGCGAACTTAAAACTCGTTTTCAGGTCCACTTTACAGGATCTTTAAATATGTATTGTAGCTTTCATTTAGAGTCCACCAAACTTGTCACTTGATAAGAATTGAAAGACAATGCGCTTTTGAAGAGAAGTGGGTGGCTCTTAAAAGAGCCTTTGGGGAACGTGAAACAAAGGTTTAGTCTTTACTTGGCCTTAACGGCCTTCTCGGTCTTCTTGGGGAGAAGAACCGCCTGGATGTTGGGCAGCACTCCACCCTGAGCGATCGTAACGCCACCGAGAAGTTTGTTGAGTTCCTCGTCGTTGCGGACGGCCAGCTGCAGGTGACGGGGGATGATACGGGTCTTCTTGTTGTCACGAGCCGCGTTGCCGGCCAACTCCAGGATCTCAGCGGTGAGGTACTCCAGCACGGCGGCCAGGTAGACGGGTGCGCCAGCTCCCACACGCTGCGCATAGTTGCCCTTGCGGAGAAGCCTGTGAACACGACCCACGGGGAACTGGAGCCCGGCGCGGGATGACCTGGTCTTGGCCTTAGCCCTGGCTTTGCCTCCGGTTTTGCCTCTTCCGCTCATCTTCGCGATATTTCTGTTCAAACGAGTAGTGAAAAGCGTCTGTCGGAGTACAGACTTTATAGGCTAGCTGGTGGTAAACGCTTTCATTGGTCACAATGTCGGTTGGGTCTTGATCCAATCGTAGGTGGTGACAAACTCGGGGGTGGAGCCATTCTCTCTCCTGCAGAAGGCGCGTTTGGTCGCCTTGTCTCCCTCCCCTCCTCACTTCACTTTGTTCATCCAGTCGCTCCTCCTTTAAGGCGCCAATCACATACATTAATGTGGCATGGATGGATGAATGAATGCAAAGTCCACTATACATTCGTCAATCGTGGAGTGACAACAGTTTCATATATCCACATACATATTTATCAGAGCTATAGGCCTAGAATTATCCAGTTGGTGATAGTGGTTTTAAATTGGATTTGCACCCTTAATATTCCAGGCAACTATTTGCAAGTTGCTAATAGCAGAAGCACCATTTATATGCAGCTCTACAGTTCCACGAAGCCCTTTCACCAATGAAAGTCTCATGCAACGTATATTTCTCAAATTAGCTAGCTGTATCATGTTCTTCATTTGTCATGGTTTTCTCGCTAGATTATCCCAAATGGGAAGTGCCATTGCAACTAGTCCATTTGCTTTTTTGTATCTTATTTATCATCGATTTAGCTAATGTCTGAGACTAAGATAATTTAAGGTGCAACAGAAGTGGGTTCCAAAGACTCCAAGTTAACTAAGCATTATGAAAGACCATCATGCATGTGTAAGTGTTTGGTAGCCTACACGAGCAAACAACATGGTCATCATGCACATTTCAGGACAGGTGGGTGGCTCTTAAAAGAGCCTTTTTTTGTAATACGGACAGACGCGGACTAAGGTTTACTTCTTCTTAGGCGCTGGTTTCTTTGCCTTGGCTGCCTTGGGCTTGGCTGCTTTGGGCTTGGCTGCCTTCTTGGGACTCTTGGCCACTGTTTTCTTGGGTGTTGCGGTCTTCTTCACCTTCTTGGGGCTCTTGGTTGCCTTCTTGGCTGCCGCGGGCTTCTTAGCCTTCTTGGGTGACTTCTTGACAGCTGCGGGCTTCTTCGCAGCGACCTTCTTGGGCTTTTTGGCAACAACGGGTTTCTTGGCGACTGCCTTTTTGACTTTCGGAGCGGCGACCTTCTTAACGGGCTTCTTTGCCTTGGCCTCCGCCTCCTTGTTAATCTTAAAAGAGCCCGAAGCGCCCGTCCCTTTGGTCTGGACCAAGGTTCCTTTGGTGACGAGGCTCTTCACTGCGATCTTGACGCGGGAGTTGTTCTTCTCTACGTCGTAGCCGTCGGCCGCCAGGGCTTTCTTGACCGCTGCCAGGGACACGCCGCTTCTCTCCTTGGAAGCGGACACCGCCTTGACGATCAACTCGCCGACGCTGGGTCCAGCCTTCTTGGGCTTGGCTGCCGCCTTCTTCTTGGGTGCCTTTGCAGGAGCGGGAGCTGGAGCGACTTCTGCCATGTCTAAACACTCGTGGGACGTGTGCGATTTGAATGTGCGAGGCTGCTGTTTAGCGCTGCGGCGATCAGAGCGCTGACTTTAAATACAACATGAGAACTGTATAGACTCAACCCTCAACCCAGTTTCTCTCCGTTGCTGCTATCCGTTGGCACTTGTGTTTTCTCCCGGTGAACAACGGGCTAAAAAATCCCTGTTGGAATTGAGCTGCGGTCTGGAAGTAAATCGGGCAGCAAGCAGCCTTTTCAACGTTCAAAATAAAACGGTATGTGGACCGGAGGCACTCTATGTTTTGTTGTGGCCGGCTCAAATCATCGCCGTTGTCCTCGCGGAGGGAGCTCTGCGCACCGTGTTGTTTGTGCCATTTGACCCCAATAGTATTTAAAACGGCCGTCGTGGAAAACGAGAAAACGTTTTCCAGTGAGCCAAATAATCTGTCGAGAAACGTAACTGTTTTAGAATACGCAGCTGGGGTACCAGGGGCTTAAAACTGGTCTATTTTGGGAGATACAAAACACAGTGTGGGGCTGTGGACCGGAGGTTGAAGTCTGGGAAATCTTGGTCTCCCTATTGCTCTCCCTCCCCTAGTTTTTCATCTCCAAGGACACAATCCTTACTGTAAATCTTGCAGTAGCCTACTGTAAGACTTGTTACTTGTTACTGTGAGACTTACTGTAGCCTACAGCGTGACTGTATTCCGTGGATGGTGTGTGTGTGTCTGGTCTCTACCTGCTCAGTATGAGCCGGACTCGTCAGATCCAGTACATGTTAATATCCATGCTGTTGGTGATGGGGAATGTATGAGTCGTAAGGACTTTTCATTTATTTCATTAGGCTGGACAAGTGGTTGTATTTAGTTCCTAATAGCCTGTTTGTATGATGGGCTGTTTAGGAAATGATTCAGACTGTCCTCACACATACACACACACGTTCACACACACATCCATACGACTGAAAACTCACATCCACCTTATGTGAAATCCTCGCACACACTTTGAAACACATTCACATGTGAAATGTTCACACACTCACTCATACTACTGAAAATGTACATACACACATATTAAATGCTTGCACAGACGCATGGGAAACACATTTACACACGCATATGAAATGCTCAAGTCTTATAAGGATGAGTAAGAAGCTTAGAGAATGTAAGAACATTTTAAATATATCCGGAAGTCACTTCAGTATATTCGGAAGTCAGTTGAGTATTGCAATTTTACAGAAACATAAGCAAAATAGCTTTAAACTAGAACAAACCATTTTAAATACTTGGTGACCAAACACACAGATCTAGAAAAGTCAAGAAAGCAAGATTCTTGAATTTGATCGAGTGCAACGTTTTCTTTGCTGTTGCTTAATTTTTTGGCAAGACATAATACCCTAAATACCCTGCCCTAAAATGCACCCCCATGTAATTTATGTTCTGTATAACCCAGTATCAAAAAATTCTTACTGTACATTGAGGGGACTAGTATGAGTAAGCAGAGTAAGTTTCATGCATGTGGCACTTTCCTAGTCAACAGAGATGGGAAGTAACAAAGTACAAATACTTTCTTACTGTAGATTTTTCTAGTATCGGTACTTAGTTTTTTTTCAAATGCTTAGACACAAATTCCTTACTTTTCACACAATTTCATAAACCTGACACTCAAACTCCAGAACTACACCTCAAATCTTCAAAATCATATGCACATTTTGGGCCTTTGACTCAAGTTTTCAATTTCATAAAACACTTTTTGCAAAACACAACACACAATTCTCCACGTAACACACACAATTCTAACAGGAAGCATTGATTTCCTTTTTCAAACATAACCAATCAAAATGCCACAATAATTCATCAGTGCCTTAAACAGGCTCTGCTTACTCTAACTCCTCACATGTGCAAACACTCATTGCTTTACTCAACACCAACCAATCATGGCTTTAGAATAGGCCTATACATAGCCTAATTTGAGTTGATTTACAGTGGTGGGTATGATTTGAACCTTTACTATGAAATGAGTCGCGTCCCTCTCCATTCGCGCCACACAGGACGCTGAAGTCTCGCGCCCGATGACATTGCAGCCACGAGATTCTACACAGCTGCAACAGTTGCCGTCGGTACATGATTACTAATTAAAAAAACTGCCATTTTATGCACTTATTGAATATTTACATATGTTGAAAGAATGATCTATGATAAGCAAATGTATCGATCATTATGTGATTAACCTGGGCTACAAAGGCATACTGCAAAGACAATTGTTATTGAGGAATCGTGATGTTACTATTGCACCGTCCTTAAATTATTGAAACACTGTACTGTGTTTGTTTAGTTTGCAGAATAACTTGTCTGTTCACGGCAGTCAATAGTTGTTTCACATACCATGCAGCAATATAGAAACATTCAAACAAGTGCGATGGACTTCCTCAATTGTAGAGACCAGTGGGTGGCTCTTAAAAGAGCCTTTGGGGTGAATTTGAAAGAGAGCCCGTTTACTTAGAGCTGGTGTACTTGGTCACGGCCTTGGTGCCCTCGGACACGGCGTGCTTGGCCAACTCACCGGGGAGCAGAAGGCGGACAGCGGTCTGGATCTCCCTGGAGGTGATGGTTGATCGCTTGTTGTAGTGAGCCAGGCGAGACGACTCTCCGGCGATACGCTCGAAAATGTCGTTGACGAAGGAATTCATGATTCCCATGGCCTTGGAGGAGATGCCGGTGTCGGGGTGGACCTGCTTCAGTACCTTGTACACGTAGATGGCGTAGCTCTCTTTCCTGGACTTCCTGCGCTTTTTCCCGCCCTTTGCGGCAGTCTTGGAAACGGCTTTCTTGGAGCCCTTCTTGGGCGCGGACTTTGCTGGCTCAGGCATTGTATCGTTGCTTCTCAGAAACGGATAATAAGAACAGCGGCTGGTTACCCGGTATATGTAGCGGGAGACATGCAAATGTTTAGGCACGCCTCCGGCTAGTTGCTGCACTCAGCTGGGATGTGACTTTCCCGAGCTATAGTGAAATCTACTGCGCGTGCGTGGGATTTACCGACCCCCCCCTTTCCCTTCAGTAGTCATGACTCAACCTAGTTATGAAAACTGAAAGGAAATATTCGACTTTTTTTACACTGAAAAATCCTCAGCCAATCAACTTCATCAATCATTAATGTCACAGCGGAAATGTTTGCTGTATGCTTGGATGAGATGGGGTTATTCAAAGCAAATAACTTATATTGTTCTTCTATACTCTTTGCTCAAAGCTAGGAAGTTGCGCCGAACTCCCTCAGCAGTTTACCGCAGTACAACGCGAGTCAATGGTACCTACAATAGTTTTAATAAAGTACTCATTGAGCAGATGCTAGTATCTCTGGATAAGAGCGTCTGCTAAATATCTAAGGTGATGCACAGTATAGGGTGATTTGAACCTGACACATCTCGGTCAAACGCGCTCCCCCTATCCGGCTAATAGAACCCATTTATAGATCCCAAGCAGCCTATTAACAGTTGAAGTCTGAATAATGAACCGCTTTACAATAAATACCATTGGCTCAAATGCGTCAGATACAGCGTGACCACCGGAACACTGCGGACGATATTATGCTACTCAAGGTGTTCATTATGCCTTTATACAGTACTCTAAAGGTACAAATCATTTCACAGCCAGAAAGATCACAATTTTTAAACACCCGAAATATGGAAATAAAGTCTCTGATCTGTAACACGTGGGTGGCCCTTAAAAGAGCCTTTGTGTTGAACCTCGGTTAATGGACTTGTGGATGTTTTAACCGCCGAAGCCGTACAGAGTACGTCCCTGACGTTTCAGAGCGTAAACCACGTCCATGGCGGTCACGGTCTTTCTTTTGGCGTGTTCTGTGTAAGTCACAGCATCACGGATGACGTTCTCCAGGAACACCTTCAGCACACCGCGTGTCTCTTCGTAGATCAAGCCTGAAATACGCTTCACACCACCGCGTCGAGCCAGGCGGCGGATGGCGGGCTTGGTAATGCCCTGGATGTTATCACGGAGAACCTTGCGATGACGCTTGGCGCCTCCTTTGCCGAGTCCTTTACCTCCTTTGCCTCTTCCTGACATTGTTCTACAAGTCTGTAGTTTTCACCGATGAGAATAGTTAAGCTTGCCCAGAGACAGCGTATTTATGTTGTGTAAGCGGACGTGAAGGAGGCCATTCCCTTATTTGGAGGGCGTTGCAATGGGAGGGAACTTCAGTCAGAGAGGGAAAATATGTATATTTTACGTTTCATTAATTTAGCAGATCTAATCAGACATATTTGTACATATAATTATATATTTTACATCCGTTAAGCACCAAGCTTGAAACACTTCAGAGATAGCTAAGACAAGCTCACGATTGTGCATTTGAACGATGTCTGGCGTTTTCAGCCTTCTTTCTTCATCCACCCCTTCATCCTTGGACCCTGTTTGTCCACTTAAGGGGAGGTACTACAGGTGAATAGGAAAAAAAAAAATCCTGTTCTTCTATCAGAATGAACCTTTACCACATGAATCTACCCAAAAATATAAGATATTTTCGTATTGCGACTGTTAAAATATGTTCATTATGTCCTCAGTTGTATGTAATGTAATGCTGTACTAGGCTACTCATGGACTATATCCGAAGGACTTTATCCAAGCATAAAAAAAGACTAATCTTCTGGATTTAGGACTTCTTCAAGCCAGGAGAGTTTATTACACTGTTGGAAGAGTATGGACGAGTATGTTGGAAGAGTAGCCCTTAGGATATGGACGCTCCAGAATGTGGATAAGGGAGCTTTTGCATAGGCCTATCGTCCTGGAAAGACATTGCTATGGGCAAGCAGAAATACTTTGTTCAGCTGTTGGAACCATACATGAACATCATGAAAACTGGAAATGGAAGCCTAACACAAAAGCGAGCCATGGCCACATTTGCCCGTGAGTCTACAGACAGGGACGTTGTTACTGACACGTAGGCCTAATGGTCGCTAGATGGTGATTGTATCGTCTAATTATTCGTTTGAGCCATGTTTGAATACCTACATGCAAAATGCGTTTATTAGTTAGGCTACGTTTATCTGATTTACAAAATAGTTTTTTTTCAGTCTTGAAGCTTATTTTTGCCGCTCTAAAATAATGGGACATACTAATTGCGCTTATAACTTGTCTACACACAAATGTAGGCCCCTATGTGACACACATGCACTTCCTATAATTCAATTATTATCCTTTTGCTAAAATATATATATATATATTATAAATCCTGGAATTTGATCTAGTGCAAAGTATTTTCGCATCTAGTGTTAACCTGAAAGTATATTGTAAACGATATAGGGAAATATTGTATTTTATTTGTATTCTTTCCAATCTCGATGCAAGTTGAGTGTAGGCTATGTGGATGTTTGTGTAGTGTACATGTTTCTGGTTCCACACTGTAAGGTTGGGTGTCACCCTGCCCCCCACCTCTCATATGCTAAAATTTGAGTTGCTGGACAGTTTTTCTTCTTGATGGGTCTCACACCTCCTACAGGGCTGTATTGGCAGTGACCCGAATGATCAAACCCCTTTGTCACTGGTCACTAGGTCGGACATTCATCTGGGACAGTCGTTCATTTGCACCAGAGGGACTGTAATGTTAAATAACAATCACACCTTCCTGCACACACCACTGGAGGAGTGCTCTCAACAGTTGAAGACGAAAGTGAACTGAGGATGACTGAAATGATCATTAAAAGTTTTGTTCATGTAAATACAGTTCTAACATGACTTAATGTCATGTTACATGTTTCTTATTTTATGCATCACATTCTAGTAATATGTTTAGTGTTGTGAAACATATTTACAGGATTTACAGTTTGTGCATGCAGAAGTCCAAACATGTGTTTACATATTCGTCTTCCAAAAGCGTCACATTCGGTCTACTGCAGCCCTGAGTAAACTGACAATGGTCCAATTTGAATGTGTATGCGTGAGGCAATCTTTCTTTCATATAGTCGGTGTCCCAATTTTAGAATGCAGGTTGGGTGTATATCCCTACAAGACGAAGCTATACCAGTCACTTCGACGAGCTCCGGTGCGTTAAGTGCCTAATTATTGTGATTACCTTCGTTAATGATTGAAGGTATTTTCTGTATTGATTTGTTTCATTATTATCATGTAGTAATTATCTTACTATTTAGATAATACACTTTAATTTAGCATTTTAAATGATACTGGTTCACCTTAGCCTATCTCTCACTCACACTAACGAGTCAAACTCCCATCAGATCAAATTGTTTTCCAGTCGGGGTCCCATCAGAGTCCCATCAGAGTCCACCATCTACCGTTAGTTTTCTGTGATTTCATTAAAGAACTTGGATTGGGTCCTGCAGTGGGAAGATATGGGGCCCCGGAGGTAAAATGGATGATACAAATAAAACACTGTTTCATGGATTATTGTTTTAATAAATCCACAAATTAACAGCGCCCACAGATTCTTCAAGTTGCCATGAAACAAACTGCTAATGGCAATTATTATTTGGCTCTCTATATAGGATAATATATTGATCCTTGCTTCTTCGATCTCAGTAGACTTTTTGTTATTATGGTAATCAGGTATTGTTTCAGTTACAGTTTGACTTTTTGGCTTTGTGAGTTTGATAATGCAGATCCCACATTTGTATTGTTCAGATGTTTGATTGCTGTAGCAGGGACTATATGGAATATATACTGTAGGCCCCTATGTGTATATTTGATGGTGTCATTATGGGGAGCCTCTCTGTCATAATATATGCTGAATCCATCTTTAAACCTCTGGTACATGTGGTTCCAGAAGAGTCAGTATTCCTCACCATATTCCTTCATAACCTTGAATCCCTCCAGATCCAGGAGAAGCAGGAGCGCCGGAGGCTGGACAAGGAGAAGAGAGACCGGGCTGAGGCCAAGTTGGAGGCTGAAAGGAAAAACTAGGACCCATGGGGCCGGGGAGGGTGCGGTGCACCCCTCAGAGACACCCGAGGGAACCTCATTAGTATGTTGTAGCATGTTTCCCTCACATTCAAGCATTTCTGGGAGAAGGTGGATTACAGTAGCTGTAACCTCCATAACCTCAGGGGCGCAACTACCCAATGTCAGAGGGGAATGCAGCAACGATTTTGACACCCCCCCAAAAAAACACCCTCCCAAAACAAATAAATAAATAAGTGTGCCGGACATTGGTCAACAGAACTTCAAACCGTACTGGACATTTAGTGTTGTTTGCTAACTAATATAACTCCTACCTGATGTCATCACTGGTCTCATCTCTATTTGATGCCATCGCCGACCTCATGTCTGTCTCATTCACTCCTTGCCTGTGTTCTTCTCCACTAAGACATATTGTCAAACAAACATTAAGTAATAGATTTTCCATATTAGCTTTTCCATATTAATAATATGAAGAAATGAATCTGTTGGTATCAAGTGGCTCCCCCTACACTTCCATCTAATGTTAGACCTACCTGTTGCCCTCCTCTGTCTTTTCTGATCCACCATCCTCACACCTGAATGAAATGAACTCACTGTTAAATATAGCAGCCTAAATTCAATTCTTAAATCAGCCTAGTGATGGCATCAGATAAGAGAACTATTATGCAGTAAGGTTGTGCTGCTGTTGAAATTACATTCACATTTTGGATTTTAAAAAGTAAAAATATGGAGAGCCACTTAGCACAGACCTGTACAGAGAGAGAGATGTGACCCTGTAATTACAGCTTACGTGTCACCCAAAATATGTAACTATAGCCTGTATGTCTGACAGCACAGCTAACATGAACATGAACAGCTAATGGTAAAACAAAATCTATTAATGATTCCATGGTAAACCAGAGTTATTGCTTAAGTTATGTTTTCCAGCTTCTTGTCATTTATTGTTGGAATGCTGCTTCAGCAGTTTCATGCTATGACTGCTATGACTTTTCAGCTTTCTACTTCTTATGTTTGAATTAATATAAATTAGTAGCGAAGGGGGGCGGGGGCGCCGTAAACCTCGGGCCCCGCCCCCTTGGGCCCCGCGATCTATGATTGTTTTTTTCTTTTTCATAATTTCTCTTTGGCAACAAAACTTTGAATATGGCCATGGTAGACAATTTTACAAAATATAGTTTTTCAATATAGTTGTGTGCAATCTCTTCGCAAATATATCAGATTCCTTATTTAGGTGAGATTATTATTGTGGCTCAGTGTTCCTGGGCTATGAACAAGGATTATCGTGATCATCAGGTGGTTTTAGTGTCTCATTCATTCCTGTTACTCCATCAAGCATGGGGATTAACTAAAAGACCATTTTACTAAATATATATACATTTTCAATTTGTTTACGTGACGTAGAGACGTAGTAGACGTACAGTAGGATAAACGTTGACTAAACTTTCGCAGTTTGAGCATCGCTTTGCTGATTTCAGGAGAATGGCTGAGAAATTTGCTGTGATGAACCAGAAACATTTTTGTCACCCTGATGCTGCTCGGAGAGCGCTTGCGGAGTTCTATTCTGAATATCTGTCTAAGGCCGATGATGTGGTTGATGAATTTGTTACACTTCGTAGTAGGCTACCGTGAGCTGAGCATGGAAAAACATGAACTAAACACGCACAGCATCCTACCATTTCTCATTGAAAACGACATGGACCGTGCTTTCCCCAACCTTGCTTTTCTTTATCGCATTTAGGTAGGCCTACTTGACAATTCCGATAAGCAGTGCTAAGGCAGAGAGGACTTTCAGCCGTCTGAAATTGATAAATAATGTGTTTGTGTTTTGACCTGTGTGTAGGCTATGAGTTTGCTGGTTTTGAGAGATGCACAATACATGTCAGTTCGGAAAAGAAAATGATTACAGTCTAGTGGAATTTTAGTTCAATCGTAGCATGCCTGTAGGTGGTCAACTGCAGTGCGCGTCACGCGTGTGTGTGTTGCATACTAGTTTTTTATCTTCATGGGGGCTTGGTTTCGCGTGTAGCTTGCCCAAATTGTTGCTGAAAGAATTGTTATATAGGCCTATGTTTGCTTATTATTAGTTGCCACTGTTAGGATGACTATAGGCTACTGTCTTTAACTTCATTTTGGGGGGCTTATGACCTCTTATTGTTGAATTTGAATATAGTGTATTTGGTAAATGGACAGATCATTAAACCCATGTTATGCATGGATTTGTGTAGGCCTACTGTGTGTGAAAGATTCTAATGAATGCTGAATGCGAGGCTAGTGGCCTAGGCCTACATTTTGTTTGCACATTAGGGGCTATGATGACTGAACACATTTATTATATGTGCTGTTCACAATAGAGGTTTCCATTGGTTACTTTGTATTGTTAGATTTTATTGCAGTGCAAAAAGTTAATAACAGGGTGGCCCCCAATCAGTTTCCGCCCCCCCTGAGACACAACCCTTGCTCCGCCCCTGATATAAATCAATATTCATAATACTTTTAACATAGTTTTCCAATTGAGTTTTTTTTCTAATCCTCTCAAACTTCTTAAAACTTCAACTTCCAAATCCTTCTTCTTCCTCAATATTTCAGCTAGAGCCAACATTTAAACTTTAAAATGTTGACAAAACCCTAAACTATTTAAAAAAAACAATCAGCTTTTTGATATCTATTCAACTTTTTTCAATATCACTGATTATGTTTCATTACTTTTTCAAGCCGTTTCTGAGATTTACATGGGTGTGTATGTGAAAGCCTAGAGTGCAGACTGGAACGCTTAGAGTGGAGGGGAGCTTCGAAAACTTCTTCAAAAAATATTTCTAGTTTGCCAGCATTGCCACAATTTTCACTCTTCATGCTTCATTTTTGGATCAATAGATAGCTAATTTTGTGCTGGTCGTAGACAGTTGTCTGTGGAATCCAATAGACGTACACATTTGTTCAGAGCCCCACGAAAGCGAGACAAAGTCCAACTCTCGCCCCATAAGGACCAATGCAAATCTGGTGACAAATTCGTCAGAGAAAGCAAAAAGAACAAGATTTTGAAACTGCCGGTAGAGTCGTATTTCTGACCGCACAGACATCTAAAGGACATCTCTGGTTCATCTCGGACATCTCCGGCAGAGTCTTGGGTCTCGGAAAATATCCTTATTTTTGGGATTGAACGTATAGTTTTGCGTCTAGGTTAACTTGTTTGCACCTTTCGAGCCCATAGACAATGTGTCATTACGTCTGCTTTCTCTCAAAACGAGTCTGCTCCTCGCTTTGACTACGGCTAAGCGAGTGAGCGACTTGTGCGCTTTGTCAACAGCGCGGATTGTTTGATCATCACGTGTGATCGAACAAGAGCGGTGTTGCGTCCTAACCCGGCTTTTATCCCCAAGGTGATTAGCCGAGCGTTCAGGGCACAAAGCTGCGAACTGAGAGCTTTTTTCCCACCTCCGCACAGCGGAGAGGAGGAAAGACGCTTACATAGCCTGTGCCCAGTGCGCGCTCTCTCGCGCTATCTGGACTGCACAGCAAGCATCAGATCTTCTCCCCAGTTACTGATCTGCTACGGTGGGTCGAGGGCTGGCTTGCCACTCTCCAAACAGAGACTTTCTCACTGGCTCTGCGAGGCTATTGGTCTCGCGTACGAGTCTATGAGATGTCCCGTGCCACCTGGCATTCGGGCTCATTCCACTCAGGGGTGTAGGAGTGGAGGAGATTTGTGAAGCAGCGTCTTGGTCGTCGCCTTCACCATTTGTGCGATATTATCTATTGGACGTTTCCTCCTCATCTTTTGCGCATTCTGTCCTCAGCATGGCTGGTGGATCAGGTGCAGCGAGATGACAACTCGCGAGGTTCTATTTCGTGGAGCTCCGCCCCATAGGGGAGCTCTGCTCCTATTGGTTTACCCGCTGCCTAGTGCAGCTAATGACTGAAGATCAAAATATACACACACCTGTCACTCACACAGGTGCCCTATATAAGGGGGTGACAGCCGTCACTCATCCTCCCAAAAAATTCAGCACGGGTTGCTCGAATTTAGTGGCTTGAAGATTAAAGAATATCTGAAATGAGCGTTTCCATTCCACCGCTTCCGCGCAAGGCTCTTTTAAGAGCCCAATGCCGGTGCCGTTTCTTGGAGGCCGATGGAGACCACCACGAATTTTGTTTCGTGTGCTTGGGACCTCGGCATGCCAGGGACGGTTTGGTGAACCCTCCTGTCTGCTTGTCGTGCGCTGGCCTCTCCGTCTCGGAGAGGCGGCTGCGTCACGACTTCTTTCAGGTGGAGGAGCCCCTCGAAGATGTGGTCTCTGCTCTCCGAGGAGGAGAGTTCAGAATTTGAGGACCACCTCGAGGCGGCTATTGAGGTGCACGCGCCTGGGCGGGAACCTCCTGTGGAGGCTTTCTGCCCAAGCGTGTTGCGTTCAACCCCCCCGCACTTCTCTGAGGTAAAAGGGCGCGAGTTGACCTCGACCTCAGAGGATGACGAAGAGCCGGCTCCCGCCCCTCCCGTCTCCTCAGCGCTGTCTCGCAGGGCAGACTTCCCGTCTGTCATCGCGAAGGCAGCCGAAATCATGGGCGTTCCCCTGCCGGCCTCTCCTCCTGTGGAGGAAGATGACCCGTGGGATGTCGGCCCTCATGCAAAACGCAGTAAGGCCTCGAAGCCCTTATGCCCCACTATGCCGAGACTGGCAGACTATGTGCAGGGCTCATGGGAAGCGCCAGCGGTGGCTAACGCCCCGGTCAAGGCGCTCCTCCCGTTCACGAGGGTGAGCGGGCTGGGTGAGGCAGCGAAGTCCGGTCCCCCACCCTTGGAACCGTCCCTCGCCGCTTACCTGGTGCCAGGGGCGAGCGCTTGGTTGACGGCGAGGAAGGCGACCCTGCCATCATCCCGGGACAAGCTTACTGCCTCTCTGGCAGACAAGGCGTATGTCTGGGGTGCGCAGGCAGCGGCTGCCTCTGGGAACGCCGCCCTTCTGACGGCGGCGGTCTCCAAACTCTCCACGGAGAGGCCTGAGGGACTGTCGGCCGAGGAGACGTCGTGGGTTGCCAGGCTGGCATCTGCCGCGCTCCACCTGAATCAGGGGGCAGCGATTTGCGCTGGCAGGGCGATGGGAAACAGCGTTGTGGTTCATCGCCACCTGTGGCTGTCGCTAACAGCCATGAGGGAGGCGGACAAGTCCGCCCTACTCAACGCTCCCGTGGCTGGCGAGGGCCTGTTCGGACCGGCTGTGGCGTCAGCCTCCGAACGCTTCTCGCGCCTGGAGGAGGAGAGGAAGCACCTGCTAGGGCATATGCCCCTGCAGAAGAAACCTCACGCTGCTCCATTCTCTGTTTCCTCCGGTACCTCGCAAAGCAGGAGGAAACGAGCTCGCCGTCCGGTGGCACGAGCGGCCGCTGCGACGCAGGCTGCTCCTCCCGCGGCACCTGTTCCACCCTTGGCTGTTCCCCCCGAGAGAGCGGGTCACAGCCGCCCGCCTAACGCCAGCTGGCGTGGTGGCGGAGGGGGAAGGAAGAGGAGAGCGTGACTGGCGGCGGGGACCGAGGCTTCGGTCCCCGCCCCGGTCTATCTGAATGAAATAAAGAGGCTTGGACCTCCACTCTACTCTTTCCCTGAAAGACAAGTGTTCCATTCAGTGCCTCTTACGCCTTCGACGAGTACAGAGCTGAGCACTCGTACTGTTGTCGAGCGGGTTAATGAGTTGGTTTCGGTTCGAGTTGTCCTCAACGAGTGACGCCGAACCATCAAGCACTGCACTCGTAGCGGAGTCTGGCCCAGCTAGCAAGCGTGTGGCAAGACCGCTACCCGTCTCTGTGCACCTTGACACAGCGTGTGACTCTGTTGTCACGTTACAAGAACCATCACTGCGGCTGTGCGCCCAGAGCTCTGACCGCACTGTGAGACCTCTTGAAGCTCATAGCTCAGACAGAGCTCAGACCTCTCTTGGTCAGGGGGCGCAGCCCCAGCCCTTTCGAGTCGACCCCACCTTGGGCTGTGCCGCCGATTCGGTGCACAGCGGCAGCTGGGGTCAGACAAGAGTACGGCCGTTTCCTGTCTGCGGCTCCGCAGCTACACGCACGCCCGCTCTCTCTGCGTTATGCAGAGTGGCGAGAGTCATGCTCACTGCCAAGCTGGCTAGACAGGACACTGAGAGAGGGTTGTGCCATCCAGTTCATGCGGACTCCCCCTCCTTTCAGAGGAGTGAGGGAGACACGCTTGTCCTGCCCGCTGAAAGCACTCGCTCTCCGGACGGAGATAGCGAGCTTGCTGACCAAAGGGACAGTGATCCCGGTCCCCAGAGATCAGGAGAACTCGGGTCTCTACTCCCCTTATTTTTTGGTTCCCAAGAAAAACGGGGGGATGAGGCCGATTCTAGACCTGAGGGTGCTCAACGAGAGTGTGGCCAAACGGCCCTTTCGCATGCTGACGATAAAGCGTTTGCTGACTTGTGTACAGCGGAACGACTTTGGGATCAGCATAGATCTGAAGGACGCGTATTTCCATGTGCCTATCAAACAGAAGCACAGGAGATTTCTGCGTTTTGCCTTCGAAGGGAAAAAGTACGAGTACACGCGCCTGCCGTTTGGTTACGCGCTGGCTCCTCGAACTTTCTCCAAGTGCGTGGAAGCAGCTCTAGAACCGTTACGGCGGAGAGGAATACGCATTCTGGCGTACCTCGACGACCTGTTAGTTCTAGCTCAGTCTCCGGACAGAGCTATCCAGGACGCGACCTCACTGGTGAGTCAGCTCAGCCAGTTGGGGTTCGCTGTCAACTGGGAGAAGAGCGCTCCATGGCCCGCTCAACAGTTTACCTACCTAGGTATCCATTTGGACACTGTTGGGATGAGAGCCAGACTGTCGGCGCCACGGAGAGAGGCTATTCATTAGCTCTCCGCGCGTTCCGGGTCTCACGCACAATCACCGCACTGTCGGCGATGTCCCTATTGGGGTTGATGGCGGCGGCTCATGTAGTAGTGCCATTAGGCCTGTTATACATGCGCAAGCTGCAGAGATGGTTTGCTCAGTTGCGGTTGGATCCTGTGCGACACCGCCGCAGACTGCTAGTGATACCGAGATCAGTCAAAACCGATCTGAACCATTGGAGAGACCCGCGCGTCATGGCGCGCGGAGTCGACATGGGCAGAGTGACATCTCTCTACCCGGTCAAGGACGCGTCCTTGACCGGGTGGGGTGGAGTATGTCAGGCGGGCTCGATAGGAGGAAGATGGGAACCGTCAGAGACGCGTCACATCAACTTCCTGGAGCTCGAAGCGGTTCGACTGACTCTGTGCCATTTCGCGCTGGTGTTGAAGGATCAAGACGTTCTCGTCAGATCCGACAACAGGGTGACGGTGGCTTACATCAACAGACAGGGAGGGGTGCGCTCTCCAGCACTTCACCGCTTAGCGGAGGAAGTGTGGACTTGGGCTTTCACGCACCTACGCTCCCTGAGAGCTCTGCACATTCCAGGTCTGCTCAACGAGGGAGCGGACCTGATGTCAAGAGGCGGCCCGAGAGAGGACGAATGGAGGTTGAAACCGTCCATCGTGTCTCTGATCTGGGCACGTTTCGGCCGAGCACAGGTGGATCTGTTTGCGTCACGAGCCAACACACAGTGTCTTCTGTGGTTCTCGCTGCGCGCACAGGACAGACCTCCGCTTGGAGTCGATGCGTTCGCGCACCGTTCCTGGCCGAGAGGTCTGCTATACGCATTTCCACCTCTGGCCTCCATCCTCCCCTTGCTGGCTCGGGTGAGGTCAGACGGGCTGTCGGTCATTCTGATAGCCCCTGATCGCCCGGAGCCCCATGGTTCCCGGAGATGATGGGGATGCTGGTGGGCGGGCCTTGGCCCATACCTCATCGGACGGATGCGCTCTCTCAGGCCGGAGGCCTGGTGAAGAGCCCTCCAGTGATCGGAGGCCCACTTATGGCTTGGCTACTGAGAGGGAACTCTTAGAGCGCCGGGGTCTGTCTGATGCTGTCATTCAGACCATTCAGAGTGCGCGCGCACAATCTACTGCTAGAGGGTACGCGTCGCGCTGGCGAGCCTTCATGCAATGGTGTGGAAAACAGAACCTTGACCCGGTCTCATGTCCGGTCGAAATGTTCTTGTGTTTCTTACAATCGTTGTTTGACGAGGGCTTAGCCGCGAGCACAGTTCGTGTTTACGCGGCTGCCGTTTCGGCATGTCACGAAGGGTTCGCCAAAACGACACTGTTCAGCCACCCGCTGGTCAAGCGTTTTCTGGCTGGGGTGTGTAGGCTCAGGCCGCCTCCGAGAGCGTCAACACCTACATGGGATTTATCTCTGGTGTTAGACGCTCTGTGTGGGCCACCTTTCGAGCCCATAGACGATGTGTCATTACGTCTGCTTTCTCTCAAGACGAGTCTGCTTCTCGCTTTGACTACGGCTAAGCGAGTGAGCGACTTGTGCGCTTTGTCAACACGCGCGGATTGTTTGGTCATCTCGGGTGATCGAACAAGAGCGGTGTTGCGTCCTAACCCGGCTTTTATCCCCAAGGTGATTAGCCGAGCGTTCAGGGCACAAAGCTGCGAACTGAGAGCCTTTTCCCACCTCCGCACAGCGGAGAGGAGGAAGGACGCTTACATAGCCTGTGCCCAGTGCGCGCTCTCTCGCGCTATCTGGAATGCACAGCAAGCATCAGATCTTCTCCCCAGTTACTGATCTGCTACGGTGGATCGAGAGCTGGCTTGCCACTCTCCAAACAGAGACTTTCTCACTGGCTCTGCGAGGCTATTGGTCTCGCGTACGAGTCTATGAGATGTCCCGTGCCACCTGGCATTCGGGCTCATTCCACCCGAGGAGTGGCGGCATCAGCCGCCATCCTCAGGGGTGGAGGAGATTTGTGAAGCGGCGTCTTGGTCGTCGCTTTCACCATTTGTGCGATATTATCTATTGGACGTTTCCTCCTCATCTTTTGCGCATTCTGTCCTCAGCATGGCTGGTGGATCAGGTGTAGCGAGATGACAACTTGCAAGGTTCTTGTGGGCCCTAGATGCGAGTTGTTCGTTGGGTTTATCGCCAAGTGTGGGACAGTCAGACATTCTCAGTTGAGATGTCTATACTGTATGTGTTCTGTTGCCCCTCCAGCTTAGCTGTTGTGCAGGCGAGAGGAACAACATGAGTTTTTAAGTAAACTCTCCTGTTTTCACCCTGGACGGCTCTCTGTCACAGTAGCGGCCTGACCAGGAGGACAGACCCTGTGTATTATTTACATCAGCAGGTCTGTCCTCGGTGCCTTGTGAGATTATGTGTCTTTTAGATCTAGTCTCGCTGGGGGTATATCTGGCCTCGCTCGCTCCGCCTAAACCAATAGGAGCAGAGCTCCCCTATGGGGCGGAGCTCCACGAAATAGAACGATAGTTAATGGAGGTAACTCCAGTTCTATGAGTGGAGCGGAGCCCCATAGGGCTGCAGGCCCAGCTCGACTTATTCAACCCGGCTGTATTAATACTTTTGGGAGGATGAGTGACGGCTGTCACCCCCTTATATAGGGCACCTGTGTGAGTGACAGGTGTGTGTATATTTTGATCTTCAGTCATTAGCTGCACTAGGCAGCGGGTAAACCAATAGGAGCAGAGCTCCCCTATGGGGCTCCGCTCCACTCATAGAACTGGAGTTACCTCCATTAACTATCGTTCTTGTGGGCCCTAGATGCGAGTTGTTCGTTGGTTCTATTTCGTGGAGCTCCGCCCCATAGGGGAGCTCTGCTCCTATTGGTTTACCCGCTGCCTAGTGCAGCTAATGACTGAAGATCAAAATATACACACACCTGTCACTCACACAGGTGCCCTATATAAGGGGGTGACAGCCGTCACTCATCCTCCCAAAAAATTCAGCACGGGTTGCTCGAATTTAGTGGCTTGAAGATTAAAGAATATCTGAAATGAGCGTTTCCATTCCACCGCTTCCGCGCAAGGCTCTTTTAAGAGCCCAATGCCGGTGCCGTTTCTTGGAGGCCGATGGAGACCACCACGAATTTTGTTTCGTGTGCTTGGGACCTCGGCATGCCAGGGACGGTTTGGTGAACCCTCCTGTCTGCTTGTCGTGCGCTGGCCTCTCCGTCTCGGAGAGGCGGCTGCGTCACGACTTCTTTCAGGTGGAGGAGCCCCTCGAAGATGTGGTCTCCGCTCTGCTCTCCGAGGAGGAGAGTTCAGAATTTGAGGACCACCTCGAGGCGGCTATTGAGGTGCACGCGCCTGGGCGGGAACCTCCTGTGGAGGCTTTCTGCCCAAGCGTGTTGCGTTCAACCCCCCCGCACTTCTCTGAGGTAAAAGGGCGCGAGTTGACCTCGACCTCAGAGGATGACGAAGAGCCGGCTCCCGCCCCTCCCGTCTCCTCAGCGCTGTCTCGCAGGGCAGACTTCCCGTCTGTCATCGCGAAGGCAGCCGAAATCATGGGCGTTCCCCTGCCGGCCTCTCCTCCTGTGGAGGAAGATGACCCGTGGGATGTCGGCCCTCATGCAAAACGCAGTAAGGCCTCGAAGCCCTTATGCCCCACTATGCCGAGACTGGCAGATTATGTGCAGGGCTCTTGGGAAGCGCCAGCGGTGGCTAACGCCCCGGTCAAGGCGCTCCTCCCGTTCACGAGGGTGAGCGGGCTGGGTGAGGCAGCGAAGTCCGGTCCCCCACCCTTGGAACCGTCCCTCGCCGCTTACCTGGTGCCAGGGGCGAGCGCTTGGTTGACGGCGAGGAAGGCGACCCTGCCATCATCCCGGGACAAGCTTACTGCCTCTCTGGCAGACAAGGCGTATGTCTGGGGTGCGCAGGCAGCGGCTGCCTCTGGGAACGCCGCCCTTCTGACGGCGGCGGTCTCCAAACTCTCCACGGAGAGGCCTGAGGGACTGTCGGCCGAGGAGACGTCGTGGGTTGCCAGGATGGCATCTGCCGCGCTCCACCTGAATCAGGGGGCAGCGATTTGCGCTGGCAGGGCGATGGGAAACAGCGTTGTGGTTCATCGCCACCTGTGGCTGTCGCTAACAGCCATGAGGGAGGCGGACAAGTCCGCCCTACTCAACGCTCCCGTGGCTAGCGAGGGCCTGTTCGGACCGGCTGTGGCGTCAGCCTCCGAACGCTTCTCGCGCCTGGAGGAGGAGAGGAAGCACCTGCTAGGGCATATGCCCCTGCAGAAGAAACCTCACGCTGCTCCATTCTCTGTTTCCTCCGGTACCTCGCAAAGCAGGAGGAAACGAGCTCGCCGTCCGGGGGCACGAGCGGCCGCTGCGACGCAGGCTGCTCCTCCCGCGGCACCTGTTCCACCCTTGGCTGTTCCCCCCGAGAGAGCGGGTCACAGCCGCCCGCCTAACGCCAGCTGGCGTGGTGGCGGAGGGGGAAGGAAGAGGAGAGCGTGACTGGCGGCGGGGACCGAGGCTTCGGTCCCCACCCCGGTCTATCTGAATGAAATAAAGAGGCTTGGACCTCCACTCTACCCTTTCCCTGAAAGACGAGTGTTCCATTCAGTGCCTCTTACGCCTTCGACGAGTACAGAGCTGAACACTCGTACTGTTGTCGAGCGGGTTAATGAGTTGGTTTCGGTTCGCGAGTTGTCCTCAACGAGTGACGCCGAACCATCAAGCACTGCACTCGTAGCGGAGTCTGGCCCAGCTAGCAAGCGTGTGGCCAGACCGCTACCCGTCTCTGTGCACCTTGACACAGCGTGTGACTCTGTTGTCACGTTACAAGAACCATCACTGCGGCTGTGCGCCCAGAGCTCCGACCGCACTGTGAGACCTCTTGAAGCTCATAGCTCAGACAGAGCTCAGACCTCTCTTGGTCAGGGGGCGCAGCCCCAGCCCTTTCGAGTCGACCCCACCTTGGGCTGTGCCGCCGATTCGGTGCACAGCGGCGGCTGGGGTCAGACAAGAGTACGGCCGTTTCCTGTCTGCGGCTCCGCAGCTACACGCACGCCCGCTCTCTCTGCGTTATGCAGAGTGGCGAGAGTCATGCTCACTGCCAAGCTGGCTAGACAGGATACTGAGAGAGGGTTGTGCCATCCAGTTCATGCGGACTCCCCCTCCTTTCAGAGGAGTGAGGGAGACACGCTTGTCCTGCCCGCTGAAAGCACTCGCTCTCCGGACGGAGATAGCGAGCTTGCTGACCAAAGGGACAGTGATCCCGGTCCCCAGAGATCAGGAGAACTCGGGTCTCTACTCCCCTTATTTTTTGGTTCCCAAGAAAAACGGGGGGATGAGGCCGATTCTAGACCTGAGGGTGCTCAACGAGAGTGTGGCCAAACGGCCCTTTCGCATGCTGACGATAAAGCGTTTGCTGACTTGTGTACAGCGGAACGACTTTGGGATCAGCATAGATCTGAAGGACGCGTATTTCCATGTGCCTATCAAACAGAAGCACAGGAGATTTCTGCGTTTTGCCTTCGAAGGGAAAAAGTACGAGTACACGCGCCTGCCGTTTGGTTACGCGCTGGCTCCTCGAACTTTCTCCAAGTGCGTGGAAGCAGCTCTAGAACCGTTACGGCGGAGAGGAATACGCATTCTGGCGTACCTCGACGACCTGTTAGTTCTAGCTCAGTCTCCGGACAGAGCTATCCAGGACGCGACCTCACTGGTGAGTCAGCTCAGCCAGTTGGGGTTCGCTGTCAACTGGGAGAAGAGCGCTCCATGGCCCGCTCAACAGTTTACCTACCTAGGTATCCATTTGGACACTGTTGGGATGAGAGCCAGACTGTCGGCGCCACGGAGAGAGGCTATTTCATTAGCTCTCCGCGCGTTCCGGGTCTCACGCACAATCACCGCACTGTCGGCGATGTCCCTATTGGGGTTGATGGCGGCGGCTCATGTAGTAGTGCCATTAGGCCTGTTATACATGCGCAAGCTGCAGAGATGGTTTGCTCAGTTGCGGTTGGATCCTGTGCGACACCGCCGCAGACTGCTAGTGATACCGAGATCAGTCAAAACCGATCTGAACCATTGGAGAGACCCGCGCGTCATGGCGCGCGGAGTCGACATGGGCAGAGTGACATCTCTCTATCCGGTCTTTACGGACGCGTCCTTGACCGGGTGGGGTGGAGTATGTCAGGCGGGCTCGATAGGAGGAAGATGGGAACCGTCAGAGACGCGTCACATCAACCTCCTGGAGCTCGAAGCGGTTCGACTGACTCTGTGCCATTTCGCGCTGGTGTTGAAGGATCAAAACGTTCTCGTCAGATCCGACAACAGGGTGACGGTGTCTTACATCAACAGACAGGGAGGGGTGCGCTCTCCAGCACTTCACCGCTTAGCGGAGGAAGTGTGGACTTGGGCTTTCACGCACCTACGCTCCCTGAGAGCTCTGCACATTCCAGGTCTGCTCAACGAGGGAGCGGACCTGATGTCAAGAGGCGGCCCGAGAGAGGACGAATGGAGGTTGAAACCGTCCATCGTGTCTCTGATCTGGGCACGTTTCGGCCGAGCACAGGTGGATCTGTTTGCGTCACGAGCCAACACACAGTGTCTTCTGTGGTTCTCGCTGCGCGCACAGGACAGACCTCCGCTTGGAGTCGATGCATTCGCGCACCGTTCCTGGCCGAGAGGTCTGCTATACGCATTTCCACCTCTGGCCTCCATCCTCCCCTTGCTGGCTCGGGTGAGGTCGGACGGGCTGTCGGTCATTCTGATAGCCCCCGATCGCCCCGGAGCCCCATGGTTCCCGGAGATGATGGGGATGCTGGTGGGCGGGCCTTGGCCCATACCTCATCAGACGGATGCGCTCTCTCAGGCCGGAGGCCTGGTGAAGAGCCCTCCAGTGATCAGAGGCCCACTTATGGCTTGGCTACTGAGAGGGAACTCTTAGAGCGCCGGGGTCTGTCTGATGCTGTCATTCAGACCATTCAGAGTGCGCGCGCACAATCTACTGCTAGAGGGTACGCGTCGCGCTGGCGAGCCTTCATGCAATGGTGTGGAAAACAGAACCTTGACCCGGTCTCATGTCCGGTCTAAATGTTCTTGTGTTTCTTACAATCATTGTTTGACTAGGGCTTAGCCGCGAGCACGGTTCGTGTTTACGCGGCTGCCGTTTCGGAATGTCACGAAGGGTTCGCCAAAACGACACTGTTCAGCCACCCGCTGGTCAAGCGGTTGCCGACCCCTGTGCTAGGGCATATGCCCCTGCAGAAGAAACCTAACGCTGCTCCCTTCTCTGTTTCCACAGGTGCCTCGCACAGCCCCAGCCCCTTTCGAGTCGACCCCACCTTGGGCTGTGCCGCCGATTCGGTGCACAGCGGCGGCTGGGGTGGGGTCAGACGAGAGTACGGCCGTTTCCTGTCTGCGGCTCCGCAGCTAAACGCACGCCCGCTCTCTCTGCGTTATGCAGAGTGGCGAGAGTCATGCTCACTGCCAAGCTGGCTAGACAGGATACTGAGGGTTGTGCCATCCAGTTCATGCGGACTCCCCCTCCTTTCAGAGGAGTGAGGGAGACACGCTTGTCCTGCCCGCTGAAAGCACTCGCTCTCCGGACGGAGATAGCGAGCTTGCTGACCAAAGGGACAGTGATCCCGGTCCCCAGAGATCAGGAGAACTCGGGTCTCTACTCCCCTTATTTTTTGGTTCCCAAGAAAAACGGGGGGATGAGGCCGATTCTAGACCTGAGGGTGCTCAACGAGAGTGTGGCCAAACGGCCCTTTCGCATGCTGACGATAAAGCGTTTGCTGACTTGTGTACAGCGGAACGACTTTGGGATCAGCATAGATCTGAAGGACGCGTATTTCCATGTGCCTATCAAACTGAAGCACAGGAGATTTCTGCGTTTTGCCTTCGAAGGGAAAAAGTACGAGTACACGCGCCTGCCGTTTGGTTACGCGCTGGCTCCTCGAACTTTCTCCAAGTGCGTGGAAGCAGCTCTAGAACCAATACGGCGGAGAGGAAAACGCATTCTGGCGTACCTCGACGACCTGTTAGTTCTAGCTCAGTCTCCGGACAGAGCTATCCAGGACGCGACCTCACTGGTGAGTCAGCTCAGCCAGTTGGGGTTCGCTGTCAACTGGGAGAAGAGCGCTCCATGGCCCGCTCAACAGTTTACCTACCTAGGTATCCATTTGGACACTGTTGGGATGAGAGCCAGACTGTCGGCGCCACGGAGAGAGGCTATTTCATTAGCTCTCCGCGCGTTCCGGGTCTCACGCACAATCACCGCACTGTCGGCGATGTCCCTATTGGGGTTGATGGCGGCGGCTCATGTAGTAGTGCCATTAGGCCTGTTATACATGCGCAAGCTGCAGAGATGGTTTGCTCAGTTGCGGTTGGATCCTGTGCGACACCGCCGCAGACTGCTAGTGATACCGAGATCAGTCAAAACCGATCTGAACCATTGGAGAGACCCGCGCGTCATGGCGCGCGGAGTCGACATGGGCAGAGTGACATCTCTCTATCCGGTCTTTACGGACGCGTCCTTGACCGGGTGGGGTGGAGTATGTCAGGCGGGCTCGATAGGAGGAAGATGGGAACCGTCAGAGACGCGTCACATCAACCTCCTGGAGCTCGAAGCGGTTCGACTGACTCTGTGCCATTTCGCGCTGGTGTTGAAGGATCAAAACGTTCTCGTCAGATCCGACAACAGGGTGACGGTGTCTTACATCAACAGACAGGGAGGGGTGCGCTCTCCAGCACTTCACCGCTTAGCGGAGGAAGTGTGGACTTGGGCTTTCACGCACCTACGCTCCCTGAGAGCTCTGCACATTCCAGGTCTGCTCAACGAGGGAGCGGACCTGATGTCAAGAGGCGGCCCGAGAGAGGACGAATGGAGGTTGAAACCGTCCATCGTGTCTCTGATCTGGGCACGTTTCGGCCGAGCACAGGTGGATCTGTTTGCGTCACGAGCCAACACACAGTGTCTTCTGTGGTTCTCGCTGCGCGCACAGGACAGACCTCCGCTTGGAGTCGATGCATTCGCGCACCGTTCCTGGCCGAGAGGTCTGCTATACGCATTTCCACCTCTGGCCTCCATCCTCCCCTTGCTGGCTCGGGTGAGGTCGGACGGGCTGTCGGTCATTCTGATAGCCCCCGATCGCCCCGGAGCCCCATGGTTCCCGGAGATGATGGGGATGCTGGTGGGCGGGCCTTGGCCCATACCTCATCAGACGGATGCGCTCTCTCAGGCCGGAGGCCTGGTGAAGAGCCCTCCAGTGATCAGAGGCCCACTTATGGCTTGGCTACTGAGAGGGAACTCTTAGAGCGCCGGGGTCTGTCTGATGCTGTCATTCAGACCATTCAGAGTGCGCGCGCACAATCTACTGCTAGAGGGTACGCGTCGCGCTGGCGAGCCTTCATGCAATGGTGTGGAAAACAGAACCTTGACCCGGTCTCATGTCCGGTCTAAATGTTCTTGTGTTTCTTACAATCGTTGTTTGACTAGGGCTTAGCCGCGAGCACGGTTCGTGTTTACGCGGCTGCCGTTTCGGAATGTCACGAAGGGTTCGCCAAAACGACACTGTTCAGCCACCCGCTGGTCAAGCGTTTTCTGGCTGGGGTGTGTAGGCTCAGGCCGCCTCCGAGAGCGTCAACACCTACATGGGATTTATCTCTGGTGTTAGACGCTCTGTGTGGGCCACCTTTCGAGCCCATAGACGATGTGTCATTACGTCTGCTTTCTCTCAAGACGAGTCTGCTTCTCGCTTTGACTACGGCTAAGCGAGTGAGCGACTTGTGCGCTTTGTCAACACGCGCGGATTGTTTGGTCATCTCGGGTGATCGAACAAGAGCGGTGTTGCGTCCTAACCCGGCTTTTATCCCTAAGGTGATTAGCCGAGCGTTCAGGGCACAAAGCTGCGAACTGAGAGCCTTTTTCCCACCTCCGCACAGCGGAGAGGAGGAAAGACGCTTACATAGCCTGTGCCCAGTGCGCGCTCTCTCGCGCTATCTGGAATGCACAGCAAGCATCAGATCTTCTCCCCAGTTACTGATCTGCTACGGTGGATCGAGAGCTGGCTTGCCACTCTCCAAACAGAGACTTTCTCACTGGCTCTGCGAGGCTATTGGTCTCGCATACGAGTCTATGAGATGTCCCGTGCCACCTGGCATTCGGGCTCATTCCACCCGAGGAGTGGCGGCATCAGCCGCCATCCTCAGGGGTGTAGGATTGGAGGAGATTTGTGAAGCGGCGTCTTGGTCGTCGCCTTCACCATTTGTGCGATATTATCTATTGGACGTTTCCTCCTCATCTTTTGCGCATTCTGTCCTCAGCATGGCTGGTGGATCAGGTGTAGCGAGATGACAACTCGCAAGGTTCTTGTGGGCCCTAGATGCGAGTTGTTCGTTGGGTTTATCGCCAAGTGTGGGACAGTCAGACATTCTCAGTTGAGATGTCTATACTGTTGGTGTTCTGTTGCCCCTCCAGCTTAGCTGTTGTGCAGGCGAGAGGAACAACATGAGTTTTTAAGTAAACTCTCCTGTTTTCACCCTGGACGGCTCTCTGTCACAGTAGCGGCCTGACCAGGAGGACAGACCCTGTGTATTATTTACATCAGCAGGTCTGTCCTCGGTGCCTTGTGAGATTATATGTCTTTTAGATCTAGTCTCGCTGGGGGTGTATCTGGCCTCGCTCGCTCCGCCTAAACCAATAGGAGCAGAGCTCCCCTATGGGGCGGAGCTCCACGAAATAGAAAGATAGTTAATGGAGGTAACTCCAGTTCTATGAGTGGAGCGGAGACCCATAGGGCTGCAGGCCCAGCTCGACTTATTCAACCCGGCTGTATTAATACTTTTGGGAGGATGAGTGACGGCTGTCACCCCCTTATATAGGGCACCTGTGTGAGTGACAGGTGTGTGTATATTTTGATCTTCAGTCATTAGCTGCACTAGGCAGCGGGTAAACCAATAGGAGCAGAGCTCCCCTATGGGGCTCCGCTCCACTCATGGAACTGGAGTTACCTCCATTAACTATCGTTACCTCCATTAACTATTGTTGCAATGGCACTTCCAATTTGGGATAAACTAGCGAGAAAAACCATATGACAGATGAAGATTATTAATGATACAGCTAGCTAATTTGAGAAATAAACGTTGCATGAGACTTTCATTGGTGAAAGGGCTTTGTGGAACTGTAGAGCTGCATATAAATGGTGCTTCTGCTATTAGCAACTTGCAAATAGTTGCCTGGAATATTAAGGGTGCAAATCCAATTTAAAATCACTATCACCAACTGGATAATTCTAGGCCTATATCTCTGGTAAATATGTATGTGGATATATGAAATTGTTGTCACTACACGATTGACGAATGTATAGTGGACTTTGCATTCATTCATCCATCCATGCCACAATAATGTATGTGATTGGCGCCTTAAAGGATGAGCGACTGGATGAACAAAGAGAGGAGAGGAGGGAGACAAGGAGACCAAACGCGCCTTCTGCGGGAGAGAGAATGGCTCCACCCCCGAGTTTGTCGCCATCTACGATTGGATCAAGACTCAACCGACTTTGTAACCAATGAAAGCGTTTACCATCAGCTAGCCTATAAAGTCTGTACTCCGACAGACGCTTTTCACTACTCGTTTGAACAGAAATATCGCGAAGATGAGCGGAAGAGGCAAAACCGGAGGCAAAGCCAGGGCTAAGGCCAAGACCAGGTCATCCCGCGCCGGGCTCCAGTTCCCCGTGGGTCGTGTTCACAGGCTTCTCCGCAAGGGCAACTATGCGCAGCGTGTGGGAGCTGGCGCACCCGTCTACCTGGCCGCCGTGCTGGAGTACCTCACCGCTGAGATCCTGGAGTTGGCCGGCAACGCGGCTCGTGACAACAAGAAGACCCGTATCATCCCCCGTCACCTGCAGCTGGCCGTCCGCAACGACGAGGAACTCAACAAACTTCTCGGTGGCGTTACGATCGCTCAGGGTGGAGTGCTGCCCAACATCCAGGCGGTTCTTCTCCCCAAGAAGACCGAGAAGGCCGTTAAGGCCAAGTAAAGACTAAACCTTTGTTTCACGTTCCCCAAAGGCTCTTTTAAGAGCCACTCACTACACTCTTCAAAAGCGCATTGTCTTTCAATTCTTATCAAGTGACAAGTTTGGTGGACTCTAAATGAAAGCTACAATACATATTTAAAGATCCTGTAAAGTGGACCTGAAAACGAGTTTTAAGTTCGCCACACCAAAGAATTTGTTATTGACTACCCATCCAAATTCGAATGAATAGCAGAGGTATCTGGTATGAGTTGGTGAAAACCGCTAAATTGATATTAGGCTACTCGGTGTAGAATGATATTTTGGTGAAATGGTAGCTAATGTGTTAAAAGTAGCCTAGTTGGAGAGCTTGCTGTCTGGTGTCCATTTTTACTGTTACAGCTCAGGGGAACATTTCATTTATATATGCATGTATGTTTCACTCATTGAACAAATAAATTGTAATTCTATTCGGTTTTGTTCGGCTTGACGTAGCGTCCATTATCTGGGTCGGAGGTAGGCAGCGAGGGGCGGAGATTCAGCTCCTTCAGGCGACACGCCCCCTCCAGTCTCAAGCAGAGAAGACTGCAGATTTTTCACGATTTCAAAGCCTAATTTAACATACTTGTCGGTGTTATTTTTTCATTCGAATTTGGATGGGTAGTTAATAACACATTATTCTGTGGTGTGGCAAACTTATAATTAGGGTGCTTTCACACCTGACATGTTTGGTCCGTTTCAATCAGACCATGGTTCGTTTTCTCTGAAAGTCCGGTTCGTTTGGAGAGGTGAGAACACGCATTCGAACTCTGGTGCGGACCAAACAACCGAACCATGGTCCCCCTAAAAAGACGGGACTCGGTCCGGTTCCAAGTGAACCATGGTTCAGTTCGCTTTAGGTCTGAACCTAATCGGACTTAATATTGATCTATCGATCTGTCCAATAGATTGACAACCTGTACGACAGTATGTCATTGTTTTTTTTTACAAACGTCATTGTTTTTTTACACACGTTGGTTCGCTTAAAACAGGACCGTGTGAACACTATCCGGAACTAATGAAAAATGCAACAAAGTAGCAACTCCTCCACTGATTCGGACCAAGCAAACGGATTAATAGGTGTGAAAGCACCCTTAGTTTTCAGGTCCACTTTACAGGATCTTTAATGTACAAATTCCTAGACTGGTTATGATATCACGTTAGTCTATTTCAGGTAGGGGCCTCTGTGCTAGATTTGACCTCTGTCTGTGACCCTGCCAGAAAGTAAAATGAACTGAAGTTCATTTGTTATTGTTGAGTCTCACCTATAAAACACAACTGCATCAAAAAGAGACCACAAAACTATCGACATAAGCCTCTACAAGTATTTTCCCTTCACTCCTGGAAATGTGTGTCAGGGCAATGTGAGCTGAGAGTCTGGGGGCCTAATTGACCCTTTTGAGCTGACATGTTCTCAGTGAGAGTGAACATGTGTTTATTGCCCTTGTTGTTTTTTTGTGTTCAGCTGGGCCTGGTGTACAGGTAAGACCTACTCACCTGCTCAAGCTGAGGTCATTTTAAATTGAATTTTCAAAAGCAATAATTCACAACATCAAAATAAAACCAAGAAAGAAATATAGGAGTAGAAAATGTATTCAATCATGCAACTATTAACATAAGTGTGCATGTGTCTTTTTTAATAAAACATTTACAAAATAATTAATGCACACTTTTTTTAAGAGTTAAAAAATGAATGCAATTAACAACTATTTACATACATGTACATGCATTGTTAGTTCCAGCAGGTATCCAGTACTGGGATACACACTGGGACTGTTGATGTTGTAACAACAAGATGTTAAGTCCTGTCATCGACATGACTATTCTACTCATCCAGCCATTTCAGGTCCAGGCCCTCTCCTCGGAAGAACTTCCTCTTGGCACCGTGGTCAAAAGAAAGTTCAGTGTTTGTGTCAATGTCCTTCACAGCCTTGAAGAGGATGGCTTGCTTTTCACCTTCTCCTGTGTTGAAGACGCAGTGAAGTGGCTTCAGGTTGCTCTTTTTCGAAGAATGCTTGATCCTTCTTCCAAAAGTGTCGGCTCCGTGACACTCACATGGACTGTGGCCATCAATGCAGAGTTCCGTCTGCCCAGCTCTGAAGAAAAACAGGCCACGCATGTCTTCTTCTGAGTTGTGGCTCATCATTTGTCTCCCCTCAGCAGCTGTGGTGATGATTCCATGGTAATCACAGACAACTGCACCTTCGGCAAAAGGCTTGGTTGTAACCACTCCTGCAATAAAGAGAAGATAACACTGAGTTAGATCAAAATAACTAAATAGATATTACAGTTTGGCAAACATTTTAATACGTTTTTCTTATGGGTGGAGCCCAACATGATAAAAGGATAATTTAAGTGTTCATATTCATACCCTTACAAGAAAAATGAAAGGTTTTCTTACTTAGCCCTTTCTCTCCACCAAAGTCTTGGGTGACCAGGCCTTTCCAATTCTGCTGAATTGTTTTCTTGTAAGTGTGAGCATCACCCTCAATGGACAGTTTGGAGGCTGGTTTCCACATCTGCCGGATCTCTTCTGGAGTTGGATGGTTGGCTGTCCACCCCTGCTTCTTAATCTGCCTATCCAATTTCCTGACTGATGGTTTCTGATGGATGTATTTTGCTGACAGAAATAATAAAATAACATCAGTCATGCTAGTCATTTATCACACTAAATACATTGCCATGTGTAAGTAATGTATTGCTTTGGTAATCACTGTTATGGATTATGGATTGGAGTACTTACACAGCAGATGTTCCTGTCTCTGGAGATACTGGGAAGATTCTGGGAACCCTGCAGCGACCCTCTTCCTTTTTCCTGGTGGCTGGCCTTCTGTGGAAACTGGGAATGTGGTGATGAAGGTAGAAAAGTCTTTTTCGGTAGGCTCGGAAGGCTGGTCGTCCTTACTTGGTGGAGGGCAGGTCTCTGAAGTGCTTTAAAGATTAAGGAAAATAAGGATTAAAATGAGACACATGAGGACAACTTGGTACACAATTGTGAGATTTAATTAACGTGTTTTGTGTAAAATGAAGATGCTTACTCAATCAAGGATTCCAGCATTAGAGCTCTGGCCAATATAACCTTTGGCAATCGCATTCGATAATGCTGGTTGGCCAGAAAACTGTTATGGGCCATGTGATGTGCCACACCCTCCTTTTTATGGAACGCCGAATTGATTCAAAATGAAATAAATAGGTAAGTAAATGCATAAATAAATATGGCTATGAAATAAACCGTGAAAAAAAATATGTCAATAAATATAGCATACATAAATATAGCATCATATACATATATAGCTGAACCCATTTACATAAATAAATAAATACATGGACCAATAAAAAAATGAACAGAACATAGACATTGATGACCATTGAAGTCGCACTAGAGCAAAAACACAAGTATTATCGTTAATCCACTGCTCGTCAATGCGAGCTAATCAAGCTCACCGATTAGACCAGGGGTGTCAAACTCATTTTAACCGAGGGCCACATCAGCATTATGGTTGCCCTCAAAGGGACAGTTGTAACTACGATGTAAAAACATAGTTTCTAGCTGTAGCTTTTGTGAACATATTCTGCTGCGATTTTGCAGTCCGCCTTTAAATTCTTGGACAATCTGCAGTTTTTCTTGGAGGATACATGTGGCATTATTATCTGTGTTTGGTGTCAAAATGCCAATGGAGATTGTACTCTTTAACGACCGACATCGCCTCATTTAACACAAAATACATACCGTTTTTTCTCCTTGAAGCACAAACATGTATTCACTTTCCCATCTCTCTTGAAACTGCCTTTCATCCAGGGCCGGATGCAGCCTGCTTTGACTGGGGGTGCAGTGAACATTTCTGGGGGGTATCATGATTACGGAAAGGGATCGTATTATTTTTTATATTGATACAATTGTTTAGTTTATCAATCCGAGTGTTAATCAGGCGTGGAGCCAGGCGTTGTAAACATTCAGGGATTATCCGAAACCTAGGACGCATTCTGAGTTTGATGTGATGCTAGATAGGGACTTCCACAGTTAATGCTAGCATGCATAGCGCACAAGTTACTTTTTTTGCCCTTCACAAGAGCGCAAAATAGCTTTGAGCTTTATGTAAAATGAACATAGCCGTTTTCCAATTGGTAAAACCTTGTCTAGTGAAGGTGATGTCTTTATCATTTCTGGCTCCAAATTGTCGACAGGGGAAGCAGAAACATGCATATTGCTTGGCTCAGTACTCTAACCAAGTTCGAGAGCGATACCAACTTGAGTTGAATGCCCAAGGACCTTGGCTGAAAATGCGCATGGGGTACGTTTGCAGAACCGGCTGCATTGGAGTGCTGTCATTCAAACCATTAGTGATGGGAAGTTCGGATCATTTTACTGATTCGGTTCTTTGTATCTCGTTCAGCAAAATGAACAAATCTTTTTTCGAGTCATTCGTTCATTTGAACTGGGAGGGGTGGGGGTTGCTCAACATTTTATCATTTTATAACCCTGGCCTAAATACGTCCACTGCAAACACGTATCATATTCTCATGTTAGTGCATGTAAACCAGCAGATACTATTTTAAAAGAAATTCCTGCATTAAAATAATGTATCATGACAGTTTGTATGATTTGAAATGGTCATTTATTATCACACTAGCATTTAATTATCACAGAAAACAATTACGCTGCACTGAACTATAAGTAAAGTACAAAAAAAAGTGAAAATAACAAAACCTGTAATTATTACTTGTGAACAAATATCATTCATGTCTTACTAAACCTAGTCACGCGAAAGTGAACGAGGTAAACAAATCCTTTCTGTTTCCTCTTCTGAGCCTGCAGGTCACGTGAAAAATTATCCAATGATCCGTATCCGAAGACCCAGTCAAAATGAACGAATCGTTTCTGTTTTTGCTAGCTACCAGTACTGAGCCTGCAGGTCACGTGAAAAAAACTTGTACCCGGCAGATGAACGAATCGTTCCTCCCAACCGTGTCTTCGGATCAATGTTTCGTTCTTCTGACAACCGGGTCTTCGGATCAATGATTCGTTCAATTGCCGGGTATGAGTCTTTGCGTGACTAGGTTTAGTAAGACGTGAATGATATTCGTTTACAAGTGATCATTATAGGTTTAGTTAATGTAACTTTTTTTTTTTTGTTCTCGGCCACGAGAAAATGAACGAATCGCTCTCTGAGACTACTCGTTACTCCCGAGTCATACTAATGATTCGTTCAAAATGAACAAATCGTTCACGAACGACACATCACTACAACTCATGCTCGCCTTCACCCACAGTTCAACTTGGAACTTTGCGTTGAACACTGATTTCTAAGGCCGTATGTCGTCACTCTGCCGTAACATAGCCTAATCGAAATGCATTGTGGGAGATGTAGTTTATGGTCAATGCATGCTGTAAAGCAGAGTAGACTTTTTTCAATAGACCATTTAAGCTCCCAAATGTGGCCCGCCAACTCATTTTATGTGGCCTGCAGGCCTTGAGTGATGTGAATTAGACCTACTTCTTCCATTTTTGTATTCATCAACTACCTTGGCGTCCAGGCAACATTTTGGTTTGATCTAAAATAACTGGTTACCCTGGGCACACCGTAGACGATACCAGAGTGTACCTGTCACATTTTTGGGTTTCTCGAGGCAATATCCATATTAACCACGACATCACAGCCCTTTATGACACTACATTAACAAGGAATACTTAGGTCACTTAACCCAGACTATATAAACACAATACGCTTAAATGCGAACACTGAGGCAAAGGAAGAGTATACAAGTGGTAATATTCTACCCACAACACAATACTGAAGGTGTGGAATTGATGTGATTGAGCATCCAGGTAACTTTGTTATGTGTCTAAAATACATAGATTTGTATTTTGTTTCTAACAAACACACAAGTCAAGTCAGTTTATTTATAGAGCACATTTAAAAACAGCCAATGCCGATCAAAGTCATCACATAAGGCAAAACAACAATAAGTAGGAATAACAGACAAACAACACAATTACAGTGAGCACGAGTGACCCTAAACTGACTCGAAAGCCAAATAATAAAAATATTAAAAAAATACGAGACTTAAATGTCACGGTGGTGGGGGATGAAATTGGCAGTTTATTCCACAGTAGTGGAAGTGGAGTAGGGGCCACAACACATTTATGTCCATCGCGTTTCTTTATTATGTACTATACAAATTAATCGAATCAAATCTTTTTGTATAGGGCGTCCCGCACCTGTGCTAGAGGCAGAGATGTTCACGAGTCCTTTTATCAGAGTCTGAGTCAAGTCTGAGTTAAGAGTCCAAGTCAAGTATGGAGTCTCTGACCATGAGTCTGAGTCATGTCACAAGTCTCAACCCTAATGACTTATCACTACAGCATATCGATTCAAAGTATTTGAATGAATCCTAATTTCACCCAGGCCATTGTTGTAAATATGAGTAAGTGTTTAGCCAACTGGCCTGGTTAATTAAAAGTATGACATTTTACAGATAGTGCTAAGATCCTTAGATACCTTGTACAGGTAAAATACCATTGTGCAACAGAACATGGTCCTCTAAATGAAGGTCAAAACTTTCTTACTACTTATACTAATATCATAAGTTTTAGTTATGCTATCTTATATTTTCTGTATTTCCCCTCAATCAATGAAAACACAAAAGAATACTAAACAATCTATTATGTAGCTGAAGAATATAATAACAGTGCAATGTCAGCTACATTTTTAGCAGCAAATAATAATAATCTAAACAATTAGCTTATACTGCTGTAGCTAACAAATCTTCACCAAAGTGAGCTCCACTAGAGTGCTGTAGTCTATGAATTAATAATCCAAATGAAAGTCCTACTGTATCTGTAAATGTAATGTTATTAGGGCTGTCCCCCACTAAGATTTTCTTTGGTCGACCAAGACTCGACTAAACCTGTTACTGTATATTGCTATTGTTATAGTTTCCGTTACTAGTTGGTGACAACGGGGGACGGGGCATTCTCACCCTTATTATATAAATATAACTTATTTTAGAGTTCTCTCCCCTGGAACAGAGTTCATGTTCCAACCGAGGGGGGCTGGCGCTGTCTTAGTGTCTAGGGCTGCATCAAATACCCTTTTTTGCTCTGCTAAATTGCTGCACTAGTCCACACTTAACCGGTGGGGATCTCATTCTAAATATGACTGTAACTGTTAGCTGCTCCTGACATTCTCTAATCTCTGCTCTCCCCTCTCTGTCCCCCCTCCACACATCCCCTGTGGTGTGGGTGTTTGAGCTGTCAGCACCTGCCTGGCCGTCCGTCTGCCAACGCTGGACCTGGTTGCCAACCGGAAACCAGTCTCCATGACGGGCAACAGCGAGTTTCCCGGTCCCTTCCTACATCTACCAAGTCGAACAATGGATTTTGGTGTTTCAAAACCCATTGACACTTCCCTGCTGTATGACTATGTTAAGCCTGTGTTCTGCTCCTCTCTTTCACCAACCGTCTCTGGAGGAGGGGATCCCTCACTGAATTGCTACTCCCAAGGTTTCTTCCATTTTTTCTCCTGAATTGAGTTTTTCTGTGAGTTTTTCCTTGTCTTCCCTGAGGGTTTAGGTTGGTTGAGGGGCAGTTCTATAGGCGTATGTGAAGCCCTCTGTGACATTCTTGCATGTAAAAAGGGCTATACAAATAAAAGTTGATTTGATTAAACACTTTTGAAAATCGTCTAATCGAAATTTGAAACGTTTTTTTTTCTATAAATGTCACAATGTTTTTCATCAAACCCTTTTGTGTGATATTTTACCTCACTGCTTTAACCCTCGTGCTGCCTTCGGGTCACATGACCCAAAGGTTCACAACGAACCATCGTTGTGTTTACCCAATTTCACCCAATACAAAAACAAATAAAAATAATTTTCTTTTAACCATTGCAATGTGGGGGGTCTGAGACAGCCCGACAGTTAAAAGAAAATGCTTCACTTTGTTTTTGTATGAGGTAAATTTGTCGCAATACGACAGTGGGTCACAATGACTGATGGGTCAGAATGACCCGAAGATAACACAAGGGTTAAGAGATAATATGAAAGAAATACATACGTAATAAGGGAGATTGACAACAAGACAAACATAAATGTACAAACATTTTCCTGATCTGACTCAATGTAGCTGCTGGATATTCCAGATTCAGCCTCTATACAATAATCTATTACTAATAATAAGTCTCGTGTCACCAGTCCTGTTGTTGCCGAATGCCGATATAATACAAAATGCCTGATTGTAAGTGATAATACATAATAACCAATGTACTACAAAATAAAAATATTGTTTGTTTAACATGCAAATCATCAGAGCGCGCTGATCACTGCCTGAAAAAGTGCAGCATGCGAACTTACGTAGAAGCCGAGTGGGGAACGGTGCAACAGAGAAAGATTTTGTTGTCTTGGGAGAAGATAATGTCATTCGATTTGGATGTGATTCTTATAATAGATGGGGACTCGAGTTAGAGACTCGTACTCGAGTCGCACTTAAGTCACATTATCATTGACTTGCGACTTGACTCGACGTATTGCGACTTCAGACTTCACTCGGACTCTAGATGTTAAGACTCGTAGACAATACGAGTCATTAGAAAATACATAGGCCTCCAGAAATCCTCAAAAATTCCTATAGCTAACCCTAACCCTGTCAGTATTTTGCAGGAGAGAAGAAAATTAGAGCAAACGAGAGAGAGGGCGTGGAATAGGACAAGCAAGCATGGCAGCTCCACACGTGCCTTTTGTCATTTTGTTTGGTTTTACCGATATTCAAAGCACAGGAACGAATAAGCGCAGTGCAATATGCAAAATGTGTCTTTCATACCTGCCTAAATCCCCCCCCCATATCTTGGGGCTATAAGATCTGACACCCCCCAACTATGCGAGGGTGTGGACAATCTGGATGGCGACACTAACTGGGTAATAGCTTGTCAACTGGTATTGAATACAATACTTTTTTCACTACTAGACACATTTATAATGAAGCATTGGTATTTCTTTGTATAAGTGGAAATTTTATTATAGGTGACAGTGACAGTTTTTGCCATTCCTAATGTTTGATCATTCATTATCATTCCACAAATTAATCTTAATGTTTACCCAAAATTCTGCCTGCCGTAAACATCCCTGACCTGTTTTCATGATCAAGCCTCAAACTTGTTAAAACTCTTATTTAAATGATCACTTTCTTTCTTTTTTTCTACCTTTTGTTAAATATATGATTATAGTTTTTTGTTTAAAATTAATGTGATGGAACCAATCAAAATGTCATCATTTATTAGATGTTTTTCACTAGCCATTCACAAAGGGAAGGATACTAAAACCAAACACTGTACATTGCAAGTTAGAAGACACAAACTAGGCTGTGGGAAGCAGGATCTATAAAATGGATATGATTGTAAACACAAAACAGTTGTGTGGCAAGTAGTTTACTGAGAGGGAAATAGAAGTAGAATTCTGGTAGGATGGACCTGTGAGCAGGGGCCTTTTTGTAAAATAATGTACTCATTTACCAGACGATTATATGCCAATTAATTGGCATATAGTGCATTTATTAAGTATACATATAACAGCAAGTACAACGTAATCAAGAATCAGAAGTGAATAGTTCTACTAAAAGTGATTCGTACAAATGAATACAAAGAAGGATGCTCGCTTTTACCAGACAGTGACATAACAGCAGTCACAACTACAACATAAAACACATATTACCCTCATTCCGATAATAGGACAGTGTAGCACAACATCGACATCAACATCGTTTTTCAAGTGCAGCTCCAAAGTACGTCTATTTTCTTGAGACAATCATTCGTATTTTACGAGTAGCACGACATACAAATCGTATAGGCTCTCAAGTGCAGCACAACATAACTTATATTTTGATGAAACATGAATTAAATAGCCTACTGACAGTTTCCTCAAGTTTTCCGCTTCTGCGTCTCCGTTTACCGCTACGGTCCAACACCGGCCCGACCAAAAAAAACAAAGGATATAAATTATATCGGCGATTCGGCCCAAAAATGCGTCGGCCCACCGGGCAAATTCCCGATATGCCAGATGGCCAGTCCAGCCCTGTTGTACAATAATCAAGTCCTATCACAAACTGATGAAACAGTGTACTGTATTTGTCATTCTGTATTCTGTACCAAAGGCTTTGAAGACTACTTTCTACAAGAAAATTCAGAGCTGTTGTCTCTTCCACCCCCCCCAAAATCACAGTGGACTGCAGCGTATGATTCGCGCTGCTGAGAAGGTGATAGGCTGCTACCCTCGAGGACCCTGAGGCCAGCGAGAAGATTGTGGCTGACTCCTCCCACCCTGGACTGTTCCAGCTACTCCCCTCTGGCAAAAGGATGCGGTCCATCAGGACCAAAACGTCACACCAAAAGAACAGTTTCTTCCCGTCCACTGCTGGCCTCTTCAACAAGGCCAAGGACTCACACTGATAACACTTGTATCTATACAAGTCTATCCACCACCTATTTGCACGTCATATTGCACCATTTTAAATATTTTGTAACATTTACATCTTACATATTGTTAGCTCTTTAGTATTAAACTTTACTTACAAAACGTTACAAATGTTTTAATTATGATCTGTATGATCATAGTATGCAACTTCCTGCCAGAGTAGATTCCGTGTTTTGAGTAAACTTACATGGCTATACAGCTAATTGAATTAAAAAACTAGCATTGACGGAAGCTTGCATTTCGAGTGCCAATAGTTAATGCTTAGACCGAAAAACATTGCAACACGCATGATCAAGACGTTTGACAGAAGGCATTCGTCTTTTGGTTTAAACAGTGAGGTGGCTCTTAAAAGAGCCTTTGTGGGTTTTGAGGTCAAATGATCGCGGGCAACGTTTAGGCGCGCTCTCCGCGGATGCGGCGGGCCAGCTGGATGTCCTTGGGCATGATGGTGACCCTCTTGGCGTGAATGGCGCACAAGTTGGTGTCCTCGAACAGACCGACCAGGTAAGCCTCGCTGGCCTCCTGCAGAGCCATCACAGCGGAGCTCTGGAAACGCAGGTCAGTCTTGAAGTCCTGGGCGATTTCCCTCACCAGGCGTTGGAAAGGCAGCTTGCGAATAAGCAGCTCAGTGGACTTCTGGTAACGACGAATCTCTCTCAGAGCCACGGTGCCGGGCCTGTAACGATGAGGTTTCTTCACGCCACCGGTGGCTGGTGCACTCTTACGAGCGGCTTTGGTGGCGAGCTGCTTCCTCGGGGCTTTGCCACCGGTGGATTTACGAGCGGTCTGCTTGGTTCTGGCCATGATAGTTGTCTTCTCGTCTCCGTGTTGAAGTTAAGTCCAACAGAATAAGTAAAAGTTTATATGGTCGGTTTGTCGTCCGCTGATTGGTCTGCTCTCCCGAGCAGACTGATTGGCAGACCGTCGACGCTTTCTCCTTTGTCAATTGGACGCGGGGGCCTAGCATCATTTCCCGCTTACACTTGAAACCGTCTGGCTCCACCCTGATCCTTCGCACCGCTGCGCCCAGTGGCGGGCACTTAGTCGATTAATGAATGTGTACAAAACATGTGGCCTAAATTCATTCTTGCATTTAAGATCGATAGTTAATGGAGGTAACTCCAGTTCTATGAGTGGAGCGGAGCCCCATAGGGGAGCTCTGCTCCTATTGGTTTACCCGCTGCCTAGTGCAGCTAATGACTGAAGATCAAAATATACACACACCTGTCACTCACACAGGTGCCCTATATAAGGGGGTGACAGCCGTCACTCATCCTCCCAAAAGTATTAATACAGCCGGGTTGAATAAGTCGAGCTGGGCCTGCAGCCCTATGGGGCTCCGCTCCACTCATAGAACTGGAGTTACCTCCATTAACTATCGTTCTATTTCGTGGAGCTCCGCCCCATAGGGGAGCTCTGCTCCTATTGGTTTAGGCGGAGCGAGCGAGGCCAGATATACCCCCAGCGAGACTAGATCTAAAAGACACATAATCTCACAAGGCACCGAGGACAGACCTGCTGATGTAAATAATACACAGGGTCTGTCCTCCTGGTCAGGCCGCTACTGTGACAGAGAGCCGTCCAGGGTGAAAACAGGAGAGTTTACTTAAAAACTCATGTTGTTCCTCTCGCCTGCACAACAGCTAAGCTGGAGGGGCAACAGAACACATACAGTATAGACATCTCAACTGAGAATGTCTGACTGTCCCACACTTGGCGATAAACCCAACGAACAACTCGCATCTAGGGCCCACAAGAACCTTGCGAGTTGTCATCTCGCTACACCTGATCCACCAGCCATGCTGAGGACAGAATGCGCAAAAGATGAGGAGGAAACGTCCAATAGATAATATCGCACAAATGGTGAAGGCGACGACCAAGACGCCGCTTCACAAATCTCCTCCACTCCTACACCCCTGAGGATGGCGGCAGATGCCGCCACTCCTCGGGTGGAATGAGCCCGAATGCCAGGTGGCACGGGACATCTCATAGACTCTTACGCGAGACCAATAGCCTCGCAGAGCCAGTGAGAAAGTCTCTGTTTGGAGAGTGGCAAGCCAGCTCTCGATCCACCGTAGCAGATCAGTAACTGGGGAGAAGATCTGATGCTTGCTGTGCATTCCAGATAGCGCGAGAGAGCGCGCACTGGGCACAGGCTATGTAAGCGTCTTTCCTCCTCTCCGCTGTGCGGAGGTGGGAAAAAGGCTCTCAGTTCGCAGCTTTGTGCCCTGAACGCTCGGCTAATCACCTTGGGGATAAAAGCCGGGTTAGGACGCAACACCGCTCTTGTTCGATCACCCGAGATGACCAAACAATCCGCGCGTGTTGACAAAGCGCACAAGTCGCTCACTCGCTTAGCCGTAGTCAAAGCGAGAAGCAGACTCGCCTTGAGAGAAAGCAGACGTAATGACACATCGCCTATGGGCTCGAAAGGTGGCCCACACAGAGCGTCTAACACCAGAGATAAATCCCATGTAGGTGTTGACGCTCTCGGAGGCGGCCTGAGCCTACACACCCCAGCCAGAAAACGCTTGACCAGCGGGTGGCTGAACAGTGTCGTTTTGGCGAACCCTTCGTGACATGCCGAAACGGCAGCCGCGTAAACACGAACCGTGCTCGCGGCTAAGCCCTCGTCAAACAACGATTGTAAGAAACACAAGAACATTTCGACCGGACATGAGACCGGGTCAAGGTTCTGTTTTCCACACCATTGCATGAAGGCTCGCCAGCGCGACGCGTACCCTCTAGCAGTAGATTGTGCGCGCGCACTCTGAATGGTCTGAATGACAGCATCAGACAGACCCCGGCGCTCTAAGAGTTCCCTCTCAGTAGCCAAGCCATAAGTGGGCCTCCGATCACTGGAGGGCTCTTCACCAGGCCTCCGGCCTGAGAGAGCGCATCCGTCTGATGAGGTATGGGCCAAGGCCCGCCCACCAGCATCCCCATCATCTCCGGGAACCATGGGGCTCCGGGGCGATCGGGGGCTATCAGAATGACCGACAGCCCGTCCGACCTCACCCGAGCCAGCAAGGGGAGGATGGAGGCCAGAGGTGGAAATGCGTATAGCAGACCTCTCGGCCAGGAACGGTGCGCGAATGCATCGACTCCAAGCGGAGGTCTGTCCTGTGCGCGCAGCGAGAACCACAGAAGACACTGTGTGTTGGCTCGTGACGCAAACAGATCCACCTGTGCTCGGCCGAAACGTGCCCAGATCAGAGACACGATGGACGGTTTCAACCTCCATTCGTCCTCTCTCGGGCCGCCTCTTGACATCAGGTCCGCTCCCTCGTTGAGCAGACCTGGAATGTGCAGAGCTCTCAGGGAGCGTAGGTGCGTGAAAGCCCAAGTCCACACTTCCTCCGCTAAGCGGTGAAGTGCTGGAGAGCGCACCCCTCCCTGTCTGTTGATGTAAGACACCGTCACCCTGTTGTCGGATCTGACGAGAACGTTTTGATCCTTCAACACCAGCGCGAAATGGCACAGAGTCAGTCGAACCGCTTCGAGCTCCAGGAGGTTGATGTGACGCGTCTCTGACGGTTCCCATCTTCCTCCTATCGAGCCCGCCTGACATACTCCACCCCACCCGGTCAAGGACGCGTCCGTAAAGACCGGATAGAGAGATGTCACTCTGCCCATGTCGACTCCGCGCGCCATGACGCGCGGGTCTCTCCAATGGTTCAGATCGGTTTTGACTGATCTCGGTATCACTAGCAGTCTGCGGCGGTGTCGCACAGGATCCAACCGCAACTGAGCAAACCATCTCTGCAGCTTGCGCATGTATAACAGGCCTAATGGCACTACTACATGAGCCGCCGCCATCAACCCCAATAGGGACATCGCCGACAGTGCGGTGATTGTGCGTGAGACCCGGAACGCGCGGAGAGCTAATGAAATAGCCTCTCTCCATGGCGCCGACAGTCTGGCTCTCATCCCAACAGTGTCCAAATGGATACCTAGGTAGGTAAACTGTTGAGCGGGCCATGGAGCGCTCTTCTCCCAGTTGACAGCGAACCCCAACTGGCTGAGCTGACTCACCAGTGAGGTCGCGTCCTGGATAGCTCTGTCCGGAGACTGAGCTAGAACTAACAGGTCGTCGAGGTACGCCAGAATGCGTATTCCTCTCCGCCGTAACGGTTCTAGAGCTGCTTCCACGCACTTGGAGAAAGTTCGAGGAGCCAGCGCGTAACCAAACGGCAGGCGCGTGTACTCGTACTTTTTCCCTTCGAAGGCAAAACGCAGAAATCTCCTGTGCTTCTGTTTGATAGGCACATGGAAATACGCGTCCTTCAGATCTATGCTGATCCCAAAGTCGTTCCGCTGTACACAAGTCAGCAAACGCTTTATCGTCAGCATGCGAAAGGGCCGTTTGGCCACACTCTCGTTGAGCACCCTCAGGTCTAGAATCGGCCTCATCCCCCCGTTTTTCTTGGGAACCAAAAAATAAGGGGAGTAGAGACCCGAGTTCTCCTGATCTCTGGGGACCGGGATCACTGTCCCTTTGGTCAGCAAGCTCGCTATCTCCGTCCGGAGAGCGAGTGCTTTCAGCGGGCAGGACAAGCGTGTCTCCCTCACTCCTCTGAAAGGAGGGGGAGTCCGCATGAACTGGATGGCACAACCCTCTCTCAGTGTCCTGTCTAGCCAGCTTGGCAGTGAGCATGACTCTCGCCACTCTGCATAACGCAGAGAGAGCGGGCGTGCGTGTAGCTGCGGAGCCGCAGACAGGAAACGGCCGTACTCTTGTCTGACCCCAGCTGCCGCTGTGCACCGAATCGGCGGCACAGCCCAAGGTGGGGTCGACTCGAAAGGGCTGGGGCTGCGCCCCCTGACCAAGAGAGGTCTGAGCTCTGTCTGAGCTATGAGCTTCAAGAGGTCTCACAGTGCGGTCAGAGCTCTGGGCGCACAGCCGCAGTGATGGTTCTTGTAACGTGACAACAGAGTCACACGCTGTGTCAAGGTGCACAGAGACGGGTAGCGGTCTGGCCACACGCTTGCTAGCTGGGCCAGACTCCGCTACGAGTGCAGTGCTTGATGGTTCGGCGTCACTCGTTGAGGACAACTCGCGAACCGAAACCAACTCATTAACCCGCTCGACAACAGTACGAGTGCTCAGCTCTGTACTCGTCAAAGGCGTAAGAGGCACTGAATGGAACACTTGTCTTTCAGGGAAAGAGTAGAGTGGAGGTCCAAGCCTCTTTATTTCATTCAGATAGACCGGGGTGGGGACCGAAGCCTCGGTCCCCGCCGCCAGTCACGCTCTCCTCTTCCTTCCCCCTCCGCCACCACGCCAGCCGGCGTTAGGCGGGCGGCTGTGACCCGCTCTCTCGGGGGGAACAGCCAAGGGTGGAACAGGTGCCGCGGGAGGAGCAGCCTGCGTCGCAGCGGCCGCTCGTGCCACCGGACGGCGAGCTCGTTTCCTCCTGCTTTGCGAGGTACCGGAGGAAACAGAGAATGGAGCAGCGTGAGGTTTCTTCTGCAGGGGCATATGCCCTAGCAGGTGCTTCCTCTCCTCCTCCAGGCGCGAGAAGCGTTCGGAGGCTGACGCCACAGCCGGTCCGAACAGGCCCTCGCTAGCCACGGGAGCGTTGAGTAGGGCGGACTTGTCCGCCTCCCTCATGGCTGTTAGCGACAGCCACAGGTGGCGATGAACCACAACGCTGTTTCCCATCGCCCTGCCAGCGCAAATCGCTGCCCCCTGATTCAGGTGGAGCGCGGCAGATGCCATCCTGGCAACCCACGACGTCTCCTCGGCCGACAGTCCCTCAGGCCTCTCCGTGGAGAGTTTGGAGACCGCCGCCGTCAGAAGGGCGGCGTTCCCAGAGGCAGCCGCTGCCTGCGCACCCCAGACATACGCCTTGTCTGCCAGAGAGGCAGTAAGCTTGTCCCGGGATGATGGCAGGGTCGCCTTCCTCGCCGTCAACCAAGCGCTCGCCCCTGGCACCAGGTAAGCGGCGAGGGACGGTTCCAAGGGTGGGGGACCGGACTTCGCTGCCTCACCCAGCCCGCTCACCCTCGTGAACGGGAGGAGCGCCTTGACCGGGGCGTTAGCCACCGCTGGCGCTTCCCATGAGCCCTGCATAGTCTGCCAGTCTCGGCATAGTGGGGCATAAGGGCTTCGAGGCCTTACTGCGTTTTGCATGAGGGCCGACATCCCACGGGTCATCTTCCTCCACAGGAGGAGAGGCCGGCAGGGGAACGCCCATGATTTTGGCTGCCTTCGCGATGACAGACGGGAAGTCTGCCCTGCGAGACAGCGCTGAGGAGGCGGGAGGGGCGGGAGCCGGCTCTTCGTCATCCTCTGAGGTCGAGGTCAACTCGCGCCCTTTTACCTCAGAGAAGTGCGGGGGGGTTGAACGCAACACGCTTGGGCAGAAAGCCTCCACAGGAGGTTCCCGCCCAGGCGCGTGCACCTCAATAGCCGCCTCGAGGTGGTCCTCAAATTCTGAACTCTCCTCCTCGGAGAGCAGAGCAGAGACCACATCTTCGAGGGGCTCCTCCACCTGAAAGAAGTCGTGACGCAGCCGCCTCTCCGAGACGGAGAGGCCAGCGCACGACAAGCAGACAGGAGGGTTCACCAAACCGTCCCTGGCATGCCGAGGTCCCAAGCACACGAAACAAAATTCGTGGTGGTCTCCATCGGCCTCCAAGAAACGGCACCGGCATTGGGCTCTTAAAAGAGCCTTGCGCGGAAGCGGTGGAATGGAAACGCTCATTTCAGATATTCTTTAATCTTCAAGCCACTAAATTCGAGCAACCCGTGCTGACTTTTTTGGGAGGGAGAGTGACGGCTGTCACCCCCTTATATAGGGCACCTGTGTGAGTGACAGGTGTGTGTATATTTTGATCTTCAGTCATTAGCTGCACTAGGCAGCGGGTAAACCAATAGGAGCAGAGCTCCCCTATGGGGCGGAGCTCCACGAAATAGAACTCCAGTTCTATGAGTGGAGCGGAGCCCCATAGGGGAGCTCTGCTCCTATTGGTTTACCCGCTGCCTACCCACTCACCTGTGTGAGAGACTGAGTGGTGCGTGTCTGTCGTTGCCACGGTGATTGTGCAGCTATGATTGCTAAACCGCTGAGGGCAGAGAATAAGAGAAATTTAGCTAGAATCAACACCTCAAACAAGTTAACCTAGACGCAAAACTATACGTCCAATCCCAAAAATAAGGATATTTTCCGAGACCCAAGACTGCCAAAACCAGAGATGTCCTTTAGATGTCTGTGCGGTCAGAAATACGACTCTAACGGCAGTTTCAAAATCTTGTTCTTTTTGCTTTCTCTGACGATTTTGCCACCAGATTTGCATTGGTCTCTATGGGGCGAGAGTTGGACTTTGTCTCGCTTTCGTGGGGCTCTGAACAAATGTGTACGTCTGTTGGATTCAACAGACAACCAGCACAAAATTAGCTATCTATTGATCCAAAAATGAAGCATGAAGAGTGAAAATTGGCAATGCTGGCAAACTAGAAATATTTTTTGAAGAAGTTTTCGAAGCTCCCCTCCACTCTAAGCGTTCCAGTCTGCACTCTAGGCTTTCACATACACACCCATGTAAATCTCAGAAACGGCTTGAAAAAGTAATGAAACATAATCAGTGATATTGAAAAAAGTTGAATAGATATCAAAAAGCTGATTGTTTTTTTTTATAGTTTTGGGTTTTGTCAACATTTTAAAGTTTAAATGGTGGCTCTAGCTGAAATATTGAGGAAGAAGAAGGATTTGGCAGTTGAAGTTTTAAGAAGTTTGAGAGGATTAGAAAAAAAACTCAATTGGAAAACCATGTTAAAAGTATTATGAATATTGATTTATATCAGGGGCGGAGCAAGGGTTGTGTCTCAGGGGGGGCGGAAACTGATTGGGGGCCACCCTGTTATTAACATTTTGCAGTGCAATAAAATATAACAATAAAAAGTAACCAATGGCAACCTCTATTGTGAACAGCACATATAATAAATGTGTTCAGTCATCATAGCCCCTAATGTGCAAACAAAATGTAGGCCTAGGCCACTAGCCTCGCATTCAGCATTCATTAGAATCTTTCACACGCAGTAGGCCTACACAAATCCATGCATAACATGGGTTTAATGATCTGTCCATTTACCAAATACACTATATTCAAATTCAACAATAAGAGGTCATAAGCCCCCCAAAATGAAGTTAAAGACAGTAGCCTATAGTCATCCTAACAGTGGCAACTAATAATAAGCAAACATAGGCCTATATAACAATTCTTTCAACAACAATTTGGGCAAGCTACACGCAATACCAAGCCCCCATGAAAAAAAAACGAGTGTGCAACACACACATGCGTGACGCGCACTGCAGTTGACCACCTACAGGCATGCTACGATTGAACTAAAATTCCACTAGACTATAATCATTTTCTTTTCCGAACTGACATGTATTGTGCATCTCTCAAAACCAGCAAACTCATAGCCTACACACAGGTCAAAACACATTATTTATCAATTTCAGACGGCTGAAAGTCCTCTCTGCCTTAGCACTGCTTATCGGAATTGTCAAGTAGGCCTACCTAAATGCGATAAAGAATAGCAAGGTTGGGGAAAGCACGGTGCATGTCGTTGTCAATGAGAAATGGTAGGATGCTGTGCGTGTTTAGTTCATGTTTTTCCATGCTCAGCTCACGGTAGCCTACTACGAAGTGTAACAAATTCATCAACCACATCATCGGCCTTAGACAGATATTCAGAATAGAACTCCGCAAGCGCTCTCCGAGCAGCATCAGGGTGACAAAAATGTTTCGGGTTCATCACAGCAAATTTCTCAGCCATTCTCCTGAAATCAGCAAAGCGATGCTCAAACTGCGAAAGTTTAGTCAACGTTTATCCTACTGTACGTCTACTACGTCTCTACGTCACGTAAACAAATTGAAAATGTATATATATTTAGTAAAATGGTCTTTTAGTTAATCCCCATGCTTGATGGAGTAACAGGAATGAATGAGACACTAAAACCACCTGATGATCACGATAATCCTTGTTCATAGCCCAGGAACACTGAGCCACAATAATAATCTCACCTAAATAAGGAATCTGATATATTTGCGAAGAGATTGCACACAACTATATTGAAAAACTATATTTTGTAAAATTGTCTACCATGGCCATATTCAAAGTTTTGTTGCCAAAGAGAAATTATGAAAAAGAAAAAAACAATCATAGATCGCGGGGCCCAAGGGGGCGGGGCCCGAGGTTTACGGCGCCCCCGCCCCCCTTCGCTACTAATTTATATTAATTCAAACATAAGAAGTAGAAAGCTGAAAAGTCATAGCAGTCATAGCATGAAACTGCTGAAGCAGCATTCCAACAATAAATGACAAGAAGCTGGAAAACATAACTTAAGCAATAACTCTGGTTTACCATGGAATCATTAATAGATTTTGTTTTACCATTAGCTGTTCATGTTCATGTTAGCTGTGCTGTCAGACATACAGGCTATAGTTACATATTTTGGGTGACACGTAAGCTGTAATTACAGGGTCACATCTCTCTCTCTGTACAGGTCTGTGCTAAGTGGCTCTCCATATTTTTACTTTTTAAAATCCAAAATGTGAATGTAATTTCAACAGCAGCACAACCTTACTGCATAATAGTTCTCTTATCTGATGCCATCACTAGGCTGATTTAAGAATTGAATTTAGGCTGCTATATTTAACAGTGAGTTCATTTCATTCAGGTGTGAGGATGGTGGATCAGAAAAGACAGAGGAGGGCAACAGGTAGGTCTAACATTAGATGGAAGTGTAGGGGGAGCCACTTGATACCAACAGATTCATTTCTTCATATTATTAATATGGAAAAGCTAATATGGAAAATCTATTACTTAATGTTTGTTTGACAATATGTCTTAGTGGAGAAGAACACAGGCAAGGAGTGAATGAGACAGACATGAGGTCGGCGATGGCATCAAATAGAGATGAGACCAGTGATGACATCAGGTAGGAGTTATATTAGTTAGCAAACAACACTAAATGTCCAGTACGGTTTGAAGTTCTGTTGACCAATGTCCGGCACACTTATTTATTTATTTGTTTTGGGAGGGTGTTTTTTTGGGGGGGTGTCAAAATCGTTGCTGCATTCCCCTCTGACATTGGGTAGTTGCGCCCCTGAGGTTATGGAGGTTACAGCTACTGTAATCCACCTTCTCCCAGAAATGCTTGAATGTGAGGGAAACATGCTACAACATACTAATGAGGTTCCCTCGGGTGTCTCTGAGGGGTGCACCGCACCCTCCCCGGCCCCATGGGTCCTAGTTTTTCCTTTCAGCCTCCAACTTGGCCTCAGCCCGGTCTCTCTTCTCCTTGTCCAGCCTCCGGCGCTCCTGCTTCTCCTGGATCTGGAGGGATTCAAGGTTATGAAGGAATATGGTGAGGAATACTGACTCTTCTGGAACCACATGTACCAGAGGTTTAAAGATGGATTCAGCATATATTATGACAGAGAGGCTCCCCATAATGACACCATCAAATATACACATAGGGGCCTACAGTATATATTCCATATAGTCCCTGCTACAGCAATCAAACATCTGAACAATACAAATGTGGGATCTGCATTATCAAACTCACAAAGCCAAAAAGTCAAACTGTAACTGAAACAATACCTGATTACCATAATAACAAAAAGTCTACTGAGATCGAAGAAGCAAGGATCAATATATTATCCTATATAGAGAGCCAAATAATAATTGCCATTAGCAGTTTGTTTCATGGCAACTTGAAGAATCTGTGGGCGCTGTTAATTTGTGGATTTATTAAAACAATAATCCATGAAACAGTGTTTTATTTGTATCATCCATTTTACCTCCGGGGCCCCATATCTTCCCACTGCAGGACCCAATCCAAGTTCTTTAATGAAATCACAGAAAACTAACGGTAGATGGTGGACTCTGATGGGACTCTGATGGGACCCCGACTGGAAAACAATTTGATCTGATGGGAGTTTGACTCGTTAGTGTGAGTGAGAGATAGGCTAAGGTGAACCAGTATCATTTAAAATGCTAAATTAAAGTGTATTATCTAAATAGTAAGATAATTACTACATGATAATAATGAAACAAATCAATACAGAAAATACCTTCAATCATTAACGAAGGTAATCACAATAATTAGGCACTTAACGCACCGGAGCTCGTCGAAGTGACTGGTATAGCTTCGTCTTGTAGGGATATACACCCAACCTGCATACTAAAATTGGGACACCGACTATATGAAAGAAAGATTGCCTCACGCATACACATTCAAATTGGACCATTGTCAGTTTACTCAGGGCTGCAGTAGACCGAATGTGACGCTTTTGGAAGACGAATATGTAAACACATGTTTGGACTTCTGCATGCACAAACTGTAAATCCTGTAAATATGTTTCACAACACTAAACATATTACTAGAATGTGATGCATAAAATAAGAAACATGTAACATGACATTAAGTCATGTTAGAACTGTATTTACATGAACAAAACTTTTAATGATCATTTCAGTCATCCTCAGTTCACTTTCGTCTTCAACTGTTGAGAGCACTCCTCCAGTGGTGTGTGCAGGAAGGTGTGATTGTTATTTAACATTACAGTCCCTCTGGTGCAAATGAACGACTGTCCCAGATGAATGTCCGACCTAGTGACCAGTGACAAAGGGGTTTGATCATTCGGGTCACTGCCAATACAGCCCTGTAGGAGGTGTGAGACCCATCAAGAAGAAAAACTGTCCAGCAACTCAAATTTTAGCATATGAGAGGTGGGGGGCAGGGTGACACCCAACCTTACAGTGTGGAACCAGAAACATGTACACTACACAAACATCCACATAGCCTACACTCAACTTGCATCGAGATTGGAAAGAATACAAATAAAATACAATATTTCCCTATATCGTTTACAATATACTTTCAGGTTAACACTAGATGCGAAAATACTTTGCACTAGATCAAATTCCAGGATTTATAATATATATATATATATTTTAGCAAAAGGATAATAATTGAATTATAGGAAGTGCATGTGTGTCACATAGGGGCCTACATTTGTGTGTAGACAAGTTATAAGCGCAATTAGTATGTCCCATTATTTTAGAGCGGCAAAAATAAGCTTCAAGACTGAAAAAAAACTATTTTGTAAATCAGATAAACGTAGCCTAACTAATAAACGCATTTTGCATGTAGGTATTCAAACATGGCTCAAACGAATAATTAGACGATACAATCACCATCTAGCGACCATTAGGCCTACGTGTCAGTAACAACGTCCCTGTCTGTAGACTCACGGGCAAATGTGGCCATGGCTCGCTTTTGTGTTAGGCTTCCATTTCCAGTTTTCATGATGTTCATGTATGGTTCCAACAGCTGAACAAAGTATTTCTGCTTGCCCATAGCAATGTCTTTCCAGGACGATAGGCCTATGCAAAAGCTCCCTTATCCACATTCTGGAGCGTCCATATCCTAAGGGCTACTCTTCCAACATACTCGTCCATACTCTTCCAACAGTGTAATAAACTCTCCTGGCTTGAAGAAGTCCTAAATCCAGAAGATTAGTCTTTTTTTATGCTTGGATAAAGTCCTTCGGATATAGTCCATGAGTAGCCTAGTACAGCATTACATTACATACAACTGAGGACATAATGAACATATTTTAACAGTCGCAATACGAAAATATCTTATATTTTTGGGTAGATTCATGTGGTAAAGGTTCATTCTGATAGAAGAACAGGATTTTTTTTTTTCCTATTCACCTGTAGTACCTCCCCTTAAGTGGACAAACAGGGTCCAAGGATGAAGGGGTGGATGAAGAAAGAAGGCTGAAAACGCCAGACATCGTTCAAATGCACAATCGTGAGCTTGTCTTAGCTATCTCTGAAGTGTTTCAAGCTTGGTGCTTAACGGATGTAAAATATATAATTATATGTACAAATATGTCTGATTAGATCTGCTAAATTAATGAAACGTAAAATATACATATTTTCCCTCTCTGACTGAAGTTCCCTCCCATTGCAACGCCCTCCAAATAAGGGAATGGCCTCCTTCACGTCCGCTTACACAACATAAATACGCTGTCTCTGGGCAAGCTTAACTATTCTCATCGGTGAAAACTACAGACTTGTAGAACAATGTCAGGAAGAGGCAAAGGAGGTAAAGGACTCGGCAAAGGAGGCGCCAAGCGTCATCGCAAGGTTCTCCGTGATAACATCCAGGGCATTACCAAGCCCGCCATCCGCCGCCTGGCTCGACGCGGTGGTGTGAAGCGTATTTCAGGCTTGATCTACGAAGAGACACGCGGTGTGCTGAAGGTGTTCCTGGAGAACGTCATCCGTGATGCTGTGACTTACACAGAACACGCCAAAAGAAAGACCGTGACCGCCATGGACGTGGTTTACGCTCTGAAACGTCAGGGACGTACTCTGTACGGCTTCGGCGGTTAAAACATCCACAAGTCCATTAACCGAGGTTCAACACAAAGGCTCTTTTAAGGGCCACCCACGTGTTACAGATCAGAGACTTTATTTCCATATTTCGGGTGTTTAAAAATTGTGATCTTTCTGGCTGTGAAATGATTTGTACCTTTAGAGTACTGTATAAAGGCATAATGAACACCTTGAGTAGCATAATATCGTCCGCAGTGTTCCGGTGGTCACGCTGTATCTGACGCATTTGAGCCAATGGTATTTATTGTAAAGCGGTTCATTATTCAGACTTCAACTGTTAATAGGCTGCTTGGGATCTATAAATGGGTTCTATTAGCCGGATAGGGGGAGCGCGTTTGACCGAGATGTGTCAGGTTCAAATCACCCTATACTGTGCATCACCTTAGATATTTAGCAGACGCTCTTATCCAGAGATACTAGCATCTGCTCAATGAGTACTTTATTAAAACTATTGTAGGTACCATTGACTCGCGTTGTACTGCGGTAAACTGCTGAGGGAGTTCGGCGCAACTTCCTAGCTTTGAGCAAAGAGTATAGAAGAACAATATAAGTTATTTGCTTTGAATAACCCCATCTCATCCAAGCATACAGCAAACATTTCCGCTGTGACATTAATGATTGATGAAGTTGATTGGCTGAGGATTTTTCAGTGTAAAAAAAGTCGAATATTTCCTTTCAGTTTTCATAACTAGGTTGAGTCATGACTACTGAAGGGAAAGGGGGGGGTCGGTAAATCCCACGCACGCGCAGTAGATTTCACTATAGCTCGGGAAAGTCACATCCCAGCTGAGTGCAGCAACTAGCCGGAGGCGTGCCTAAACATTTGCATGTCTCCCGCTACATATACCGGGTAACCAGCCGCTGTTCTTATTATCCGTTTCTGAGAAGCAACGATACAATGCCTGAGCCAGCAAAGTCCGCGCCCAAGAAGGGCTCCAAGAAAGCCGTTTCCAAGACTGCCGCAAAGGGCGGGAAAAAGCGCAGGAAGTCCAGGAAAGAGAGCTACGCCATCTACGTGTACAAGGTACTGAAGCAGGTCCACCCCGACACCGGCATCTCCTCCAAGGCCATGGGAATCATGAATTCCTTCGTCAACGACATTTTCGAGCGTATCGCCGGAGAGTCGTCTCGCCTGGCTCACTACAACAAGCGATCAACCATCACCTCCAGGGAGATCCAGACCGCTGTCCGCCTTCTGCTCCCCGGTGAGTTGGCCAAGCACGCCGTGTCCGAGGGCACCAAGGCCGTGACCAAGTACACCAGCTCTAAGTAAACGGGCTCTCTTTCAAATTCACCCCAAAGGCTCTTTTAAGAGCCACCCACTGGTCTCTACAATTGAGGAAGTCCATCGCACTTGTTTGAATGTTTCTATATTGCTGCATGGTATGTGAAACAACTATTGACTGCCGTGAACAGACAAGTTATTCTGCAAACTAAACAAACACAGTACAGTGTTTCAATAATTTAAGGACGGTGCAATAGTAACATCACGATTCCTCAATAACAATTGTCTTTGCAGTATGCCTTTGTAGCCCAGGTTAATCACATAATGATCGATACATTTGCTTATCATAGATCATTCTTTCAACATATGTAAATATTCAATAAGTGCATAAAATGGCAGTTTTTTTAATTAGTAATCATGTACCGACGGCAACTGTTGCAGCTGTGTAGAATCTCGTGGCTGCAATGTCATCGGGCGCGAGACTTCAGCGTCCTGTGTGGCGCGAATGGAGAGGGACGCGACTCATTTCATAGTAAAGGTTCAAATCATACCCACCACTGTAAATCAACTCAAATTAGGCTATGTATAGGCCTATTCTAAAGCCATGATTGGTTGGTGTTGAGTAAAGCAATGAGTGTTTGCACATGTGAGGAGTTAGAGTAAGCAGAGCCTGTTTAAGGCACTGATGAATTATTGTGGCATTTTGATTGGTTATGTTTGAAAAAGGAAATCAATGCTTCCTGTTAGAATTGTGTGTGTTACGTGGAGAATTGTGTGTTGTGTTTTGCAAAAAGTGTTTTATGAAATTGAAAACTTGAGTCAAAGGCCCAAAATGTGCATATGATTTTGAAGATTTGAGGTGTAGTTCTGGAGTTTGAGTGTCAGGTTTATGAAATTGTGTGAAAAGTAAGGAATTTGTGTCTAAGCATTTGAAAAAAAACTAAGTACCGATACTAGAAAAATCTACAGTAAGAAAGTATTTGTACTTTGTTACTTCCCATCTCTGTTGACTAGGAAAGTGCCACATGCATGAAACTTACTCTGCTTACTCATACTAGTCCCCTCAATGTACAGTAAGAATTTTTTGATACTGGGTTATACAGAACATAAATTACATGGGGGTGCATTTTAGGGCAGGGTATTTAGGGTATTATGTCTTGCCAAAAAATTAAGCAACAGCAAAGAAAACGTTGCACTCGATCAAATTCAAGAATCTTGCTTTCTTGACTTTTCTAGATCTGTGTGTTTGGTCACCAAGTATTTAAAATGGTTTGTTCTAGTTTAAAGCTATTTTGCTTATGTTTCTGTAAAATTGCAATACTCAACTGACTTCCGAATATACTGAAGTGACTTCCGGATATATTTAAAATGTTCTTACATTCTCTAAGCTTCTTACTCATCCTTATAAGACTTGAGCATTTCATATGCGTGTGTAAATGTGTTTCCCATGCGTCTGTGCAAGCATTTAATATGTGTGTATGTACATTTTCAGTAGTATGAGTGAGTGTGTGAACATTTCACATGTGAATGTGTTTCAAAGTGTGTGCGAGGATTTCACATAAGGTGGATGTGAGTTTTCAGTCGTATGGATGTGTGTGTGAACGTGTGTGTGTATGTGTGAGGACAGTCTGAATCATTTCCTAAACAGCCCATCATACAAACAGGCTATTAGGAACTAAATACAACCACTTGTCCAGCCTAATGAAATAAATGAAAAGTCCTTACGACTCATACATTCCCCATCACCAACAGCATGGATATTAACATGTACTGGATCTGACGAGTCCGGCTCATACTGAGCAGGTAGAGACCAGACACACACACACCATCCACGGAATACAGTCACGCTGTAGGCTACAGTAAGTCTCACAGTAACAAGTAACAAGTCTTACAGTAGGCTACTGCAAGATTTACAGTAAGGATTGTGTCCTTGGAGATGAAAAACTAGGGGAGGGAGAGCAATAGGGAGACCAAGATTTCCCAGACTTCAACCTCCGGTCCACAGCCCCACACTGTGTTTTGTATCTCCCAAAATAGACCAGTTTTAAGCCCCTGGTACCCCAGCTGCGTATTCTAAAACAGTTACGTTTCTCGACAGATTATTTGGCTCACTGGAAAACGTTTTCTCGTTTTCCACGACGGCCGTTTTAAATACTATTGGGGTCAAATGGCACAAACAACACGGTGCGCAGAGCTCCCTCCGCGAGGACAACGGCGATGATTTGAGCCGGCCACAACAAAACATAGAGTGCCTCCGGTCCACATACCGTTTTATTTTGAACGTTGAAAAGGCTGCTTGCTGCCCGATTTACTTCCAGACCGCAGCTCAATTCCAACAGGGATTTTTTAGCCCGTTGTTCACCGGGAGAAAACACAAGTGCCAACGGATAGCAGCAACGGAGAGAAACTGGGTTGAGGGTTGAGTCTATACAGTTCTCATGTTGTATTTAAAGTCAGCGCTCTGATCGCCGCAGCGCTAAACAGCAGCCTCGCACATTCAAATCGCACACGTCCCACGAGTGTTTAGACATGGCAGAAGTCGCTCCAGCTCCCGCTCCTGCAAAGGCACCCAAGAAGAAGGCGGCAGCCAAGCCCAAGAAGGCTGGACCCAGCGTCGGCGAGTTGATCGTCAAGGCGGTGTCCGCTTCCAAGGAGAGAAGCGGCGTGTCCCTGGCAGCGGTCAAGAAAGCCCTGGCGGCCGACGGCTACGACGTAGAGAAGAACAACTCCCGCGTCAAGATCGCAGTGAAGAGCCTCGTCACCAAAGGAACCTTGGTCCAGACCAAAGGGACGGGCGCTTCGGGCTCTTTTAAGATTAACAAGGAGGCGGAGGCCAAGGCAAAGAAGCCCGTTAAGAAGGTCGCCGCTCCGAAAGTCAAAAAGGCAGTCGCCAAGAAACCCGTTGTTGCCAAAAAGCCCAAGAAGGTCGCTGCGAAGAAGCCCGCAGCTGTCAAGAAGTCACCCAAGAAGGCTAAGAAGCCCGCGGCAGCCAAGAAGGCAACCAAGAGCCCCAAGAAGGTGAAGAAGACCGCAACACCCAAGAAAACAGTGGCCAAGAGTCCCAAGAAGGCAGCCAAGCCCAAAGCAGCCAAGCCCAAGGCAGCCAAGGCAAAGAAACCAGCGCCTAAGAAGAAGTAAACCTTAGTCCGCGTCTGTCCGTATTACAAAAAAAGGCTCTTTTAAGAGCCACCCACCTGTCCTGAAATGTGCATGATGACCATGTTGTTTGCTCGTGTAGGCTACCAAACACTTACACATGCATGATGGTCTTTCATAATGCTTAGTTAACTTGGAGTCTTTGGAACCCACTTCTGTTGCACCTTAAATTATCTTAGTCTCAGACATTAGCTAAATCGATGATAAATAAGATACAAAAAAGCAAATGGACTAGTTGCAATGGCACTTCCCATTTGGGATAATCTAGCGAGAAAACCATGACAAATGAATAACATGATACAGCTAGCTAATTTGAGAAATATACGTTGCATGAGACTTTCATTGGTGAAAGGGCTTCGTGGAACTGTAGAGCTGCATATAAATGGTGCTTCTGCTATTAGCAACTTGCAAATAGTTGCCTGGAATATTAAGGGTGCAAATCCAATTTAAAACCACTATCACCAACTGGATAATTCTAGGCCTATAGCTCTGATAAATATGTATGTGGATATATGAAACTGTTGTCACTCCACGATTGACGATTGTATAGTGGACTTTGCATTCATTCATCCATCCATGCCACATTAATGTATGTGATTGGCGCCTTAAAGGGGGAGCGACTGGATGAACAAAGAGAGGTGAGGAGGGGAGGGAGACAAGGCGACCAAACGCGCCTTCTGCAGGAGAGAGAATGGCTCCACCCCCGAGTTTGTCGCCACCTACGATTGGATCAAGACCCAACCGACATTGTGACCAATGAAAGCGTTTACCACCAGCTAGCCTATAAAGTCTGTACTCCGACAGACGCTTTTCACTACTCGTTTGAACAGAAATATCAGGAAGATGAGCGGAAGAGGCAAAACCGGAGGCAAAGCCAGGGCTAAGGCCAAGACCAGTTCTATTTCGTGGAGCTCCGCCCCATAGGGGAGCTCTGCTCCTATTGGTTTACCCGCTGCCTAGTGCAGCTAATGACTGAAGATCAAAATATACACACACCTGTCACTCACACAGGTGCCCTATATAAGGGGGTGACAGCCGTCACTCTCCCTCCCAAAAAAGTCAGCACGGGTTGCTCGAATTTAGTGGCTTGAAGATTAAAGAATATCTGAAATGAGCGTTTCCATTCCACCGCTTCCGCGCAAGGCTCTTTTAAGAGCCCAATGCCGGTGCCGTTTCTTGGAGGCCGATGGAGACCACCACGAATTTTGTTTCGTGTGCTTGGGACCTCGGCATGCCAGGGACGGTTTGGTGAACCCTCCTGTCTGCTTGTCGTGCGCTGGCCTCTCCGTCTCGGAGAGGCGGCTGCGTCACGACTTCTTTCAGGTGGAGGAGCCCCTCGAAGATGTGGTCTCTGCTCTGCTCTCCGAGGAGGAGAGTTCAGAATTTGAGGACCACCTCGAGGCGGCTATTGAGGTGCACGCGCCTGGGCGGGAACCTCCTGTGGAGGCTTTCTGCCCAAGCGTGTTGCGTTCAACCCCCCCGCACTTCTCTGAGGTAAAAGGGCGCGAGTTGACCTCGACCTCAGAGGATGACGAAGAGCCGGCTCCCGCCCCTCCCGCCTCCTCAGCGCTGTCTCGCAGGGCAGACTTCCCGTCTGTCATCGCGAAGGCAGCCAAAATCATGGGCGTTCCCCTGCCGGCCTCTCCTCCTGTGGAGGAAGATGACCCGTGGGATGTCGGCCCTCATGCAAAACGCAGTAAGGCCTCGAAGCCCTTATGCCCCACTATGCCGAGACTGGCAGACTATGCAGGGCTCATGGGAAGCGCCAGCGGTGGCTAACGCCCCGGTCAAGGCGCTCCTCCCGTTCACGAGGGTGAGCGGGCTGGGTGAGGCAGCGAAGTCCGGTCCCCCACCCTTGGAACCGTCCCTCGCCGCTTACCTGGTGCCAGGGGCGAGCGCTTGGTTGACGGCGAGGAAGGCGACCCTGCCATCATCCCGGGACAAGCTTACTGCCTCTCTGGCAGACAAGGCGTATGTCTGGGGTGCGCAGGCAGCGGCTGCCTCTGGGAACGCCGCCCTTCTGACGGCGGCGGTCTCCAAACTCTCCACGGAGAGGCCTGAGGGACTGTCGGCCGAGGAGACGTCGTGGGTTGCCAGGATGGCATCTGCCGCGCTCCACCTGAATCAGGGGGCAGCGATTTGCGCTGGCAGGGCGATGGGAAACAGCGTTGTGGTTCATCGCCACCTGTGGCTGTCGCTGACAGCCATGAGGGAGGCGGACAAGTCCGCCCTGCTCAACGCTCCCGTGGCTAGCGAGGGCCTGTTCGGACCGGCTGTGGCGTCAGCCTCCGAACGCTTCTCGCGCCTGGAGGAGGAGAGGAAGCACCTGCTAGGGCATATGCCCCATGCAGAAGAAACCTCACGCTGCTCCATTCTCTGTTTCCTCCGGTACCTCGCAAAGCAGGAGGAAACGAGCTCGCCGTCCGGTGGCACGAGCGGCCGCTGCGACGCAGGCTGCTCCTCCCGCGGCACCTGTTCCACCCTTGGCTGTTCCCCCCGAGAGAGCGGGTCACAGCCGCCCGCCTAACGCCAGCTGGCGTGGTGGCGGAGGGGGAAGGAAGAGGAGAGCGTGACTGGCGGCGGGGACCGAGGCTTCGGTCCCCACCCCGGTCTATCTGAATGAAATAAAGAGGCTTGGACCTCCACTCTACTCTTTCCCTGAAAGACAAGTGTTCCATTCAGTGCCTCTTACGCCTTCGACGAGTACAGAGCTGAGCACTCGTACTGTTGTCGAGCGGGTTAATGAGTTGGTTTCGGTTCGCGAGTTGTCCTCAACGAGTGACGCCGAACCATCAAGCACTGCACTCGTAGCGGAGTCTGGCCCAGCTAGCAAGCGTGTGGCCGGACCGCTACCCGTCTCTGTGCACCTTGACACAGCGTGTGACTCTGTTGTCACGTTACAAGAACCATCACTGCGGCTGTGCGCCCAGAGCTCTGACCGCACTGTGAGACCTCTTGAAGCTCATAGCTCAGACAGAGCTCAGACCTCTCTTGGTCAGGGGGCGCAGCCCCAGCCCTTTCGAGTCGACCCCACCTTGGGCTGTGCCGCCGATTCGGTGCACAGCGGCGGCTGGGGTCAGACAAGAGTACGGCCGTTTCCTGTCTGAGGCTCCGCAGCTACACGCACGCCCGCTCTCTCTGCGTTATGCAGAGTGGCGAGAGTCATGCTCACTGCCAAGCTGGCTAGACAGGATACTGAGAGAGGGTTGTGCCATCCAGTTCATGCGGACTCCCCCTCCTTTCAGAGGAGTGAGGGAGACACGCTTGTCCTGCCCGCTGAAAGCACTCGCTCTCCGGACGGAGATAGCGAGCTTGCTGACCAAAGGGACAGTGATCCCGGTCCCCAGAGATCAGGAGAACTCGGGTCTCTACTCCCCTTATTTTTTGGTTCCCAAGAAAAACGGGGGGATGAGGCCGATTCTAGACCTGAGGGTGCTCAACGAGAGTGTGGCCAAACGGCCCTTTCGCATGCTGACGATAAAGCGTTTGCTGACTTGTGTACAGCGGAACGACTTTGGGATCAGCATAGATCTGAAGGACGCGTATTTCCATGTGCCTATCAAACAGAAGCACAGGAGATTTCTGCGTTTTGCCTTCGAAGGGAAAAAGTACGAGTACACGCGCCTGCCGTTTGGTTACGCGCTGGCTCCTCGAACTTTCTCCAAGTGCGTGGAAGCAGCTCTAGAACCGTTACGGCGGAGAGGAATACGCATTCTGGCGTACCTCGACGACCTGTTAGTTCTAGCTCAGTCTCCGGACAGAGCTATCCAGGACGCGACCTCACTGGTGAGTCAGCTCAGCCAGTTGGGGTTCGCTGTCAACTGGGAGAAGAGCGCTCCATGGCCCGCTCAACAGTTTACCTACCTAGGTATCCATTTGGACACTGTTGGGATGAGAGCCAGACTGTCGGCGCCACGGAGAGAGGCTATTTCATTAGCTCTCCGCGCGTTCCGGGTCTCACGCACAATCACCGCACTGTCGGCGATGTCCCTATTGGGGTTGATGGCGGCGGCTCATGTAGTAGTGCCATTAGGCCTGTTATACATGCGCAAGCTGCAGAGATGGTTTGCTCAGTTGCGGTTGGATCCTGTGCGACACCGCCGCAGATTGCTAGTGATACCGAGATCAGTCAAAACCGATCTGAACCATTGGAGAGACCCGCGCGTCATGGCGCGCGGAGTCGACATGGGCAGAGTGACATCTCTCTATCCGGTCTTTACGGACGCGTCCTTGACCGGGTGGGGTGGAGTATGTCAGGCGGGCTCGATAGGAGGAAGATGGGAACCGTCAGAGACGCGTCACATCAACCTCCTGGAGCTCGAAGCGGTTCGACTGACTCTGTGCCATTTCGCGCTGGTGTTGAAGGATCAAAACGTTCTCGTCAGATCCGACAACAGGGTGACGGTGTCTTACATCAACAGACAGGGAGGGGTGCGCTCTCCAGCACTTCACCGCTTAGCGGAGGAAGTGTGGACTTGGGCTTTCACGCACCTACGCTCCCTGAGAGCTCTGCACATTCCAGGTCTGCTCAACGAGGGAGCGGACCTGATGTCAAGAGGCGGCCCGAGAGAGGACGAATGGAGGTTGAAACCGTCCATCGTGTCTCTGATCTGGGCACGTTTCGGCCGAGCACAGGTGGATCTGTTTGCGTCACGAGCCAACACACAGTGTCTTCTGTGGTTCTCGCTGCGCGCACAGGACAGACCTCCGCTTGGAGTCGATGCATTCGCGCACCGTTCCTGGCCGAGAGGTCTGCTATACGCATTTCCACCTCTGGCCTCCATCCTCCCCTTGCTGGCTCGGGTGAGGTCGGACGGGCTGTCGGTCATTCTGATAGCCCCCGATTGCCCCGGAGCCCCATGGTTCCCAGAGATGATGGGGATGCTGGTGGGCGGGCCTTGGCCCATACCTCATCAGACGGATGCGCTCTCTCAGGCCGGAGGCCTGGTGAAGAGCCCTCCAGTGATCGGAGGCCCACTTATGGCTTGGCTACTGAGAGGGAACTCTTAGAGCGCCGGGGTCTGTCTGATGCTGTCATTCAGACCATTCAGAGTGCGCGCGCACAATCTACTGCTAGAGGGTACGCGTCGCGCTGGCGAGCCTTCATGCAATGGTGTGGAAAACAGAACCTTGACCCGGTCTCATGTCCGGTCGAAATGTTCTTGTGTTTCTTACAATCGTTGTTTGACGAGGGCTTAGCCGCGAGCACGGTTCGTGTTTACGCGGCTGCCGTTTCTGCATGTCACGAAGGGTTCGCCAAAACGACGCTGTTCAGCCACCCGCTGGTCAAGCGTTTTCTGGCTGGGGTGTGTAGGCTCAGGCCGCCTCCGAGAGCGTCAACACCTACATGGGATTTATCTCTGGTGTTAGACGCTCTGTGTGGGCCACCTTTCGAGCCCATAGACGATGTGTCATTACGTCTGCTTTCTCTCAAGACGAGTCTGCTTCTCGCTTTGACTACGGCTAAGCGAGTGAGCGACTTGTGCGCTTTGTCAACACGCGCGGATTGTTTGGTCATCTCGGGTGATCGAACAAGAGCGGTGTTGCGTCCTAACCCGGCTTTTATCCCCAAGGTGATTAGCCGAGCGTTCAGGGCACAAAGCTGCGAACTGAGAGCCTTTTTCCCACCTCCGCACAGCGGAGAGGAGGAAAGACGCTTACTAGCCTGTGCCCAGTGCACGCTCTCTCGCGCTATCTGGAATGCACAGCAAGCATCAGATCTTCTCCCCAGTTACTGATCTGCTACGGTGGATCGAGAGCTGGCTTGCCACTCTCCAAACAGAGACTTTCTCACTGGCTCTGCGAGGCTATTGGTCTCGCGTACGAGTCTATGAGATGTCCCGTGCCACCTGGCATTCGGGCTCATTCCACCCGAGGAGTGGCGGCATCAGCCGCCATCCTCAGGGGTGTAGGAGTGGAGGAGATTTGTGAAGCGGCGTCTTGGTCGTCGCCTTCACCATTTGTGCGATATTATCTATTGGACGTTTCCTCCTCATCTTTTGCGCATTCTGTCCTCAGCATGGCTGGTGGATCAGGTGTAGCGAGATGACAACTCGCAAGGTTCTTGTGGGCCCTAGTTGCGAGTTGTTCGTTGGGTTTATCGCCAAGTGTGGGACAGTCAGACATTCTCAGTTGTGATGTCTATACTGTATGTGTTCTGTTGCCCCTCCAGCTTAGCTGTTGTGCAGGCGAGAGGAACAACATGAGTTTTTAAGTAAACTCTCCTGTTTTCACCCTGGACGGCTCTCTGTCACAGTAGCGGCCTGACCAGGAGGACAGACCCTGTGTATTATTTACATCAGCAGGTCTGTCCTCGGTGCCTTGTGAGATTATGTGTCTTTTAGATCTAGTCTCGCTGGGGGTATATCTGGCCTCGCTCGCTCCGCCTAAACCAATAGGAGCAGAGCTCCCCTATGGGGCGGAGCTCCACGAAATAGAACGATAGTTAATGGAGGTAACTCCAGTTCTATGAGTGGAGCGGAGCCCCATAGGGCTGCAGGCCCAGCTCGACTTATTCAACCCGGCTGTATTAATACTTTTGGGAGGATGAGTGACGGCTGTCACCCCCTTATATAGGGCACCTGTGTGAGTGACAGGTGTGTGTATATTTTGATCTTCAGTCATTAGCTGCACTAGGCAGCGGGTAAACCAATAGGAGCAGAGCTCCCCTATGGGGCTCCGCTCCACTCATAGAACTGGAGTTACCTCCATTAACTATCGGTCATCCCGCGCCGGGCTCCAGTTCCCCGTGGGTCGTGTTCACAGGCTTCTCCGCAAGGGCAACTATGCGCAGCGTGTGGGAGCTGGCGCACCCGTCTACCTGGCCGCCGTGCTGGAGTACCTCACCGCTGAGATCCTGGAGTTGGCCGGCAACGCGGCTCGTGACAACAAGAAGACCCGTATCATCCCCCGTCACCTGCAGCTGGCCGTCCGCAACGACGAGGAACTCAACAAACTTCTCGGTGGCGTTACGATCGCTCAGGGTGGAGTGCTGCCCAACATCCAGGCGGTTCTTCTCCCCAAGAAGACCGAGAAGGCCGTTAAGGCCAAGTAAAGACTAAACCTTTGTTTCACGTTCCCCAAAGGCTCTTTTAAGAGCCACCCACTTCTCTTCAAAAGCGCATTGTCTTTCAATACTTATCAAGTGACAAGTTTGGTGGACTCTAAATGAAAGCTACAATACATATTTAAAGATCCTGTAAAGTGGACCTGAAAACGAGTTTTAAGTTCGCCACACCAAAGAATTTGTTATTGACTACCCATCCAAATTCGAATGAATAGCAGAGGTATCTGGTATGAGTTGGTGAAAACCGCTAAATTGATATTAGGCTACTCGGTGTAGAATGATATTTTGGTGAAATGGTAGCTAATGTGTTAAAAGTAGCCTAGTTGGAGAGCTTGCTGTCTGGTGTCCATTTTTACTGTTACAGCTCAGGGGAACATTTCATTTATATATGCATGTATGTTTCACTCATTGAACAAGTAAATTGTAATTATATTCGGTGTTATTTTTTCATTCGAATTTGGATGGGTAGTTAATAACACATTATTCTGTGGTGTGGCAAACTTATAATTAGGGTGCTTTCACACCTGACATGTTTGGTCCGTTTCAATCAGACCATGGTTCGTTTTCTCTGAAAGTCCGGTTCGTTTGGAGAGGTGAGAACACGCATTCGAACTCTGGTGCGGACCAAACAACCGAACCATGGTCCCCCTAAAAAGACGGGACTCGGTCCGGTTCCAAGTGAACCATGGTTCAGTTCGCTTTAGGTCTGAACGTAATCGGACTTAATATTGATCTATTCCAGGAAGCAAACCAAAATGTAGTGCATTGTGGGTTGAAAAAGGAATTTACACTTTGCGGAGACAGCCGTGCCACTCATTAACAGCGAAATTAGTTTAGGGAAAACGTGGAGGAATGATGAAGTGAAGGCTCTTCGGCAAATATGGGCTTATGATCATATTGCAGATACCTGTGGAGACACATAAGAGTGAAGAATTAAAATTATTTAGTGATATACTGAAATAAAGGGTCATTGTTGCACGGTGGACCAATGTTGGTTCAAAGTTAAAAAACGTAGACAGCTAAAAGTGCGTGATGTTCTATGGAAAAGTGGTAGCTCGTCAAAAAAATAATTCCCATGGTTTGATAACCTGGATATAATCCTGAGTAAAAGGCCAACGAGCAACCCAAAAAACTTGGTCGTGCAACACCAAATCATAACAATTAAAAATAGTATTGCAATCGCAATACGCTACTGTTGCTACATTGTTGTTCGTGACAAGTGATTTTCCCTCACACATTTTCTGTCCAATAGATAGACAACCTGTACGACAGTATGTCATTGTTTTTTTTTTACAAACGTCATTGTTTTTTTACACACGTTGGTTCGCTTAAAACAGGACCGTGTGAACACTATCCGGAACTAATGAAAAATGCACCAAAGTAGCAACTCATCCACTGATTCGGACCAAGCAAACGGATTAATAGGTGTGAAAGCACCCTTAGTTATCAGGTCCACTTTACAGGATCTTTAATGTACAAATTCCTAGACTGGTTATGATATCACGTTGGTCTATTTCAGGTAGGGGCCTCTGTGCTAGATTTGACCTCTGTCTGTGACCCTGCCAGAAAGTAAAATGAACTGAAGTTAATTTGTTATTGTTGAGTCTCACCTATAAAACACAACTGCATCAAAAAGAGACCAAAAAACTATCGACATAAGCCTCTACAAGTATTTTCCCTTCACTCCTGGAAATGTGTGTCAGGGCAATGTGAGCTGAGAGTCTGGGGGCATAATTGACCCTTTTGAGCTGACATGTTCTCAGTGAGAGTGAACATGTGTTTATTGCCCTTGTTGTTTTTTTGTGTTCAGCTGGGCCTGGTGTACAGGTAAGACCTACTCATCTGCTCAAGCTGAGGTCATTTTAAATTGAATTTTCAAAAGCAATTATTCACAACATCAAAATAAAACCAAGAAAGAAATATAGGAGTAGAAAATGTATTCAATCATGCAACTATTAACATAAGTGTGCATGTGTCTTTTTTAATAAAACATTTACAAAATAATTAATGCACACTTTTTTTAAGAGTTAAAAAATGAATGCAATTAACAACTATTTACATACATGTACATGCATTGTTAGTTCCAGCAGGTATCCAGTACTGGGATACACACTGGGACTTTTGATGTTGTAACAACAAGATGTTAAGTCCTGTCATCGACATGACTATTCTACTCATCCAGCCATTTCAGGTCCAGGCCCTCTCCTCTGAAGAACTTCCTCTTGGCACCGTGGTCAAAAGAAAGTTCAGTGTTTGTGTCAATGTCCTTCACAGCCTTGAAGAGGATGGCTTGCTTTTCACCTTCTCCTGTGTTGAAGACGCAGTGAAGTGGCTTCAGGTTGCTCTTTTTCGAAGAATGCTTGATCCTTCTTCCAAAAGTGTCGGCTCCGTGACACTCACATGGACTGTGGCCATCAATGCAGAGTGCCGTCTGCCCAGCTCTGAAGAAAAACAGGCCACGCATGTCTTCTTCTGAGTTGTGGCTCATCATTTGTCTCCCCTCAGCAGCTGTGGTGATGATTCCATGGTAATCACAGACAATTGCACCTTCGGCAAAAGGCTTGGTTGTAACCACTCCTGCAATAAAGAGAAGATAACACTGAGTTAGATCAAAATAACTAAATAGATATTACAGTTTGGCAAACATTTTAATACGTTTTTCTTATGGGTGGAGCCCAACATGATAAAAGGATAATTTAAGTGTTCATATTCATACCCTTACAAGAAAAATGAAAGTTTTTCTTACTTAGCCCTTTCTCTCCACCAAAGTCTTGGGTGACCAGGCCTTTCCAATTCTGCTGAATTGTTTTCTTGTAAGTGTGAGCATCACCCTCAATGGACAGTTTGGAGGCTGGTTTCCACATCTGCCGGATCTCTTCTGGAGTTGGATGGTTGGCTGTCCACCCCTGCTTCTTAATCTGCCTATCCAATTTCCTGACTGATGGTTTCTGATGGATGTATTTTGCTGACAGAAATAATAAAATAACATCAGTCATGCTAGTCATTTATCACACTAAATACATTGCCATGTGTAAGTAATGTATTGATTTGGTAATCACTGTTATGGATTATGGATTGGAGTACTTACACAGCAGATGTTCCTGTCTCTGGAGATACTGGGAAGATTCTGGGAACCCTGCAGCGACCCTCTTCCTTTTTCCTGGTGGCTGGCCTTCTGTGGAAACTGGGAATGTGGTGATGAAGGTAGAAAAGTCTTTTTCGGTAGGCTCGGAAGGCTGGTCGTCCTTACTTGGTGGAGGGCAGGTCTCTGAAGTGCTTTAAAGATTAAGGAAAATAAGGATTAAAATGAGACACATGAGGACAACTTGGTACACAATTGTGAGATTTAATTAACGTGTTTTGTGTAAAATGAAGATGCTTACTCAATCAAGGATTCCAGCATTAGAGCTCTGGCCAATATAACCTTTGGCAATCGCATTCGATAATGCTGGTTGGCCAGAAAACTGTTATGGGCCATGTGATGTGCCACACCCTCCTTTTTATGGAACGCCGATTTGATTCAAAATGAAAAAAATAGGTAAGTAAATGCATAAATAAATATGGCTATGAAATAAACCGTGAAAAAAAATATGTCAATAAATATAGCATATATAAATATAGCATCATATGCATATATAGCTGAACCCATTTACATAAATAAATAAATAAATAAATACATGGACCAATAAAAAAATGAACAGAACATAGACATTGATGACCATTGAAGTCCCACTAGAGCAAAAACACAAGTATTATCGTTAATCCACTGCTCGTCAATGCGAGCTAATCAAGCTCACCGATTAGACCAGGGGTGTCAAACTCATTTTAACCGAGGGCCACATCAGCATTATGGTTGCCCTCAAAGGGACAGTTGTAACTACGATGTAAAAACATTGTTTCTAGCTGTAGCTTTTGTGAACATATTCTGCTGCGATTTTGCAGTCCGCCTTTAAATTCTTGGACAATCTGCAGTTTTTCTTGGAGGATACATGTGGCATTATTATCTGTGTTTGGTGTCAAAATGCCAATGGAGATTGTACTCTTTAACGACCGACATCGCCTCATTTAACACAAAATACATACCGTTTTTTCTCCTTGAAGCACAAACATGTATTCACTTTCCCATCTCTCTTGAAACTGCCTTTCATCCAGGGCCGGATGCAGCCTGCTTTGACTGGGGGTGCAGTGAACATTTCTGGGGGGTATCATGATTACGGAAAGGGATCGTATTATTTTTTTTATTGATACAATTGTTTAGTTTATCAATCCGAGTGTTAATCAGGCGTGGAGCCAGGCGTTGTAAACATTCAGGGATTATCCGAAACCTAGGACGCATTCTGAGTTTGATGTGATGCTAGATAGGGACTTCCACAGTTAATGCTAGCATGCATAGCGCACAAGTTACTTTTTTTGCCCTTCACAAGAGCGCAAAATAGCTTTGAGCTTTATGTAAAATGAACATAGCCGTTTTCCAATTGGTAAAACCTTGTCTAGTGAAGGTGATGTCTTTATAATTTCTGGCTCCAAATTGTCGACAGGGGAAGCAGAAACATGCATATTGCTTGGCTCAGTACTCTAACCAAGTTCGAGAGCGATACCAACTTGAGTTGAATGCCCAAGGACCTTGGCTGAAAATGCGCATGGGGTACGTTTGCAGAACCGGCTGCATTGGAGTGCTGTCATTCAAACCATTAGTGATGGGAAGTTCGGATCATTTTACTGATTCGGTTCTTTGTATCTCGTTCAGCAAAATGAACAAATCTTTTTTCGAGTCATTCGTTCATTTGAACTGGGAGGGGGGGGGGGGTTGCTCAACATTTTATCATTTTATAACCCTGGCCTAAATACGTCCACTGCAAACACGTATCATATTCTCATGTTAGTGCATGTAAACCAGCAGATACTATTTTAAAAGAAATTCCTGCATTAAAATAATGTATCATGACAGTTTGTATGATTTGAAATGGTCATTTATTATCACACTAGCATTTAATTATCACAGAAAACAATTATGCTGCACTGAACTATAAGTAAAGTACAAAAAAAGTGAAAATAACAAAACCTGTAATTATTACTTGTGAACAAATATCATTCATGTCTTACTAAACCTAGTCACGCGAAAGTGAACGAGGTAAACAAATCCTTTCTGTTTCCTCTTCTGAGCCTGCAGGTCACGTGAAAAATTATCCAATGATCCGTATCCGAAGACCCAGTCAAAATGAACGAATCGTTTCTGTTTTTGCTAGCTACCAGTACTGAGCCTGCAGGTCACGTGAAAAAAACTTGTACCCGGCAGATGAACGAATCGTTCCTCCCAACCGTGTCTTCGAATCAATGTTTCGTTCTTCTGACAACCGGGTCTTCGGATCAATGATTCGTTCAATTGCCGGGTATGAGTCTTTGCGTGACTAGGTTTAGTAAGACGTGAATGATATTCGTTTACAAGTGATCATTATAGGTTTAGTTAATGTAACTTTTTTTTTTTGTTCTCGGCCACGAGAAAATGAACGAATCGCTCTCTGAGACTACTCGTTACTCCCGAGTCATACTAATGATTCGTTCAAAATGAACAAATCGTTCACGAACGACACATCACTACAACTCATGCTCGCCTTCACCCACAGTTCAACTTGGAACTTTGCGTTGAACACTGATTTCTAAGGCCGTATGTCGTCACTCTGCCGTAACATAGCCTAATCGAAATGCATTGTGGGAGATGTAGTTTATGGTCAATGCATGCTGTAAAGCAGAGTAGACTTTTTTCAATAGACCATTTAAGCTCCCAAATGTGGCCCGCCAACTCATTTTATGTGGCCTGCAGGCCTTGAGTGATGTGAATTAGACCTACTTCTTCCATTTTTGTATTCATCAACTACCTTGGCGTCCAGGCAACATTTTGGTTTGATCTAAAATAACTGGTTACCCTGGGCACACCGTAGACGATACCAGAGTGTACCTGTCACATTTTTGGGTTTCTCGAGGCAATATCCATATTAACCACGACATCACAGCCCTTTATGACACTACATTAACAAGGAATACTTAGGTCACTTAACCCAGACTATATAAACACAATACGCTTAAATGCGAACACTGAGGCAAAGGAAGAGTATACAAGTGGTAATATTCTACCCACAACACAATACTGAAGGTGTGGAATTGATGTGATTGAGCATCCAGGTAACTTTGTTATGTGTCTAAAATACATAGATTTGTATTTTGTTTCTAACAAACACACAAGTCAAGTCAGTTTATTTATAGAGCACATTTAAAAACAGCCAATGCCGATCAAAGTCATCACATAAGGCAAAACAACAATAAGTAGGAACAACAGACAAACAACACAATTACAGTGAGCACGAGTGACCCTAAACTGACTCGAAAGCCAAATAATAAAAATATTAAAAAAATACGAGACTTAAATGTCACGGTGGTGGGGGATGAAATTGGCAGTTTATTCCACAGTAGTGGAAGTGGAGTAGGGGCCACAACACATTTATGTCCATCGCGTTTCTTTATTATGTACTATACAAATTAATCGAATCAAATCTTTTTGTATAGGGCGTCCCGCACCTGTGCTAGAGGCAGAGATGTTCACGAGTCCTTTTATCAGAGTCTGAGTCAAGTCTGAGTTAAGAGTCCAAGTCAAGTATGGAGTCTCTGACCATGAGTCTGAGTCATGTCACAAGTCTCAACCCTAATGACTTATCACTACAGCATATCGATTCAAAGTATTTGAATGAATCCTAATTTCACCCAGGCCATTGTTGTAAATATGAGTAAGTGTTTAGCCAACTGGCCTGGTTAATTAAAAGTATGACATTTTACAGATAGTGCTAAGATCCTTAGATACCTTGTACAGGTAAAATACCATTGTGCAACAGAACATGGTCCTCTAAATGAAGGTCAAAACTTTCTTACTACTTATACTAATATCATAAGTTTTAGTTATGCTATCTTATATTTTCTGTATTTCCCCTCAATCAATGAAAACACAAAAGAATACTAAACAATCTATTATGTAGCTGAAGAATATAATAACAGTGCAATGTCAGCTACATTTTTAGCAGCAAATAATAATAATCTAAACAATTAGCTTATACTGCTGTAGCTAACAAATCTTCACCAAAGTGAGCTCCACTAGAGTGCTGTAGTCTATGAATTAATAATCCAAATGAAAGTCCTACTGTATCTGTAAATGTAATGTTATTAGGGCTGTCCCCCACTAAGATTTTCTTTGGTCGACCAAGACTCGACTAAACCTGTTACTGTATATTGCTATTGTTATAGTTTCCGTTACTAGTTGGTGACAACGGGGGACGGGGCATTCTCACCCTTATTATATAAATATAACTTATTTTAGAGTTCTCTCCCCTGGAACAGAGTTCATGTTCCAACCGAGGGGGGCTGGCGCTGTCTTAGTGTCTAGGGCTGCATCAAATACCCTTTTTTGCTCTGCTAAATTGCTGCACTAGTCCACACTTAACCGGTGGGGATCTCATTCTAAATATGACTGTAACTGTTAGCTGCTCCTGACATTCTCTAATCTCTGCTCTCCCCTCTCTGTCCCCCCTCCACACATCCCCTGTGGTGTGGGTGTTTGAGCTGTCAGCACCTGCCTGGCCGTCCGTCTGCCAAAGCTGGACCTGGTTGCCAACCGGAAACAGTCTCCATGACGGGCAACAGCGAGTTTCCCGGTCCCTTCCTACCTCTACCAAGTCGAACAATGGATTTTGGTGTTTCAAAACCCATTGACACTTCCCTGCTGTATGACTATGTTAAGCCTGTGTTCTGCTCCTCTCTTTCACCAACCGTCTCTGGAGGAGGGGATCCCTCACTGAATTGCTACTCCCAAGGTTTCTTCCATTTTTTCTCCTGAATTGAGTTTTTCTGTGAGTTTTTCCTTGTCTTCCCTGAGGGTTTAGGTTGGTTGAGGGGCAGTTCTATAGGCGTATGTGAAGCCCTCTGTGACATGCTTGCATGTAAAAAGGGCTATACAAATAAAAGTTGATTTGATTAAACACTTTTGAAAATCGTCTAATCGAAATTTGAAACGTTTTTTTTTTCTATAAATGTCACAATGTTTTTCATCAAACCCTTTTGTGTGATATTTTACCTCACTGCTTTAAGAGATAATATGAAAGAAATACATATGTAAGAAGGGAGATTGACAACAAGACAAACATAAATGTACAAACATTTTCTTGATCTGACTCAATGTAGCTGCTGGACATTCCAGATTCAGCCTCTATAAAATAAGCTATTACTAATAATAAGTCTCGTGTCACCAGTCCTGTTGTTACCGAATGCCGATATAATACAAAATGCCTGATTGTAAGTGATAATACATAATAACCAATGTACTACAAAATAAAAATATTGTTTGTTTAACATGCAAATCATCAGAGCGCGCTGATCACTGCCTGAAAAAGTGCAGCATGCGAACTTACGTAGAAGCCGAGTGGGGAACGGTGCAACAGAGAAAGATTTTGTTGTCTTGGGAGAAGATAATGTCATTCGATTTGGATGTGATTCTTATAATAGATGGGGACTCGAGTTAGAGACTCGTACTCGAGTCGCACTTAAGTCACATTATCATTGACTTGCGACTTGACTCGACGTATTGCGACTTCAGACTTCACTCGGACTCTAGATGTAAAGACTCGTAGACAATACGAGTCATTAGAAAATACATAGGCCTCCAGAAATCCTCAAAAATTCCTATAGCTAACCCTAACCCTGTCAGTATTTTGCAGGAGAGAAGAAAATTAGAGCAAACGAGAGAGAGGGCGTGGAATAGGACAAGCAAGCATGGCAGCTCCACACGTGCCTTTTGTCATTTTGTTTGGTTTTACCGATATTCAAAGCACAGGAACGAATAAGCGCAGTGCAATATGCAAAATGTGTCACATGAAAATAAGAGATGCAGGATCAACAGCATCAAACTTCATCAGGCATCTTAAAACACACCCGAGAGGTCAGTTTTCTGTAGTGTAATGTTAGCCAAGTACGTATGGTGGCTATAGCTAAAGTAAACGTGTGCAAGGGCAGGATATCGAGTGATGACTTGGCATTTAGTTAAGACTAACTAGCTATCACATTTAGGGCTGTCCCCACTCAGTCGACTAGTCGATTTTCTGGTCGATATGCTCTTGGTCGACTAAGATTTTTTAGTCGTGCTGCTTTAAGGCAGTGTGAGATCTGATTCCCGCTTGTGTCACCATTGCTGATTTAAAGAAATGTTCTACAGAAATTGTAGGTGATATTATTTAAGACAAATAAAGCAACTCAAAAAATATTTAATTTAAAAGAAAATTTGTTACTGTTTTCCTTTTCGTTAATCTGCGCTTTGTTTTGTTTTTTGCACACGGCACGAGCACAATTGGCTGCCGAACTACAAACTCTGCCATTGCCTACTTTGTCGGTGTTATTAGTCAAAATGAATGCAAACTCTGCCAACAACGGTTTATTTTTCATAGTTCAATGTCGAATATGATGTAGCCTACCACCTGAAAAACGTAAGTTGGCCTACTTGGCTCATGCTAACGCGCTGGGTTGAAAAATGAATATGCCTCTGGCTAGAGGTTACTTCCTGGACATCTTGCACACGAACACGGTGCTCAATAAGTCTCAAACAATTTAAGACTTGGTCATCGATGTCTATGTTCTGTAGAGCACTTATCCACCCAAGTACCTCTACAAAATCTTCAGTGTGTGCCAAAATGATGTCCCCTGACAAGCCATGATGATCAATTAGAACAGCTATAAGGCCAGCATGCTATCTCTAACACCACTAATACCAACATCTGCACTACAGCTTGTTTTTCTCCAGGTACCCCACAAGGTCTGCCTATTACCTAGTGCAGTTGCTTTGGTCTGAAAATAACCACGACCCTCTCCTTTGCATGTAGGATTGGAAATAAATACAGCAAAGAAATAAATGTGGCAATAGGAAATAAAAGTCCCATGAAATAAATAAATGTATTTTGAAAAATGTCATTCTGAAATAAGTAGGCCTACATGTATTTATTTATTTAGGTAAATGGATTCAGCTATATATTTATATGATGCTATATCTATATATTTATTGCCAACTCTTTTTTTCACGGTTTATTACATACATATGGTTATGTATTTACCCATTTATATATGAAATTTTGAATCAAACGGCATTCCATACCTTTTGGTTCTTCATAAATGTTGCTGCTGCCTGTGCCTCAGCAGCCCTTCGGACCTCAATACTACTGGCAGGTTGGAGATTGTAGCTACAGGAAGAACATTTGACATGAAAAGTTCATTGTGATGTGTCTGATAATAGGGTGAAATACAAGAAAGTGTTAACATTTACTCATCAGCACATGGATGTAGGTAGGAACATACCTTTCATGGAGTCGATAGACGTCTTTTGTGACACTGTGAAGAGGTTTGCCATGGGATGAAATGAAAAACTTGTCGCAACTATCCTTGAGATATCCAGGGCGAATTTCCTTGTAGTACGCCTGTAACCACTGTGGGAACAAGAAAGACAATTACTTGACTGCAAAACATTGTGAGTAATATATCATTTGTATCATACAAAAATAACAATGGTAAAACACATTTGGCTGCTAAAGGACTTACAGCTTCCTCCTCCAGTGTCAAGGCAAGTGTGACGATCTGTTGTGTTGTTGTTCTGTGGTGGCGGATGCCAATCAGAGCCCTGCCACCAATATGCTTTCTACTCTTCCACTCTTTCACCTGGAAAACATGGAACATATTTAAATGCATTTCTGAATAACCCTTACAGCATATTCTGGGGATAAACTCCTTCAAGCTGTTAAACTAGATGCACTTACAGTCATGCCCTCCACAGCTCCTGGGAGCTGAAAGTGACGAAACACCATGACCGCTTCACAGTAATAGCGGAATGACGTCTTTTCACTGTCAAAGACATGAGATTCATCCATTAACTTCCTGAGGATGTTAAGGAAGTCTTCCTTAGCGACGTTCAAAATTTCCTGGCAATCTGCAACGCTGCGCATGCCATCGGTTAATCGATTCTTTCTAGATTAAGAAGATAATAGAGAAAATGGGAGACAGGTTATTAAACACACCACACTCAGGATTGCAGTAGTAAAAAACAAAGACATTAGTGGTAATATGACAATACAGAATGAATAGTACTTACTTTATGCTGACCGTTTCATGTACACGAGCCTTGACAACCAGCTTCCTCAGTGTCTGCAGCAGCTCCTTGTACGCTTGGCACATGGAGTGGAGCTTTGCGCCTTCCTTTCCCAGATCCAGCTTTATCTTCAGGAAGCCTACGAACCGTTTCATGTTCTGGATGTACTTCAGAATGGTGACTGCGCTCATGTCTGTCAGTCGTAATCTTGTCAAGTAATCTCGTGTCTCTATGCTCTTCTTGAGGAAGTCCAGATTTGGCTCATCCCCCCTGGGCTGCAAATACCGCAGGAAGCGTGACACTTTGTCAACCTTTGAGAGAGACGATGAGAAATAAATGTTAGCATTAACATCATAAGAAGAAAGTAGACATATGGAACATTATTGAAATGGGTGTTCTGGCTCAAAATGTATGTGTAAAGTGATCTTACCTCCTTTTGGCAGTCGGTGATGCCGAGACTGTCCGTGACGTACCTTTTGAAGTCCGAAATGAGACTGGCATCATCAGGAAACTTTGAATATAGACCCGCCTTTTTCATTTTCATACGCACACTGGGGGGAAAAGACGAGGGGAAGAATTAAATGACAAGTTGTAGAATTGAAAAAAAGTTGTAGTCCAGATCATAAATTCTCCTTCAACATAGCACATGTATGCAATTTATGATACTTACCTTTGCCAGGAAGGGTCTCCTGTCCTCTCATCCAGATCAGAAGAGGACAAGTCGCTGTCATCAGTCCCTTGTGGTGAAGAGGGGGGAGAGGTGCCAACACATATGGTGGCAGTTGCTGAGGTGTCGTCACTTGCAGAGTGTATGGCCATGGTCTCAGGGGGCATGTTTCTGATGAAGTACTCCATCCCAAGAAGCTCCTTCACCAGGGCCGAACGACATTCCAGGTGGGGTAGCATCTCACAGATACGGTTGTAATCCCAAATCCTGGTCCGGGCCCAATTCTTGGTGGAATCCTTGGCCTTCTGCACCTCAGACGCTCTTTCTTGTGGTGTGCTGTTTTTCATACAGACCTTGGCCAGGTGTTGAGACAACGCATCCTGTAGCTTTTGGCACAGCAGACAGTACACAAGTCTGCGATTAATAGACCTTCAAGATGAACACAAAAAGGTACAAAAAAATACATTCATAACAGTGAAATAAAAAACTCTTAAGCTCAAAATGCAGAAAATGCCATTGAAGGAAACATCCATAACATAAGAATGTTTTGCTGTAATAACATCAGTCTTACCTCTTCTCAGATTGTTCAGCCATAGTGAAAGTAGAGTAGTGAATGGTTCTTCAGGTAAGCAGGTAGAAGTTCAGGTCAGAAGGTCAATATCACTAGATGAGCAGAACTGTGCAGTGCTTGAAATGTCCTCTTCTATTTATACAGAAATATCTACCAAGCTCACCTAGTGTGATGTAATTGTAGCAGACGGAACCTACATCTGCTTAGTAGGGGTAAATAACTCTTCCCTGAAAGGCTGGAGATCAAAAGATCTGAGTCCCTAACCCCCAGATCAACTAGTCTCAGCCAAGTTTATGCTTTCGGATTTGGAAATGTCACAGTGATGACCTAAAGAATATAACACAAGCGTAAGTGTCTATGTGTGCACCTTACCCTGTATATCCCTGACCGACTATACTTTACTAGCAGAGGATGAGACGGCCCCTACTCCAGAGAAGATCAAGAATTTCACAGTTTAAGCAATAGTTTAAAAGTTTCAAATTAGTGGTGATTTAACATACTAAATCAATTGGGAAAATAAATAAATGTGTATAGAATTTTACTCAAAATCGCCTATGGGTTCACTTTTCATCGTTATTGTTAATGCTTGTTACCACTATTGTTGGCCAACTTACTAAAATTGAGCACTCCGATATGATTTATCCTATTGATCTAAAGACATTTTTATTAAACCCCTTTCATTCACCGCTTCAAAATATTGAAAATAACTTGTATTGGATCGATGCATTAATCCAAGCTATGAGAACATAACATAGACTTGAATGACATTAACACCAGTCACAAAAAGCAATAAACATTAAATGTCACAGATCACCCAAAAGTTGTTTTAAACAAAAATGGTTTCAGTCCAAACAATAATAAAAATACTCTGTTCCAAGCGAAAGTTTCTCAAAATACTCGTATATTGTCCAGGCTCAGTCCATAGGGAAAAAACGGCAAAGTATCAAAACAAATAAGCTAGCCAAACAACGTCCTTGTCCAGGCAAATGGCGACATAGTGACAAATCAATGACCACAAATGTATCTGTCGCTTCTCTTCACTTTAGCTTGATGGTAAACGACACAAACGTATGTTACTTCACCTTAAATCTTCCCATGTTTTCACTCGTCAGTGGAGCTCTAACGTTAATTCAGTCTGGTCAGCAGGGAACTGTCCAACTCGGCAGCGTGAAGGATCAAAGAACAGCTAACACAAACCAACGCGATTGTAACTTCTTCCCCTGTGTTTTATTCTGTTCCTGTTCTCATACAGGGGACCATAGACATATATGCAGGGGACTACAGAACTACTATGATTTATTAACCTAATCGCACGTGTCTCACATACAATCTCATGTCTCATTCTCACAGACGGTGTCACGCTGAAAACAGGTCCGTGTGGACACAATTACTATTGCTACATCCATCCTTTATCTTTCGTTTTCTTTTCTCTTTCTTAAACTCTTTGACTCTTAATGAACTGTGAAAAATGCACACAATACAAATAATCTCTGAATGACAGAACCCATTACTGTTACTGTAAAAACTAACCCTCTGCACAACTTAACTGGAGTGATATTCCTTGTTAACATTCACTCATGTTTGCAGAAATCAAATCACAGAACACGTTTTTGAAAAGTTACACAGATTCTGTTCTACTGCCTTTCTTATTTCTTAAATGTATAACTACACACATTACTAAAACGTGCTTTTCTCACCTTTTTTTTCATTAGTCCCCACAAACTTTATCAGGTGAGTCTGTGTCACCGTCTCTGTGGCTGTGTGTGGTCTGGGAACAGTCTGTGAAAGAACAAGTCTTACAGATATCCCAAGTCTCCCGGAAGTTCCCCCGCATTTTCATTTAGCGACTCCCTGACGCCCGCAAATGCTATACAGTCTCCCGGAAATCGGGGATTTAGTATTTAGAGTGAGCGAGAGACTGCTTCCCTGAAATTAGTAGAAGACCACCAGATTGCAGCTGGACTTCATAGGATCTCATATCCAAAGCACTCAGAACTTTGCTTAATCTCCAGAGAGTATGAGGTCCAAAAGGCTGTATTTGCACATAGTCCCCTGGTTTCAATGTGTCCAGATCTATGGCTAATCTATTGTTGTATGCACACTGGCACTGTTGGTTACTTCTTAGTCCTTGCTGTGCCCGTTCGACTTTTGGCTGCAGAAGGCTTGCTTTCGTGGGCAGCAGTGTTCTGATGCGGCGACTGAGAAGTTTTTGTGCTAGACTGGTGTCCAGGCCTTGTGATGGTGTGTTACGTTGATCCAGAAGAGCAAGGTAAGGATCCTTTTCAGCAATTTTGGCTTTGTGCAAAAGTCTCTTGGCTGTTTTGACAGTTGATTCCACTTTACCATTGCTCTGAGCTTGTCCTGGTGAAAAAGTCTTATGCAGGAATTCCCACCGTTCGCTGAATCTTTGGAATTCTTGAGTGTGAGTGTGGTCCAATGTCTGAGATGACAATATCAGGGATGTCTGGCAAAGTGAGCTTTCAGTTTCCTGATCACAGTGGTAGATTTTGTGTCTGCAAGATAGTCAATTTCCCAGAAATTTGAGTAATAATCTACAGTGATAAGATAGAACTTGTAAACAAAAAAAACAAACAGATCTGTGCCTATAGCCCATGGTCTGTTTGGCATTTCATGTGAGATCAGTGTTGCTTTTTGGTGCTTATAATCCACTGGCCTGCAAATGTCATACTTGGCTACATATGTCTTGATCTGGTCATTCATGCTTAGCTAGTATACATTTACAGTTAGTCAATTAGCAGACACTCTTATCCCGAGTGACTAGTAAGTACAGGGACAACACAGGGTCAGACTGGGCACTGAAATTTTTAGGACAAGACAGCGCAAAGCAACCTGGCATAACATAACATATATAAGTACACAGCACATAGATTACATCTATGATAAGCTAAAATATAGCAAACCTCCTAATATACAAATAATATACAATATTCAATACAGTATACTAAGCCTCTAATACACATAAAACACATGATAACCTACTAACCTTATAAACGTATACTAACCTAAGACAAGTGAAGTACAATAGTGCATCCTGAAATGAAAAGTATGGTCTGATTTCGCTCTGTGTCTTTGACTTGTCATTTGGCCAACCTTGTTGTATGGTTTCAATGAGTCTCTGCAGTGTCGAATCCTGTGTTGTTGAGCGGATTGAACTGAGGCTGTTCGCCGAGATGGGTACATGCGGCAACATAATAACAGTCTCAACTTCAGCTTTCACTGAACCAAAGTTCAGAAATGTGTATTTCTGGATAAAAATAATTTAGTTTTATTAAATTGGGCATACAAAAAATTCAGATATTATATATTCAACAGCAAAATATTTCTGTTTCATGAAATTCGACATACAAATACTTCAGATCTTTCATATTCAAATTATGATACTTTTCTAGCTAGATAGTTGTACATACAATTTAGTTAACTCAGTTCAAGCGATTTCTGTGAATGCAATGAATGAACGCATGACGCAGGTGCAGAGTAGGTTGCACGCTGGTAGTTCAACCAATAGGAGCAAATGGATGTCATATTGTAAAAATGTTGCCATAACTACGATACGTATTGTACAATTTTTGTATTGCGATATATTGTTCCACGATATATTGTTACACGGCTAGTGATCATGTCTCCATGTGGGAGACATGATCACTGAGGAGCAGCAGGAGGGAGAGCCCACAGCAGTACACCAAGCTCTTCACTATCATCACAGTGTAAACCAGAGAGGCCAGGTTCACACTGCACATGGACTGCAAGAGGGCTGGGAGACAGAGGAGGAATACACACATTTATACAAAAAATTAAGTCAAATAATTGCATCTCTATATTTAAAAGCATAGGAAATGTATATATAGAAACTATATTGACATGGCTACATTCAAAAGGAGCTACTGAAATGCAGTTTCACATCTAATAAATAAGAAATGGTGGTGATTCGTCAAAATAAGCACTTACCATCTTGGAATTGCTTATTTTCTGTGACATGTAATCGGTCTGTTGACTCACCCATCCAACTCTGGAGTCATACAATCAGGTGGATATTTTGTATTACAATGGTCCACAATCTTACCAGTTTAAAAGATGAAAAACGTGACAATGATGCTAAACCAAATACAATTTTCAAATAAATAGTTTACATTAGGAATCTTTGGATGGTCCATTTGGGATGTCAGAACTTGTCTCATTCTCCACTGAACAGATTCATTTAATTTTGCCAGTCATCTTTTTTTGATGATAACACACTAGTCACTCTCCCGTCCTCCCTCTGCTCCAGCTCTTCTCTCTCTGCTTCAGGCACCTCCACCAACCAGCCATCTTCTCTCTCCATCTTCCATGAAAACGTCACCAAGTCTGGGAACATGTCACTGGTCTGGCACAGCTACGTGGCAAATGACGTTGTGTCCTTGGGCAAGGCACTTCACCCTACTTGCCTTGGGAGAATGTCCCTGTACTTACTGTAAGTCGCTCTGGATAAGAGTGTCTGCTAAATGACTAAATGTAAATGTGATTAATAGCCCGATTCCCTAACCGCTCAGCCAACTGACCCACGCTTTAGCCCTAATATTATGGCACATTATAGGAACCACCCTGCTACTGTACGTGTGAAATATTAAGGTTACTTTCTGAGAATGTTCCTCTCCTGTGCAGTTTGTAAGTTTTAGCACCCACCTAGCTGACAAGGTCCATTATTTCCAGCCAGTCAGAGGATGTATTCAACAGCCAGATGCAGATGGTATGGTAAGACATCTGGAAGCAATCATTTAAACACCATCAATTCACCCCAGTAACAATGTAGGGGATTGTGTCACGTGTCATCTCATTAACATGGATTCCTTCCTAATTTTTCCATTCCAGGGATTGACCTAGGGTCCTCTCATTGACACCACACAACAACAACCTTTCACAAACACTGCTTTAGCCAGTTACGGGACCAAAAAGCTAGATATCCAATGGCACATCGATGACACACGCAGTGAATTGTAATTCTACAGAATTCCATTTAAATGGGTTGGTTCTCACTAAACCATGCAATATGTAAAATGTTAGTAAATCTAGATATTGTTGCAGATCCAAGTAGAGACAAAGTATCTTGTCTCCACAATTGCAGGTCTCCTTTCCACCATGGTTGATGTTCCTGTGTAGCTAACTATAGGACCTCCCCTCACTAATTATCAAAAGTAATTTTGCTTGAAATGTTCATCCCTCCTGAATTTCCCAAACAGTTGGCAGCAGTAGCAAAGTACCTGTAAAGAGAGTTATTGTCACAGGATGTGTAAGTGTGGTCTACACTGTGATGATCCGAGTAGGCACAGTAGTAGGTAGCAGAGTCGGTTGTCTTTAAATTATCAATCTGTAGAACCTAGGTGTCATTTCGTGCTTTGTCTACTGAGACAAATCCAGGCTCAGTGATCCAAAATCTATTCACTTGTTTTAATTTCCGGTGTTCTCAGATCTGTGGTTGCCTTTATCGCCACCCTTTTAAAGGCTCTCTGTCTTTCTGACTGCAGGTAGCTCGAAGGAACATTTTGAGATTCACAATTAATCATAAAATGTTATTGGGGGTTTTTGTCAGGACAGCCTTCTGCTTTAGCTCTGAAGCTTCTGATGACCTGCCTCTGAATCATCATGTTTCTACTGGATTTAAGTACATTCATTTACTGTTCATGATAACCAAAACTTTTGTTCATTTTAACATACCTAGTTTCAAGATTAATGTTCACAGTAATCTCCAAATCTAATGTAGTAGAATGACCAGTTTTACACAATTCAGGGAAGTATGTTCCTACATATTCCAAAAGGGATCAGACCCTATATCTTGAATGTTAATAACTAGTTATTCAACTTGTTAGTAACTAACTACTATAGTTCAATATAAAAAAAAAAGAAAATCAATATTATAACGCCCAAGGTAAGTGTATGAGTTTGTGTGTGTCTTCCGGTTTCCATTTGAGAAAATAATTTTGCACATTGCTAGATTTGTAAGTAGTTGCGCCCCCTTGTGGCTCAGATGGGGCTGAAAGTCTCCCCACACACACATGTGATCCAACCTGTATATACCCAATCAATCAATAATAATGTAATTATCATAAATATCAAAGGACAAATTCATTTTACTGTACATAAACTACACTTTACCCTCTGTGTACATACATATTTCTGAACATATCATGCCTCACCTCACTACAGAATAGCGTGAGGGATGTGCGTAAGTCTTAAATTGTTTTCCACTCATAGTCTGTGCCTGTACTTTGTGTTAATTCTGGTGAGATCTGAGAAGCCAGTCCATATCTACGCCGTTGCATCAAAGTCTTAATGGTGCAATCCAGAAATCTGGCAGCGCCTTAACTAATCTCAAATAGACTCTCGCTCAGACATGTGAAGGTGGCAAGAGTTGGTGGAAGAAAGGGAAAGTTATCTCTGTCTGTTGTCTGTTTCAGGGAAGCAGCCTACCCTACTTGCTTAATTGTGCAGCCAGGTGTTTTCCTATTAGACACTGGCAGCAAGTCTGAGTTTGTTTGCACACAAAAAATCATGCAATGATGGGAACACTTAAGTGTTGTTCTTGTTACAGTCAGACCAAAGTTGCTGCTTGTCATTATGGCCTCAGTTTTGTCCCGCATATTGAAGATCCTCGCTTAGAGGCCCTGCAGTGCGAGATTTAGTTCATTCAGGTGAGTAAAAATATCCCCTAAATAGGCCCACCTTGTGAACCACTCATCGTCATGCAAGTTGTCCGACAAATGAAAAGGGAGGTCAGTGAAGAACTGTTCAGATTGTCTAGTTAGTATTGATCACTTTCCGATGTTACTTTTTAAAATAATTTATTAATTGTGTAGGCAGGATAAAAATGTTTACTCAACGTACAAAGCAAAAGTTAATGACCATGCGCGATTCACACATTGTCTGTTATTTTGTAGCCTAACAATATGTTTTTAACATTATCCCTCAGCCGACATATTAGACATTGTGATGACTAATTTGACTCAACTTTGAGTTGAGATTCTATGTTTTCCCTTAGTCTGTCTTTCAAACAAGTAGAGCAATGATGGTGGGCATGTAATGTTTTGACATTACATGTACAGAGAATGGAGGGCTGAACATTTTGGTCAGATAAATTATAAAAGTTGTAGATCTATGTAGATTTTTTTAATTCATCCCATTTAGACCATCTCACGCAGTGACAGTCAATCTCATGTTCATGATGTCATAAGTTGGAGGCTGAAAGGAAAAACTAGGACCCATGGGGCCGGGGAGGGTGCGGTGCACCCCTCAGAGACACCCGAGGGAACCTCATTAGTACGTTGTAGCATGTTTCACTTACCTTCATTGTTGGCTCAATTTTCAGGATCGCATAAGTGGATCTGTGTTAAATTGATGAGAGATATCTCTGTGTGAAGTGTTTCTGGGACAAAGTGGACCACAGAAGCTGTAACTGCCACAAAGTAGCTAACGCTACAGGCTTATCCCCACATACTATAGGTGCTCATCTGATATGTGAAGCTGTCTCTGTCATTGTTTGTAAGAAGGGCTATACTAATAAAATGATTTGATATAGTCACTTTGTAAAGGGCCACAACACTAACCCTAAACAGTTCCACCATCAGGGACAAAAAGGTTTGCTGGTCTGGTGATTTTTACTTTTGAATCTTACTATGATTTGTCTGTCTAGCTGGCCTGAAGCAGATGCACAGGCAGAATGAGGAAGCTTGGCTGAAACCTGAGATTTCTCAGAAAAATGCCAAAGTCACCATGCCCATCCTGAGAGAGGACAGACTGCCTCCCTTCAACACAGTCTCAGGGAGACAGTCGCTGCACCAGTTGGCACATAGCAGACAGCACATCCAGTGAATGTAATACACATGTGCAACTGGATAGATTTGGCAGAAATGACCCTTTACATGTTGTATTTTAATATACTGTATACAACTTATCTTATTTGGACAACCCACTCTTGAATAACAGCTGCTCCTATCTATGGGATATAACACAAGTGCTAAACAACTTCTCCAGTAGATTTTTACGGTGTGGACAATAAACATTTGACTTAAAAGTAGATCAAACGTAAACCAGTGTAACGCATTCTTGTGACTCTCATTAGCAGAACTAAGTTGGATCTTCTTCTTGCAACAGAAAAAGGCCAAGAACGTGGAGCTTATCCATCTTGCAGAGGAGCGAATGGAGAAGGAAGAGAAGAAGAAAGAGGCGGAGGAGAAGGATACTGCTGCTGTGAGGATGCAGCATAATAAAGAGAAACAGGCGCGCATCAACGAGGCGAGAGGACCACAAAACCTTGAGTTGCATCTGTATTTCATGTGCACTCAAAACTTTGGAAGTTGTAAACACAGAAGTCAGAAGTGCAGGTCTTATCTTTTTAAACGCAAGTGCCGGTTATTGGGTGTGCTCAAGCCTTCGGCGAGCACAACCATTGTTCTCTCACATACAGTTAGGTCCATAAATATTTGGACATTGACACAATTTTCATCATTTTGGCTCTGTATACCACCACAATGGATTTGAAATGAAACAATCAAGATGTGCTTTAAGTGCAGACTTTCAGCTTTAATTTCAGGGTATTTACATCCAAATCAGGTGAACGGTGTAGGATTTACAATACATTTTATATGTGCCCCCCCCCCTTTTTAAGGGACCAAAAGTAATTGGACAATTGGCTGCTCAGCTGTTCCATGGCCAGGTGTATGTTATTCCCTCATGGGAGTTCGTTATTTCATTGACAAGGAGCAGATAAAAGGTTTAGATTTCATTTCAAGTATGGTATTTGTGTTTGGAATCTGTTGCTGTCAACTCTCAATATGAAGTCCAAAGAGCTGTCACCATCAGTGAAGCAAGCCATCGTTAGGCTGAAAAATCAAAACAAACCTATCAGAGAGATAGCAAAAACATTAGGTGTGGCTCAATCAACTGTTTGGTACATTCTTAAAAAGAAAGAACGCACTGGTGAGCTCAGCAACACCAAAAGACCCGGAAGACCACAGAAAACAACTGTGGTGGATGACAGAAGAATTATTTCCCTGGTGAAGAAAAACCCCTTCACAACAGTTGTCCAGATCAAGAACACTCTCCAGGAGGTAGGCGTATCTGTGTCAAAGTCAAAAATTAAGAGAAGACTTCACCAGAGTAAATACAGAGGGTTCACCACAAGATGTAAACCATTGGTGAGTCTCAAAAACAGGAAGACCAGATTAGAGTTTGCCAAAAAACATCTAAAAGAGCCTGTACAGTTCTGGAACAACATCCTATGGACAGATGAGACCAAGATCAACTTGTACCAGAATGATGGGAAGAGAAGAGTATGGAGAAGGGAAGGAACTGCTCATGATCCAAAGCATACCACCTCATCAGTGAAGCATGGTGGAGGTAGTGTTATGGCGTGGGCATGTATGGCTGCCAACTTGAACTGGTTCCCTTGTATTTATCGATGATGTGACTGCTGACAAAAGCAGTAGGATGAATTCTGAAGTGTTTCTGGCAATATTATCTGCTCAGATTCAGCCAAATGCTTCAGAACTCATAGGACGGCGCTTCACAGTGCAGATGGACAATGACCCGAAGCATACTGCGAAAGCAACCAAAGAGTTTTTTAAGGCAAAGAAGTGGAATGTTCTGCAATGGCCAAGTCAATCACCTGACCTAAATCCAATTGAGCATGCATTTCACTTGCTAAAGACAAAACTGAAGGGAAAATGCCCCAAGAACAAGCAGGAACTGAAGACAGTTGCAGTAGAGGCCTGGCAGAGCATCACCAGGGACGAAACCCAGCGTCTGGTGATGTCTATGGGTTCCAGACTTCAGGCTGTCATTGACTGCAAAGGATTTGCAACCAAGTATTAAAAGTGACAATTAGATTTATGATTGTTAGTTTGTCCAATTATTTTTGGTCCCTTAAAAAGGGGGGGGGGCACATATAAAATGTGTTGTAATTCCTACACCGTTCACCTGATTTGGATGTAAATACCCTGAAATTAAAGCTGAAAGTCTGCACTTAAAGCACATCTTGATTGTTTCATTTCAAATCCATTGTGGTGGTATACAGAGCCAAAATGATGAAAATTGTGTCAATGTCCAAATATTTATGGACCTAACTGTATATATTTATTATACATTTTTGTTTCTTTTCCCACCCCTAAGGATCTGTCAATATTTGACTACATAGACAACGTTGGTGTCAAAAGTTTTGTCTTGGTAGTGATTGAGTTGCTTGTATTTTTATTTACCTTCCGTTGCACTGTTTAAGCTGAACTTAAGTTTTTGTGTCAAAAAGTGCCATGTGTCAACAAAGCTTCAATGCCACAGCCTAAACTTTATGTGAAAAGAAACATTCTCATTTCCGGGGCTTTCAAACAATCCCCTCACTCAGTGAAGTTTGGCTAGCCACAGCAACTGCAATGTGAGAGAGTCAGGTGGCTGAGCGGTTAGAGAATCGGGCTAGTAATCAGAAGGTTGCTGGTTCGATTCCCGGCCGTGAAAAATGACATTGTGTCCTTGGGCAAGGCACTTCACCCTACTTGCCTCTGGGGAATGTCCCTGTACTTACTGTAAGTCGCTCTGGATAAGAGCGTCTGCTAAATGACTAAAAGTAAATGTACATGTACCACCAACACAATGTTATGGGTGAGCGAGCTGACCAGGGCTGGACTGGGACAAAAAATCGGCCCTGGCATTTTTGGCCCAGGCGGCCCACACCCACCGTGACTGGTCAGATACATTCCCTGCAGACTCCTTAAAATATGCGTGCATTCTATAATATGAGTTGCCCTATTAGTGTTCTGCGTTCATGTGATAATTTTGGATCCTTCAAGAAGGGTCTCAAGACTTATCTGTTGATCTTACACTTAAATAATTAATTAATTTTTAGAGTTATGATTTGTATATGGTATAAAAAATATATACATATTGATATTTGATATTGTATTGTTATTATTACTATTTTGCTTAATATTGGCTTAGCAACTTTTAAAACAGTTTACTGTTAATTTAAATTATTGTAAGATTCATATTTTGTGGCTTTGGACAAAAGTGTCTGCTAAATACAATACAAACACACAGCCTCCCTCCCTTCCTGAGTCCCTGTTAATTTGCCTACTCCTTACCACGTCGTCAACTACTCTTTCTTCCATCTTTTCCTCACTCGCTCCCATGGCCCTGTCATGGTCACTCTCCTGCTCCTCGGCTTCTTCCTTGACCCTGTCAGTATGTTTCTGCCTCTCTGAGACACCTCTCCTCCTTCCTCTACAGGCGCTGATGTTGAAGCAGCTAAAGCCCCCCCCAAACATGTTCGACATTTTTGCACATTTTGTGGCATTCACCTGTACATTTGTTATCTATTTCTCCCTTAACTTTTCTGCGCCTCCCTTGCGCTTTGGTGGTCGTTTCTCCATTTTAGCGATGCTAAACCAGCATACGCATTAGCCAACAGCTCGTGTCTCAAGGCCTGCGGGTGGCGATATTATGTGTATTCGACTTCATGCAGCGCCGGCGGCCTTGAATCTGAGAATGCGATTGGCTGCTTCAAGTCAGCCGGGCTGCAGAAGGCTGCAGGCGACGCCGGCGCTGCATGAAGTCGAACGCACCTATTATGATTCAGGGGATGGGGGTTCCTGGATTTGATTGGGTCAGGCCAGTGCCAATAAAGAAAATTAACCAATGGGCCGCTGTCAGTACTCTATAGGCCGGCCCGAACAAAACAATTTTTACCAATGGGCCGCTGTCGGTTATTTTTGGGCCGGCCCGACCAAAAAAAAGAAAAAAAAACATAGGATATAAATTATATCGGCGATTCGGCCCAAAAATGCGTCGGCCCACCGGGCAAATTCCCGATATGCCAGATGGCCAGTCCAGCCCTGTTGTACAATAATCAGGTCCTATCACAAACTGATGAAACATTGTACTGTATTTGTAATTCTGTATTCTGTACCAAAGGCTTTGAAGACTACTTTCTGAAAGAAAATTCAGAGCTGTTGTCTCTTCCACCCCCCCCCCCACCCCCCCAAATCACAGTGGACTGCAGCTATGATTCGCGCTGCTGAGAAGGTGATAGGATGCTACCCTCGAGGACCCTGAGGCCAGCGAGAAGATTGTGGCTGACTCCTCCCACCCTGGACTGTTCCAGCTACTCCCCTCTGGCAAAAGGATGCGGTCCATCAGGACCAAAACGTCACACCAAAAGAACAGTTTCTTCCCGTCCACTGCTGGCCTCTTCAACAAGGCCAAGGACTCACACTGACAACACTTGTATCTATACAAGTCTATCCACCACCTATTTGCACGTCATATTGCACTATTTTATGTTTCGTAACATTTACATTGTATATCTTACATATTGTTAGCTCTTGTATTAAACTTTACTTACAAAATCTAATGTTTTAATTAAGATCTGTATGATCATTGTATGCAACTTCCTGCCAGAGTAAATTCCGTGTTTGAGTAAACTTACATGGCTATACAGTCAATTGAATTGAAAAACTAGCATTGACGATCGTTTGCATTTCGAGTGCCAATAGTTAATGGTAATACCGAAAACATTCCAACACGCATGATCAAGACGTTTGACAGAAGGCATTGGTCTTTTGGTTTAAACAGTGAGGTGGCTCTTAAAAGAGCCTTTGTGGGTTTTGAGGTCAAATGATCGCGGGCAACGTTTAGGCGCGCTCTCCGCGGATGCGGCGGGCCAGCTGGATGTCCTTGGGCATGATGGTGACCCTCTTGGCGTGAATGGCGCACAAGTTGGTGTCCTCGAACAGACCGACCAGGTAAGCCTCGCTGGCCTCCTGCAGAGCCATCACAGCGGAGCTCTGGAAACGCAGGTCAGTCTTGAAGTCCTGGGCGATTTCCCTCACCAGGCGCTGGAAAGGCAGCTTGCGAATAAGCAGCTCGGTGGACTTCTGGTAACGACGGATCTCTCTCAGAGCCACGGTCCCGGGCCTGTAACGATGAGGTTTCTTCACGCCACCGGTGGCTGGTGCACTCTTACGAGCGGCTTTGGTGGCGAGCTGCTTCCTCGGGGCTTTGCCACCGGTGGATTTACGAGCAGTCTGCTTGGTTCTGGCCATGATACTTGTCTTCTCGTCTCCGAGTTGAAGTTAAGTCCTAGAAAATAAGTAAAAGTTTATATGGTCGGTTTGTCGTCCGCTGATTGGTCTGCTCTCCCGAGCAGACTGATTGGCAGACCGTCGACGCTTTCTCCTTTGGCAATTGGACGCAGGGGCCTAGCATCATTTCCCGCTTACACTTGAAACCGTCTGGCTCCGCCCTGATCCTTCGCACCGCTGCGCCCAGTGGCGGGCACGTACTCGATTAATGAATGTGGACAAAACGATAGTTAATGGAGGTAACTCCAGTTCCATGAGTGGAGCTCCGCCCCATAGGGGAGCTCTGCTCCTATTGGTTTACCCGCTGCCTAGTGCAGCTAATGACTGAAGATCAAAATATACACACACCTGTCACTCACACAGGTGCCCTATATAAGGGGGTGACAGCCGTCACTCATCCTCCCAAAAGTATTAATACAGCCGGGTTGAATAAGTCGAGCTGGGCCTGCAGCCCTATGGGGCTCCGCTCCACTCATAGAACTGGAGTTACCTCCATTAACTATCGTTCTATTTCGTGGAGCTCCGCCCCATAGGGGAGCTCTGCTCCTATTGGTTTAGGCGGAGCGAGCGAGGCCAGATATACCCCCAGCGAGACTAGATCTAAAAGACACATAATCTCACAAGGCACCGAGGACAGACCTGCTGATGTAAATAATACACAGGGTCTGTCCTCCTGGTCAGGCCGCTACTGTGACAGAGAGCCGTCCAGGGTGAAAACAGGAGAGTTTACTTAAAAACTCATGTTGTTCCTCTCGCCTGCACAACAGCTAAGCTGGAGGGGCAACAGAACACATACAGTATAGACATCTCAACTGAGAATGTCTGACTGTCCCACACTTGGCGATAAACCCAACGAACAACTCGCATCTAGGGCCCACAAGAACCTTGCGAGTTGTCATCTCGCTACACCTGATCCTCCAGCCATGCTGAGGACAGAATGCGCAAAAGATGAGGAGGAAACGTCCAATAGATAATATCGCACAAATGGTGAAGGCGACGACCAAGACGCCGCTTCACAAATCTCCTCCACTCCTACACCCCTGAGGATGGCGGCTGATGCCGCCACTCCTCGGGTGGAATGAGCCCGAATGCCAGGTGGCACGGGACATCTCATAGACTCGTACGCGAGACCAATAGCCTCGCAGAGCCAGTGAGAAAGTCTCTGTTTGGAGAGTGGCAAGCCAGCTCTCGATCCACCGTAGCAGATCAGTAACGATAGTTAATGGAGGTAACTCCAGTTCTATGAGTGGAGCTCCGCCCCATAGGGGAGCTCTGCTCCTATTGGTTTACCCGCTGCCTAGTGCAGCTAATGACTGAAGATCAAAATATACACACACCTGTCACTCACACAGGTGCCCTATATAAGGGGGTGACAGCCGTCACTCATCCTCCCAAAAGTATTAATACAGCCGGGTTGAATAAGTCGAGCTGGGCCTGCAGCCCTATGGGGCTCCGCTCCACTCATAGAACTGGAGTTACCTCCATTAACTATCGTTCTATTTCGTGGAGCTCCGCCCCATAGGGGAGCTCTGCTCCTATTGGTTTAGGCGGAGCGAGCGAGGCCAGATATACCCCCAGCGAGACTAGATCTAAAAGACACATAATCTCACAAGGCACCGAGGACAGACCTGCTGATGTAAATAATACACAGGGTCTGTCCTCCTGGTCAGGCCGCTACTGTGACAGAGAGCCGTCCAGGGTGAAAACAGGAGAGTTTACTTAAAAACTCATGTTGTTCCTCTCGCCTGCACAACAGCTAAGCTGGAGGGGCAACAGAACACATACAGTATAGACATCTCAACTGAGAATGTCTGACTGTCCCACACTTGGCGATAAACCCAACGAACAACTCGCATCTAGGGCCCACAAGAACCTTGCGAGTTGTCATCTCGCTACACCTGATCCTCCAGCCATGCTGAGGACAGAATGCGCAAAAGATGAGAAGGAAACGTCCAATAGATAATATCGCACAAATGGTGAAGGCGACGACCAAGACGCCGCTTCACAAATCTCCTCCACTCCTACACCCCTGAGGATGGCGGCTGATGCCGCCACTCCTCGGGTGGAATGAGCCCGAATGCCAGGTGGCACGGGACATCTCATAGACTCGTACACGAGACCAATAGCCTCGCAGAGCCAGTGAGAAAGTCTCTGTTTGGAGAGTGGCAAGCCAGCTCTCGATCCACCGTAGCAGATCAGTAACTGGGGAGAAGATCTGATGCTTGCTGTGCATTCCAGATAGCGCGAGAGAGCGCGCACTGGGCACAGGCTATGTAAGCGTCTTTCCTCCTCTCCGCTGTGCGGAGGTGGGAAAAAGGCTCTCAGTTCGCAGCTTTGTGCCCTGAACGCTCGGCTAATCACCTTGGGGATAAAAGCCGGGTTAGGACGCAACACCGCTCTTGTTCGATCACCCGAGATGACCAAACAATCCGCGCGTGTTGACAAAGCGCACAAGTCGCTCACTCGCTTAGCCGTAGTCAAAGCGAGAAGCAGACTCGTCTTGAGAGAAAGCAGACGTAATGACACATCGTCTATGGGCTCGAAAGGTGGCCCACACAGAGCGTCTAACACCAGAGATAAATCCCATGTAGGTGTTGACGCTCTCGGAGGCGGCCTGAGCCTACACACCCCAGCCAGAAAACGCTTGACCAGCGGGTGGCTGAACAGTGTCGTTTTGGCGAACCCTTCGTGACATGCCGAAACGGCAGCCGCGTAAACACGAACCGTGCTCGCGGCTAAGCCCTCGTCAAACAACGATTGTAAGAAACACAAGAACATTTCGACCGGACATGAGACCGGGTCAAGGTTCTGTTTTCCACACCATTGCATGAAGGCTCGCCAGCGCGACGCGTACCCTCTAGCAGTAGATTGTGCGCGCGCACTCTGAATGGTCTGAATGACAGCATCAGACAGACCCCGGCGCTCTAAGAGTTCCCTCTCAGTAGCCAAGCCATAAGTGGGCCTCTGATCACTGGAGGGCTCTTCACCAGGCCTCCGGCCTGAGAGAGCGCATCCGTCCGATGAGGTATGGGCCAAGGCCCGCCCACCAGCATCCCCATCATCTCCGGGAACCATGGGGCTCCGGGGCGATCGGGGGCTATCAGAATGACCGACAGCCCGTCCGACCTCACCCGAGCCAGTAAGGGGAGGATGGAGGCCAGAGGTGGAAATGCGTATAGCAGACCTCTCGGCCAGGAACGGTGCGCGAATGCATCGACTCCAAGCGGAGGTCTGTCCTGTGCGCGCAGCGAGAACCACAGAAGACACTGTGTGTTGGCTCGTGACGCAAACAGATCCACCTGTGCTCGGCCGAAACGTGCCCAGATCAGAGACACGATGGACGGTTTCAACCTCCATTCGTCCTCTCTCGGGCCGCCTCTTGACATCAGGTCCGCTCCCTCGTTGAGCAGACCTGGAATGTGCAGAGCTCTCAGGGAGCGTAGGTGCGTGAAAGCCCAAGTCCACACTTCCTCCGCTAAGCGGTGAAGTGCTGGAGAGCGCACCCCTCCCTGTCTGTTGATGTAAGCCACCGTCACCCTGTTGTCGGATCTGACGAGAACGTCTTGATCCTTCAACACCAGCGCGAAATGGCACAGAGTCAGTCGAACCGCTTCGAGCTCCAGGAGGTTGATGTGACGCGTCTCTGACGGTTCCCATCTTCCTCCTATCGAGCCCGCCTGACATACTCCACCCCACCCGGTCAAGGACGCGTCCGTAAAGACCGGATAGAGAGATGTCACTCTGCCCATGTCGACTCCGCGCGCCATGACGCGCGGGTCTCTCCAATGGTTCAGATCGGTTTTGACTGATCTCGGTATCACTAGCAGTCTGCGGCGGTGTCGCACAGGATCCAACCGCAACTGAGCAAACCATCTCTGCGGCTTGCGCATGAATAACAGGCCTAATGGCACTACTACATGAGCCGCCGCCATCAACCCCAATAGGGACATCGCCGACAGTGCGGTGATTGTGCGTGAGACCCGGAACGCGCAGAGAGCTAATGAAATAGCCTCTCTCCGTGGCGCCGACAGTCTGGCTCTCATCCCAACAGTGTCCAAATGGATACCTAGGTAGGTAAACTGTTGAGCGGGCCATGGAGCGCTCTTCTCCCAGTTGACAGCGAACCCCAACTGGCTGAGCTGACTCACCAGTGAGGTCGCGTCCTGGATAGCTCTGTCCGGAGACTGAGCTAGAACTAACAGGTCGTCGAGGTACGCCAGAATGCGTATTCCTGTCCGCCGTAACGGTTCTAGAGCTGCTTCCACGCACTTGGAGAAAGTTTGAGGAGCCAGCGCGTAACCAAACGGCAGGCGCGTGTACTCGTACTTTTTCCCTTCGAAGGCAAAACGCAGAAATCTCCTGTGCTTCAGTTTGATAGGCACATGGAAATACGCGTCCTTCAGATCTATGCTGATCCCAAAGTCGTTCCGCTGTACACAAGTCAGCAAACGCTTTATCGTCAGCATGCGAAAGGGCCGTTTGGCCACACTCTCGTTGAGCACCCTCAGGTCTAGAATCGGCCTCATCCCCCCGTTTTTCTTGGGAACCAAAAAATAAGGGGAGTAGAGACCCGAGTTCTCCTGATCTCTGGGGACCGGGATCACTGTCCCTTTGGTCAGCAAGCTCGCTATCTCCGTCCGGAGAGCGAGTGCTTTCAGCGGGCAGGACAAGCGTGTCTCCCTCACTCCTCTGAAAGGAGGGGGAGTCCGCATGAACTGGATGGCACAACCCTCTCTCAGTATCCTGTCTAGCCAGCTTGGCAGTGAGCATGACTCTCGCCACTCTGCATAACGCAGAGAGAGCGGGCGTGCGTGTAGCTGCGGAGCCGCAGACAGGAAACGGCCGTACTCTTGTCTGACCCCAGCCGCCGCTGTGCACCGAATCGGCGGCACAGCCCAAGGTGGGGTCGACTCGAAAGGGCTGGGGCTGCGCCCCCTGACCAAGAGAGGTCTGAGCTCTGTCTGAGCTATGAGCTCCAAGAGGTCTCACAGTGCGGTCAGAGCTCTGGGCGCACAGCCGCAGTGATGGTTCTTGTAACGTGACAACAGAGTCACACGCTGTGTCAAGGTGCACAGAGACGGGTAGCGGTCTGGCCACACGCTTGCTAGCTGGGCCAGACTCCGCTACGAGTGCAGTGCTTGATGGTTCGGCGTCACTCGTTGAGGACAACTCGCGAACCGAAACCAACTCATTAACCCGCTCGACAACAGTACGAGTGCTCAGCTCTGTACTCGTCGAAGGCGTAAGAGGCACTGAATGGAACACTTGTCTTTCAGGGAAAGGGTAGAGTGGAGGTCCAAGCCTCTTTATTTCATTCAGATAGACCGGGGTGGGGACCCCGCCGCCAGTCACGCTCTCCTCTTCCTTCCCCCTCCGCCACCACGCCAGCTGGCGTTAGGCGGGCGGCTGTGACCCGCTCTCTCGGGGGGAACAGCCAAGGGTGGAACAGGTGCCGCGGGAGGAGCAGCCTGCTTCGCAGCGGCCGCTCGTGCCACCGGGCGGCGAGCTCGTTTCCTCCTGCTTTGCGAGGTACCGGAGGAAACAGAGAATGGAGCAGCGTGAGGTTTCTTCTGCAGGGGCATATGCCCTAGCAGGTGCTTCCTCTCCTCCTCCAGGCGCGAGAAGCGTTCGGAGGCTGACGCCACAGCCGGTCCGAACAGGCCCTCGCTAGCCACGGGAGCGTTGAGTAGGGCGGACTTGTCCGCCTCAATCATGGCTGTCAGCGACAGCCACAGGTGGCGATGAACCACAACGCTGTTTCCCATCGCCCTGCCAGCGCAAATCGCTGCCCCCTGATTCAGGTGGAGCGCGGCAGATGCCATCCTGGCAACCCACGACGTCTCCTCGGCCGACAGTCCCTCAGGCCTCTCCGTGGAGAGTTTGGAGACCGCCGCCGTCAGAAGGGCGGCGTTCCCAGAGGCAGCCGCTGCCTGCGCACCCCAGACATACGCCTTGTCTGCCAGAGAGGCAGTAAGCTTGTCCCGGGATGATGGCAGGGTCGCCTTCCTCGCCGTCAACCAAGCGCTCGCCCCTGGCACCAGGTAAGCGGCGAGGGACGGTTCCAAGGGTGGGGGACCGGACTTCGCTGCCTCACCCAGCCCGCTCACCCTCGTGAACGGGAGGAGCGCCTTGACCGGGGCGTTAGCCACCGCTGGCGCTTCCCATGAGCCCTGCACATAGTCTGCCAGTCTCGGCATAGTGGGGCATAAGGGCTTCGAGGCCTTACTGCGTTTTGCATGAGGGCCGACATCCCACGGGTCATCTTCCTCCACAGGAGGAGAGGCCGGCAGGGGAACGCCCATGATTTCGGCTGCCTTCGCGATGACAGACGGGAAGTCTGCCCTGCGAGACAGCGCTGAGGAGACGGGAGGGGCGGGAGCCGGCTCTCCGTCATCCTCTGAGGTCGAGGTCAACTCGCGCCCTTTTACCTCAGAGAAGTGCGGGGGGGTTGAACGCAACACGCTTGGGCAGAAAGCCTCCACAGGAGGTTCCCACCCTATACTGTGCATCACCTTAGATATTTAGCAGACGCTCTTATCCAGAGATACTAGCATCTGCTCAATGAGTACTTTATTAAAACTATTGTAGGTACCATTGACTCGCGTTGTACTGCGGTAAACTGCTGAGGGAGTTCGGCGCAACTTCCTAGCTTTGAGCAAAGAGTATAGAAGAACAATATAAGTTATTTGCTTTGAATAACCCCATCTCATCCAAGCATACAGCAAACATTTCCGCTGTGACATTAATGATTGATGAAGTTGATTGGCTGAGGATTTTTCTGTGTAAAAAAAGTCGAATATTTCCTTTCAGTTTTCATAACTAGGTTGAGTCATGACTACTGAAGGGAAAGGGGGGGTCGGTAAATCCCACGCACGCGCAGTAGATTTCACTATAGCTCGGGAAAGTCACATCCCAGCTGAATGCAGCAACTAGGATGAGGCGTGCCTAAACATTTGCATGTCTCCGGCTACATATACCGGGTAACCAGCAGCTGTTCTAATCATCCGTTTCTGAGAAGCAACGATACAATGCCTGAGCCAGCAAAGTCCGCGCCCAAGAAGGGCTCCAAGAAAGCCGTTTCCAAGACTGCCACAAAGGGCGGGAAAAAGCGCAGAAAGTCCAGGAAAGAGAGCTACGCCATCTACGTGTACAAGGTACTGAAGCAGGTCCACCCCGACACCGGCATCTCCTCCAAGGCCATGGGAATCATGAATTCCTTCGTCAACGACATTTTCGAGCGTATCGCCGGAGAGTCGTCTCGTCTGGCTCACTACAACAAGCGATCAACCATCACCTCCAGGGAGATCCAGACCGCTGTCCGCCTTCTGCTCCCCGGTGAGTTGGCCAAGCACGCCGTGTCCGAGGGCACCAAGGCCGTGACCAAGTACACCAGCTCTAAGTAAACGGACTCTCCTTCAAATTCACCCCAAAGGCTCTTTTAAGAGCCACCCACTGGTCTCTACAATTGAGGAAGTCCATCGCACTTGTTTGAATGTTTCTATATTGCTGCATGGTATGTGAAGCAACTATTGACTGCCGTGAACAGACAGGTTATTCTGCAAACTAAACAAATACAGTACAGTGTTTCAATAATTTAAGGACGGTGCAATAGTAACATCACGATTCCTCAATAACAATTGTCTTTGCAGTATGCCTGTGTAGCCCAGGTTAATCACATAATGATCGATACATTTTCTTATCATAGATCATTCTTTCAACATATGTAAATATTCAATAAGTGCATAAAATGGCAGTTTTTTTAATTAGTAATCATGTACCGACGGCAACTGTTGCAGCTGTGTAGAATCTCGTGGCTGCAATGTCATCGGGCGCGAGACTTCAGCGTCCTGAGGGACGCGACTCATTTCATATTTTATATTTATATCTATTTTATATAAAATATATATTGTTTAGCTCTAGTATATTATTTAGCTCTTTAGGACATGTTTAGCTCTTCAGTATTAGACTTTTAAATTGTTATTTATACATTATGCTTTTTCTACTTTTTTTTTTTTTAATATAAAAAAAAAGATCCATATGTTCATTGTATGCACCTTCCTGCCATGGTAAATTGTGTTTGTGTTAACTTACATGGCAATAAAAACCTATTCTGATTCAGATCAAGTACTTTTTTCAAATGCTTAAATTTTTTTTTTTACTTGTCCTATTTTTTTCAAAACTTAACACACAAATCCAACAACTGCACACACAAAATGCAAAATGCCTCGCTTCTCTTGCAAAATGAAGCACTGCATTCAAAATATCACAAACACGTCTCAAAAGCACAAATTTGTCTCATGTTGCAAACACTTTTGCGATTATATTAAATTTTTGGATATATCATATACAGTTATTCAAAACCTAAAGCTCTTCTTTCATGAGCTCCTTTGTACATTTCTGTACAAGATACAAAAATGGTAAACACAAAAACAAGATTTAAACTAAACTAAATTGTTTTACTATTGCATTTGTGGTTGTGAATACAGTATTACACAGTACAAAAGAAAGATTGTAGTAGGACAGCAACCAAACCTAATTTTGAAAAAGGTGATTAAATAATGGTGTGTCTGCCATGAACTGAAGAATACAGTAATATATACTATTTTCTACAATATTGTCAGAATGTCTTCTTACAGTCACTGTACTGTTGCACGGTATGATACAGTAATCCACCAGACTGTGACCAATCATGCAGTGCACTGCAGTCAATGGATGCATGGGTCCTAAAATATATGTTTGTGTATAAAGTATACCGTGTGTTGTGCTGAAACAGCTATTATGTGTACATTAGAACATGTGTATATTACAGTATATTGTTAAATACCTGTTATCTTTTCAACAGTAAAGGTTCAAATCTTACCCACCACTGTAAATCAACTCAAATTAGGCTATGTATAGGCCTATTCTAAAGCCATGATTGGTTGGTGTTGAGTAAAGCAATGAGTGTTTGCACATGTGAGGAGTTAGAGTAAGCAGAGCCTGTTTAAGGCACTGATGAATTATTGTGGCATTTTGATTGGTTGTATTTGAAAAAGGAAATCAATGCTTCCTGTTAGAATTGTGTGTGTTACATGGAGAATTGTGTGTTGTGTTTTGCAAAAAGTGTTTTATGAAATTGAAAACTGAGTCAAAGGCCCAAAATGTGCATATGGTTTTGAAGATTTGAGGCGTAGTTCTGGAGTTTGAGTGTCAGGTTTATGAAATTGTGTGAAAAGTAAGGAATTTGTGTCTAAGCATTTGAAAAAAAAACTGTAAGTACTGATACTAGAAAAATCTACAGTAAGAAAGTATTTGTACTTTGTTACTTCCCATCTCTGTTGACTAGGAAAGTGCCACATGCATGAAACTTACTCTGCTTACTCATACTAGTCCCCTCAATGTACAGTAAGAATTATTTGATACTGGGATATACAGAACATAAATTACATGGGGGTGCATTTTAGGGCAGGGTATTTAGGGTATTATGTCTTGCCAAAAAATTAAGCAACAGCAAAGAAAACGTTGCACTCGATCAAATTCAAGAATCTTGCTTTCTTGACTTTTCTAGATCTGTGTGTTTGGTCACCAAGTATTTAAAATGGTTTGTTCTAGTTTAAAGCTATTTTGCTTATGTTTCTGTAAAATTGCAATACTCAACTGACTTCCGAATATACTGAAGTGACTTCCGGATATATTTAAAATGTTCTTACATTCTCTAAGCTTCTTACTCATCCTTATAAGACTTGAGCATTTCATATGCGTGTGTAAATGTGTTTCCCATGCGTCTGTGCAAGCATTTAATATGTGTGTATGTACATTTTCAGTAGTATGAGTGAGTGTGTGAACATTTCACATGTGAATGTGTTTCAAAGTGTGTGCGAGGATTTCACATAAGGTGGATGTGAGTTTTCAGTCGTATGGATGTGTGTGTGAACGTGTGTGTGTATGTGTGAGGACAGTCTGAATCATTTCCTAAACAGCCCATCATACAAACAGGCTATTAGGAACTAAATACAACCACTTGTCCAGCCTAATGAAATAAATGAAAAGTCCTTACGACTCATACATTCCCCATCACCAACAGCATGGATATTAACATGTACTGGATCTGACGAGTCCGGCTCATACTGAGCAGGTAGAGACCAGACACACACACACCATCCACGGAATACAGTCACGCTGTAGGCTACAGTAAGTCTCACAGTAACAAGTAACAAGTCTTACAGTAGGCTACTGCAAGATTTACAGTAAGGATTGTGTCCTTGGAGATGAAAAACTAGGGGAGGGAGAGCAATAGGGAGACCAAGATTTCCCAGACTTCAACCTCCGGTCCACAGCCCCACACTGTGTTTTGTATCTCCCAAAATAGACCAGTTTTAAGCCCCTGGTACCCCAGCTGCGTATTCTAAAACAGTTACGTTTCTCGACAGATTATTTGGCTCACTGGAAAACGTTTTCTCGTTTTCCACGACGGCCGTTTTAAATACTATTGGGGTCAAATGGCACAAACAACACGGTGCGCAGAGCTCCCTCCGCGAGGACAACGGCGATGATTTGAGCCGGCCACAACAAAACATAGAGTGCCTCCGGTCCACATACCGTTTTATTTTGAACGTTGAAAAGGCTGCTTGCTGCCCGATTAACTTCCAGACCGCAGCTCAATTCCAACAGGGATTTTTTAGCCCGTTGTTCACCGGGAGAAAACACAAGTGCCAACGGATAGCAGCAACGGAGAGAAACTGGGTTGAGGGTTGAGTCTATACAGTTCTCATGTTGTATTTAAAGCCAGCGCTCTTATCGCCGCAGCGCTAAACAGCAGCCTCGCACATTCAAATCGCACACGTCCCACGAGTGTTTAGACATGGCAGAAGTCGCTCCAGCTCCCGCTCCTGCAAAGGCACACAAGAAGAAGGCGGCAGCCAAGCCCAAGAAGGCTGGACCCAGCGTCGGCGAGTTGATCGTCAAGGCCGTGTCCGCTTCCAAAGAGAGAAGCGGCGTGTCCCTGGCAGCGGTCAAGAAAGCCCTGGCGGCCGGCGGCTACGATGTAGAGAAGAACAACTCCCGCGTCAAGATCGCAGTGAAGAGCCTCGTCACCAAAGGAACCTTGGTCCAGACCAAAGGGACGGGCGCTTCTGGCTCTTTTAAGATTAACAAGGAGGCGGAGGCCAAGGCAAAGAAGCCCGTTAAGAAGGTCGCCGCTCCGAAAGTCAAAAAGGCAGTCGCCAAGAAACCTGTTGCTGCCAAGAAGCCCAAGAAGGTCGCTGCGAAGAAGCCCGCAGCTGTCAAGAAGCCCTCAGCTGTCAAGAAGTCACCCAAGAAGGCTAAGAAGCCCGCGGCAGCCAAGAAGGCAACCAAGAGCCCCAAGAAGGTGAAGAAGACCGCAACACCCAAGAAAACAGTGGCCAAGAGTCCCAAGAAGGCAGCCAAGCCCAAAGCCGCCAAGCCCAAGGCAGCCAAGGCAAAGAAACCAGCGCCTAAGAAGAAGTAAACCTTAGTCCGCGTCTGTCCGTATTACAAAAAAAGGCTCTTTTAAGAGCCACCCACCTGTCCTGAAATGTGCATGATGACCATGTTGTTTGCTCGTGTAGGCTACCAAACACTTACACATGCATGATGGTCTTTCATAATGCTTAGTTAACTTGGAGTCTTTGGAACCCACTTCTGTTGCACCTTAAATTATCTTAGTCTCAGACATTAGCTAAATCGATGATAAATAAAATACAAAAAAGCAAATGGACTAGTTGCAATGGCACTTCCCATTTGGGATAATCTAGCGAGAAAACCATGACAAATGGAGAACATGATACAGCTAGCTAATTTGAGAAATATACGTTGCATGAGACTTTCATTGGTGAAAGGGCTTCGTGGAACTGTAGAGCTGCATATAAATGGTGCTTCTGCTATTAGCAACTTGCAAATAGTTGCCTGGAATATTAAGGGTGCAAATCCAATTTAAAACCACTATCACCAACTGGATAATTCTAGGCCTATAGCTCTGATAAATATGTATGTGGATATATGAAACTGTTGTCACTCCACGATTGACGAATGTATAGTGGACTTTGCATTCATTCATCCATCCATGCCACATTAATGTATGTGATTGGCGCCTTAAAGGAGGAGCGACTGGATGAACAAAGAGAGGTGAGGAGGGGAGGGAGACAAGGAGACCAAACGCGCCTTCTGCGGGAGAGAGAATGACTCCACCCCCGAGTTTGTCGCCATCTACGATTGGATCAAGACTCAACCGACTTTGTAACCAATGAAAGCGTTTATCATCAGCTAGCCTATAAAGTCTGTACTCCGACAGACGTTTTTATTACTCGTTTGAACAGAAATATCAGGAAGATGAGCGGAAGAGGCAAAACCGGAGGCAAAGCCAGGGCTAAGGCCAAGACCAGGTCATCCCGCGCCGGGCTCCAGTTCCCCGTGGGTCGTGTTCACAGGCTTCTCCGCAAGGGCAACTATGCGCAGCGTGTGGGAGCTGGCGCACCCGTCTACCTGGCCGCCGTGCTGGAGTACCTCACCGCTGAGATCCTGGAGTTGGCCGGCAACGCGGCTCGTGACAACAAGAAGACCCGTATCATCCCCCGTCACCTGCAGCTGGCCGTCCGCAACGACGAGGAACTCAACAAACTTCTCGGTGGCGTTACGATCGCTCAGGGTGGAGTGCTGCCCAACATCCAGGCGGTTCTTCTCCCCAAGAAGACCGAGAAGGCCGTTAAGGCCAAGTAAAGACTAAACCTTTGTTTCACGTTCCCCAAAGGCTCTTTTAAGAGCCACTCACTACACTCTTCAAAAGCGCATTGTCTTTCAATTCTTATCAAGTGACAAGTTTGGTGGACTCTAAATGAAAGCTACAATACATATTTAAAGATCCTGTAAAGTGGACCTGAAAACGAGTTAAGTTCGCCACACCAAAGAATTTGTTATTGACTACCCATCCAAATTCGAATGAATAGCAGAGGTATCTGGTATGAGTTGGTGAAAACCGCTAAATTGATATTAGGCTACTCGGTGTAGAATGGTATTTTGGTGAAATGGTAGCTAATGTGTTAAAAGTAGCCTAGTTGGAGAGCTCACTGATGTCTCTGGTGTCCATTTTTACTGTTACAGCTCAGGGGAACATTTCATTTATATGCATGTATGTTTCATTGAACAAATAAATTGTAAATCTATACGGTTTTGTTCGGCTTGACGTAGCGTCCATTATCTGGGTCGGAGGTAGGCAGCGAGGGGCGGAGATTCAGCTCCTTCAGGCGACACGCCCCCCAGTCTCAAGCAGAGAAGACTGCTGATTTTTCACGATTTCAAAGCCTAATTTAACATACTTGTCGGTGTTATTTTTTCATTCGAATTTGGATGGGTAGTTAATAACACATTATTCTGTGGTGTGGCAAACTTAAAATTAGGGTGCTTTCACACCTGACATGTTTGGTCCGTTTCAATCAGACCATGGTTCGTTTTCTCTGAAAGTCCGGTTCGTTTGGAGAGGTGAGAACACGCATTCGAACTCTGGTGCCGACCAAACAACCGAACCATGGTCCCCCTAAAAAGACGGGACTCGGTCCGGTTCCAAGTGAACCATGGTTCAGTTCGCTTTAGGTCTGAACGTAATCGGACTTAATATTGATCTATTCCAGGAAGCAAACCAAAATGTAGTGCATTGTGGGTTGAAAAAGGAATTTACACTTGGCGGAGACAGCCGTGCCACTCATTAACAGCGAAATTAGTTTAGGGAAAACGTGGAGGAATGATGAAGTGAAGGCTCTTCGGCAAATATGGGCTGATGATCATATTGCAGAGATACCTGTGGAGACACATAAGAGTGAGGAATTACAATTATTTAGTGATATACTGAAATAAAGGGTCATTGTTGCACGGTGGACCAATGTTGGTTCAAAGTTAAAAAACGTAGACAGCTAAAAGTGGGTGATGTTCAATGGCAAAAGTGGTAGCTCGTCAAAAAAATAATTCCCATGGTTTGATAACCTGGATATAATCCTGAGTAAAAGACCAACGAGCAACCCAAAAAACTTGGTCGTGCAACACCAAATCATAACAATTAAAGATAGTATTACAATCGCAATACGCTACTGTTGCTCCATTGTTGTTCTTGACAAGTGATTTTCCCTCACACATTTTCTGTCCATTGTATTGTTGAGTCTCACCTATAAAACACAACTGCATCAAAAAGAGACCAAAACACTATCGACATAAGCCTCTACAAGTATTTTCCCTTCACTCATGGAAATGTGTGTCAGGGCAATGTGAGCTGAGAGTCTAGGGGCCTAATTGACCCTTTTGAGCTGACATGTTCTCAGTGAGAGTGAACATGTGTTTATTGCCCTTGTTGTTTTTTTGTGTTCAGCTGGGCCTGGTGTACAGGTAAGACCTACTCACCTGCTCAAGCTGAGGTCATTTTAAATTGAATTTTCAAAAGCAATAATTCACAACATCAAAATAAAACCAAGAAAGAAATATAGGAGTAGAAAATGTATTCAATCATGCAACTATTAACATAAGTGTGCATGTGTCTTTTTTAATAAAACATTTACAAAATAATTAATGCACACTTTTTTTAAGAGTTAAAAAATGAATGCAATTAACAACTATTTACATACATGTACATGCATTGTTAGTTCCAGCAGGTATCCAGTACTGGGATACACACTGGGACTGTTGATGTTGTAACAACAAGATGTTAAGTCCTGTCATCGACATGACTATTCTACTCATCCAGCCATTTCAGGTCCAGGCCCTCTCCTCTGAAGAACTTCCTCTTGGCACCGTGGTCAAAAGAAAGTTCAGTGTTTGTGTCAATGTCCTTCACAGCCTTGAAGAGGATGGCTTGCTTTTCACCTTCTCCTGTGTTGAAGACGCAGTGAAGTGGCTTCAGGTTGCTCTTTTTCGAAGAATGCTTGATCCTTCTTCCAAAAGTGTCGGCTCCGTGACACTCACATGGACTGTGGCCATCAATGCAGAGTTCCGTCTGCCCAGCTCTGAAGAAAAACAGGCCACGCATGTCTTCTTCTGAGTTGTGGCTCATCATTTGTCTCCCCTCAGCAGCTGTGGTGATGATTCCATGGTAATCACAGACAACTGCACCTTCAGCAAAAGGCTTGGTTGTAACCACTCCTGTAATAAAGAGAAGATAACATTTTGAGTTAGATCAAAATAACTAAATAGATATTACAGTTGGTAAACATTTCAATACGTTTTTCTTATGGGTGGAGCCCAACATGATAAAAAGATCATTTAAGTGTTCATATTAGTGTTCATATTCATCCCCTTACAAGAAAAATGAAAGGTTTTCTTACTTAGCCCTTTCTATCCACCAAAGTCTTGGATGACCAGGCCTTTCCAATTCTGCTGAATTGTTTTCTTGTAGGTGTGAGCATCACCCTCAATGGACAGTTTGGAGGCTGGTTTCCACATCTGCCGGATCTCTTCTGGAGTTGGATGGTTGGCTGTCCACCCCTGCTTCTTAATCTGCCTATCCAATTTCCTGACTGATGGTTTCTGATGGATGTATTTTGCTGATAGAAATAATAACATAACATCAGTCATGCTAGTCATTTATCACACTAAATAAATTGCCATGTGTAAGTAATGTATTGATTTGGTAATCAATGTTATGGATTATGGATTGGAGTACTTACACAGCAGATGTTCCTGTCTCTGGAGATACTGGGAGGTTTCTGGGAACCCTGCAGTGACCCTCTTCCTTTTTCCTGGTGGCTGGCCTTCTGTGGAAACTGGGAATGTGGTGATGAAGCTAGAAAAGTCTTTTTCAGTAGGCTCGGAAGGCTGGTTGTCCTTACTTGGTGGAGGGCAGGTCTCTGAAGTGCTTTAAAGATTAAAGAAAATAAGGATTAAAATGAGACAAATGAAGACAACTTGGTACACAATTGTGAGATTTAATTAACGTGTTGTTTTGTGTAAAATGAAGATGCTTACTCAATCAAGGATTCCAGCGTTAGAGCTCTGGCCAATAAAACCTTTGGCAATCGCATTCGATAATGCTGGTTGGCCAGAAAACTGTTATGGGCCATATGATGTGCCACACCCTCCTTTTTATGGAACGCAGATTTGATTCAAAATTAAATAAATAAATAGGTAAGTAAATGCAT